>NW_024062923.1:3000000-3557051 GCF_006381635.1 Hibiscus syriacus | reverse complement strand
AATATGAGCCTAGCCGATCTGAAAATCATGCACAGTCACCATTCGTATCAACAAGTTGTCTGGAGACACCAAGGAAATGATGACAATTGTAGAAGTTCAGAAAGATGAAAAGAATCCATGCAATCAGAACTTGTTGGTGCCTAAGAGTCTACTTCCAACGTCAGAGGGAATAAACTTGAATACTACAGTTCAATCCAAGCTGAGAGGTGCCCTTATTTGATCATATCCCTGTATCATATAAGGACTTGTATGATAAACTTTTGGAAGCCCGAGAGGTGGCTCCGCATTATGTGAAACCTTGGCAACCTCATATGCAAGTTGGTGACGTCAATGCTCGTTGTGAATCATGTCGGAGCTCAAGGACATTTCATTGAGAGTTGTACCGCCCTCAAGCATAGAGTCCAACAACTTTTGGATATGGAATATTAGAGTTCGAGATGAAAGGTTGACTAGTTGGTAGCTGATTGTCCTGTTAAGGTGGAGCAAAAGTTCAAAGGTAAGGATATTAGTGAGGGAATCCAGGAGGAAGAAGGTTGTTAAAGTATAAAGCTCAAGTGCGTGCCTGAGAAATAGACAACAGGGTCACAAAACTGAAAAATGACACTGAACACTGGAGAAAGAATTGTAAGACGCATGAAGGTCGAGCCAAGAAGTCCTTTCATGATTGTATATTGTAGAAAAAAGATGCAATATGGCCATTGATGATTTGCAAAGATGTCAAGTCAAAAATTAGTGTTGAATATATCATAGCCAATATAGAACTCATACCAGCATGAGAATGAGCCGAGCTAAAAGCCACTAGAGCGAAAACAAGACATTGATGAGGATTATAGATGTTTCATAACTAAAAAGACTTTCGTACAAGGAAAGATGAACAACAATGTCTATAGCTTTGAGAATTGACACATAGATAGAAGAGAAAGACGTCGTTATTAAAGAAGCTATGATCCAAGCAAGCAATGTGGCTCACAAGTTGATTGATTTAGCTGGATTCACAAGAAAATGAAGCAGATGACAACTCGACACCCAAGCATGAGAGTAATTTAACTTGGCTTCTGAGAGAAATAAAAAAGTTAGAAGTTAAGGTTATTCCTTGTATGTAAAGTTTGTTTGACATACTGAAACCTTTGTGTTCAATGAAAGTTGTTTTAAGATGGTCACTCTGGAATGACACATTTTTGCATACATGCATTTGCATCGCATATTTTGCATTCCCATTTCTATATTTTCATATTCTATTGTGCATTTTTACATCTTTATATTTACATCTATACTATACATTGCATAATATACATTGCATCTAACAAGCATTAATCACAGATCCTGGTGGAACTCACGAAGAATCTTGTGATAGAAATATTGAAGGTAAATGAGGTCACCGTTCGTGCCTGAAAAAGATTGGAGAGTAGGGATATGAAGCTCGGGGCATGCTACTAAGAATTTGTGGGGTACTGAAGAAAAGGTATAAAATATGATTGATTCAGAGACATGGTTTTTTTAATGAGCAAGCGGGGCATTAGATTGTAACAACCCTGAAGATTCAGTCGAGCACCCACATATTTGATGAGTAATAGGCATCCTAATTAGGAAGAGTCCATTTCATCCATCATGGAGAATTATTCCATTTGCAACATCTTGTTTTAATTTGTTTTGTCATTTCTCATCTTTTTTGCAAGGATATTTAATAAATTTATGCTACTTTAAGGATGGTGAGAATTGAATCAAATTTGCAACTTGAAATTCTTTGAATATCAATGAATTAAAAACTCTTTAAATGATTAGAGTTATAAATCTTTGACAAAGTGAAGATTGAAAACTGATAAAATAAGGACCATGGACCTTACCCTAGAAGATACACTCGAACATTGTACCATTCTCTTAAAGAAACCAAGCTAGCCTTCTCTGCACGAAGACACAATTAAGGGCTTGGTATTCAGGTATGTAATGATGTGGGCAAAATGGGCATCTTGCATATAGATTGCAAAGTTGATTGGTTTCTACTTTTGTTGATGACGTTCAATGATGATCATGATCTTCGCAAATGGAATACTCGATTAAGTGAATCTAGTTTAGGTCAGTTGCTTGGAAATTGAACTCTAAAGATGAGATTTTTTTTACTTTCAACAACACCTAGACTATAACAGGTTTTTTTCTGACAAGCTTAAGAAATGAATTGTATACCTAAAATTTAATTATATGTATACAAAAAGCTTGAGATATCCCTCTAGAGCAATTGGTTAAACACCCCAATTTTATAGATAAGATTCAGCTAGCCTGGTAATGGAAATTATAATATATATACAATAAAACTAAATTTAGCTAGCCAAACAATGGAAAATTAAATCAAATTGATCTAAATAAAGAGTTTCGGTAAAGATGGACTAAGTGAGTTAAAGAATACCTTTATAGTCAATTTCACATGAGCACTCAGGAATTTCATTTTTAGACTGATATTTCTGCATTGCCTTTGTTAGAGGAGTTTACAAAGCTTGAACAAATGAAAGATTTCAGAGAACTAATATGAAAATGTTCAAAAAAGTCTAGCAATTGAATATTCTAGTTGTTTCATTTTGGCATCCAGTTAATATGCCAACCGAGAAAGAATGACATGTCACAAGGTTCACATGGGCATACAAACAAATGAGGATGTTTCAATGGCTAAAACCATAAAAATAGGAAACTAACCCGAGGCCAACCCATCAATTTTAATAGTTGTCAAATAACTATAACTCTGAAAACATTAAAGAGTAATTGATTCTTTTTGATATTTAGTGAACTCATGTTTATGACTTGCTTCAATTATGAGCCTAAATTAAGGAGTAATACTTTACAAAATTGTTTCGTTCTTTAATTCTAAAATAAAAGAAAGGGGAAAATATTTTCAAACAGGACAGTCTGTAATGCAAAAGGTCATTGAGGTATGTGAGGCCCATTTTGCCTCTATTGGAGAAAGAAAATAAATGATGCCAGGATAATGAAGCATTCCACAAAGTAAGTAGTCCGAGAGATCAGAAGGGATGAAAATATAACTTGTAGCACTTCCTTGTGACTTTGTCGGTAACCTGTCAAGAAGCAGATGATCGCCCTATTTGAAGGGAGTACATATCCTAGTGCATAGAAAAAATGCAACAATACGACCAGTCAATGATGAATTTTGGCACCCAAATAGGGAGAAGCCATAAATACCCACCTTAGGGCACCAAACCAGACCTCGCGAGGATCGTAAGATTCAAGTTAAAAAAATTGTGAAGGAGCCTTACAACTTGGATTGTTAGGGTATTTTTTAAAGGCCATACATCCAGAAATGAATGATGTCATTTTTTTAAAGACTCATCATCCAGGAATACAAGATCGTTGAATTGGATAGACATGCATTTTCAATGAGACAAAATGTGTGAAGAATAAAAATAGGGAACATGGACAATGGAGCTTACTATATATTGTGTGGTCCGTCACAACATATTGCATCATTCTGGTGATTTCCCATGCATGAATGTTGGCAAGCCAAAACATCCCACTTATATTCAACTGAGCTTTGTTCTTCGGTGTCCTTGCAACGCTTACAAACTTTGAACACCATGCAAAGAGATGCCCTGGTTGAAAAATCTAGGCATAAGCTACGGGAAAAAATGAATAAGTTGTCAAATGTTTTATGAGTAATAAGGAATTGAACTAATGTTGTGATCATGTGGTGTTTCCGTAAATTCTAATTTTACCCATGATGAAGGTTGTCATCTACAACCCCTGAGGTTAAAAGTGAGGAATGGTGAAGATTTATTTCCATATAATGGGCGATAGAATTTTAACAGTAAGAAACTAGTGGACCAACTATGATTGAACGATGAGTTGTTATTAAACCTCTCGGCACTATGAGGTACAAATAGCTTTGTTTGAGATCCGATTAGATGTGGAGACATGAAGAGAATTAGGATAAATCTTCCCTTTGATGTGTTTTAAGAGTTAAATTAGAACCGACGCTGATTTTCCATCAATCTTTGCCGAGTTTGGTATAGTCACATACAGAGTCTCCAAAGATGTTAAAACCTCCTTTCAAAGATAAAAAGCTCTATTGGATTTCAACACAAGTTCAGGCAAAGAAAGACAATCTTATCAGGGGCCAAAATTTGTTAGGGGTAAGAAGAAATTGGCACAACTCAAGACTTGCAAGAGTGCATGCTGGTGCAAACAAAAGTGAAGATAACTTAATCAGGAAGAGAATAAAGATCGCTCTTGCAGTCGTCCCTACTATGGATCAAGAACATGCATTTATACATGATACATGAATTTGTGTCATTGCATCATACATAATTTCATACTACATGATAAATTTTGATCTCCCTAATGAGAATGCCTGTAAATTTGTTTTGAGAAATTTTTTGTCTTTCTTAAGAAGGTTCCCTAGAAATTTCAATCGTATCCTTCTTAGAATATGTTTCCTACAAAACTCAATTTTTTCGTACTAAAGTCATTTTCTCTTGAAGCTCCAACTTAACTCCCATTAAGAGAAGTCAATCTTTGTTATTCTTAACTTCCTCATAAAAAGAAGTCAATGTTTGTTATTCTTGACTCCCTCGTGAAGAGGAGTCATCTTTTAATGTTATTCTTGACTTCCTCGTGAAGAGAAGTCGATCTTTGTTATTCTTGACTTTCTCATGAGAAGTCAAGTCGATATTTGTTATTCTTGACTCCCTCGCGAAGAGGATTCAATCTTTCAAAGTTATTCTTAACTTCCTTGTGAAGAGAAGTCATTCTTTCTATTATTCTTGACTTCCTTATGAAGAGAAGTCAAGTCAATCTTTGTTATTCTTGGCTCCCTCATGAAAAGGAATCAATATTTTATTGTCTTTCTTTACTCCCTCATGATGATGATCAATCTTTCAATGTTATTCTTAACTTCTTCGTAAAGAGAATTCGATCTTTTTATTCTTGACTTTCTGAAGAGAAGTCAATCGTTCAGTATTGTAATTTTTGGCTTTCTTGTGAAGATGAGTAAATCATTTAGTGTTGCCTTACTTGACTTTCTCGTGAAGAGGAGTCGATATTTTAGTGTTGTCCTTCTTGACTTTCTCACGAAGAGGAGTCAATATTTTAGTGTTATCCTTCTAAACTTTCTCACGAAGAGAAGTTGATCTTTTAGTGTTGTCCTATTTTACTTTCTCACGAATAAGAGTCAACCTTTCAGTAGTATCTTTCCTCAATTTGAATCTCTCTTATAGGGGAGTCAGTCTTTTTGTAATGTTTCCTTCTATCCTAACTGTCTTAGGACTTGTGTCCTAGAAAGTTCACTTTAGTCTTTCTTGAGATCGTTTTACTAGAAACCTCGACATTGTTTCCATAAGACTCTAGAAATTAACTTTGTCATTTGGGTCGCTTCCGTGAAAGTTCTGATATTGTTTTTCTTAAATACCTTTTCACTTTCTCAGAATATTAATGATAAATGAATTGCATCAATGCATTCTTTATTTAGATTTGTTTCACTTTCAAGATGAATATTTAATAGGTTTTTCAAGAAAACTAAAGATTTATGACATTAAAGTCATCAACCAATCCAAAGTCCCAAAAAGGGAGAGGTTCAAATGGCACTCGAGTCATTCTCATATGGTGGTTGCGAGACAAGTTCCCACAAGAGAAATGGATTCTCAAAGATTCTCTCAAATTCTAAACTTTCAAGTATGATGTTTTCAAATTTTCAAACATATACTAATGATTGGTAATGTTTGAATTTTCATATTCGATCTTCTTGAAGACAAGAGAAAACAAATAGATTTCGGTTCATTTCTTTCCAAAGAGGTGGAGTGAATCAAATTCCTTCGAAAGATCTGGTCTCCCCTAAAAAGTAGTAGAGTAAATTCTTCTTCTTTTAGATGGTGTCTTCCTGAAGAGCAACGAATAAAACATATTCGATTCAATCTTCTCTGAAAAGCAGCGAAGTGGATCAAAACTTTGTCGAGTCTGGTCTCCCTTAAAGAGTAGTGGAGCAGATTTCTTCTTCTCAGATTTTTCTTCATGAAGAGCAGCGAAGCAAATCACATTTGATTCAATCTTCCCTAAAGAGCAGTGAAGTGGATCAAAATTTTCTCGAGTCTGATCTCCCCTAAAGAGTAGTGGAGCAGACGCTTCTTTCGGATTTGGTCTTCCTGAAGAGCAGTGAAGCAAATCGATTCTGATTTAATATTTCCTGAAGAATAGTGAAGTGGATCAAAGTTTTCTCGATTCTGATCTGCCCTAAAAAGTGGAGCAAATTCTTCTTCTTTCAGATTTGGTCTTCTTGAAGAACAGTGAAGCAAATCGATTTCGATTCAATCTCCGTGGAATAGCAATGAATTGAATCAAATCATTCAAATCTGATTACTTGAAAAGTGGAACAGATCAATCTGACCTACCCTGGAGGAATAGTGGAGCAAACATCTCATGAGACTCCGGAGCATGGATTCAACCGGGCAAAAACTCGTTATCTCTTTCTCTTTTCCATATTCTTGTTAACATAAGAATGTACAAATAGGGGAAGCTGTCGACACCCTTTTTCATCCTGCCACTAATAATATTATTACTATTATTATGGTAAAACCCTAATTACCCACTGTTGCCGTAGTCTGTCAACACCTCCCGTCGCCGCCACTGTTCCAGCCGGGCGATTCCATCATCTGACAGTAGCCATTTCATCCCTCATCATCATCTCACATCAATCATCAAGGAAAATGACAAAAACCATTAGAAAATTCAAGAAAAATCCAAAAAAATGGGGGTAAATTAATGGAGATGTAGGGAAATCATTTCCCTCAATTCTAGCCTCAGACCAAACACATCAATCATAAAACCAGAGAAAAGAGGAGAGGGGTATACGAAGAGAGAAAGCTAGTAAAAAAAGGAAAACAAAGATAGGCAGAGAAAACAGAGAATATAAAAAAAAAAATGGAAATAAAAAAAGAAACAAAATAAAAAAGGGAAAATAGACCAAACTTTCGTAAAATAGTCGTTGTCTACCTCACCGGAGCCGTTTAAACTCTGTTATCGAAGGTAAACCTCCGACCTTTGGGGGTTTTTGGTTTTGATTTTTTTTTTGGGGAGTGTAGTTTAAAGTTTTGGGGTTTTTTTTTTGAAATAGAGGAGAGTTGTGAGTCGTTTTGCTCATCTTCACCACTAAGCTACGTCAGACTTGTTGCTTTCTCTCCTTTAGTGGCGGAGGAGATAGGAAAAATCAGGGAGAAGCATAAAAAAAGCAATGTAAGGGGAGAGCCCGATTCAAAAAATAAATTGTAATAGGGGAGGGGGATTTTTTTCTCTCTGGAAACAATAGTTGTAAAGGGGTCTTGGGGCTCCTATTTTTTATCTGGAAAATCAATGTAAACAAGGGGAGTCTCTCTACTTCATTTTTTTCTCTTAAGAAATCATTTGTAATAAGAGGGCAATCCCATATACGAAAATAGAGAAATAGAAAACATTTCAGAGGTATTTTTTTACCTTCCATATTCAAGTCTTCTTTGCATTTTGAAATAAACATAGAGTAAAAATGGAAGGAAATTGTAGGAAAAAAAATAATATCCAGAGAGAAAAAGGAAGAAAATAACATGAAAACCTTATCCTTCTTCTTCGTCGGTGTCTTCCGTTTCTTAGTCGGAGCAGGGAAATCCCTCGCCATCGAAGGTAACCCTTTTTCCCACCTCAGATTATGGTTTGTCTTGAGTTCTTGAAGGGTTTAAGGGTTTGATTCTCTAGGGTTTTCAATATTTGAAAGAAAGAGGATGTTTAGTTTTTGGTTTCACTCCCCATCAGATTTGTGAGAAGGTCGTGGCCATGAGGGCCATGGTTTTTGCTCTTCCCCAAGGGAAGATGAAAGAAAATGGAAGGAAAGAAAAGGGGAGGGGTAGGTAAAGTAGGAAACGACTAAGAGCTAAGAGGGTGAATTTATTATGGTTTTAGGGTTTCCATAAACTTTATTATAATTTAATGGAATTAAGTGTTGTCGTTCAAGTGGTTGGGGGTTTGTGCGTCATTCTTTTGGGTTTATTTGGTAAAGGATCCACCCAGTTTTAAGTTTAATGCAAAATGGTCCTTCATTGTCGATTTTTTATATTATGTAGAGTTATATGTGATATTTGTTAAGTGGTAAATGTTCTCATGGACTCCTTTTATTCTTAGTGGTATACACGTGTTATTTATATGATTAATGTTATTATATATATGGACATATGTTGTGCGCTTATTTCTCATCATCATATTGTTTTAAATTCATATATACAATATTTCCTTGGTGCTTTTTTTTAAGTTCTAAGTAAAATATCATATTTAGCATTTTTGGACCCTCAGTTAAAACATAATGTATGTATTTTATAAACAGTGTATGATTTTCCTTTTTAAAGAGAAATAAATTATTTTACTTATTTTACAATGTATATTTTTAAACATGGTAATGATCTTTGATACGGAGAATCCATAAAAAATCGCCTTAAGTGGCAAAGAGTGTGTTTTTGAAGATGGTCGATACGAAATAATTCCCTTTTCGAATTTTTTAATAGGATCATAATTTAAATGTATATTCAAATTTGCAAATTTCAATATTCAGATGACGTATAATCGCTTAGGTACCGATTTTGGGTGCTATAGGGGTGTTAATCATTTCCCACGTGTAATCGACTCCCTAACCCTTTTCAAAATGAGTTTCTGGTTAAATGCATATCACTTTTTATCTTTTAAAATTGTTTTTCTTAAAATTATTTTAAAATATATTTTTAGGTATTCGACCTTCCTAATCAAAAGGCCAATGGTGACTCCAAATTGATTTATTTGTGCATTTATTTTAAAATTCAATATTTTCCAATAATAAGTTGGATCGCTCCCCGCCATAAGCTTGAGGACCGTTCTGACAAGTACAACTCTATAATGGCTATTGTATACAAATGTCACAAAAGTCTAAGTCTTTAACGGCGTTTTTACACAAACGCCACTAAAGTAAGAGTCTTTTGCGTCATTCGATCAAAAAACGCAACTAAAAATGCCCAAAGTAAACCCTTGATTAGGAAAGAATACCCAAAGTAATTTAAAAGGGAGGAACAAAATGAACCCTTGATTATGAGTAAGCTTTGAAAGGGGATGAAACAAAGAAGCATAAATTTGGAATTAAAAAAGTGGGAAGATTTGATTACTTGAGAAGATGAATGTTGCCGTCTTGAATCCTTGCCGACGAGAAAGAGTAGAAGTTATTTCATAGAATGATTTGGGTGTTTCCAAATTAGGGATTTGGAACCCGATGGGTTAACAGGTTGGACAATCGCGCCATTTATAATAAAAACGCCATTAAGGTACATGACTATTGTGGCGTTTATTATAAAAATGCCACTAAATTACATGATTATTGTGGCTTTTATTATACAAACGCCACTAAGGTACAGGACTGTTGTGGCGTTTGAAAAAATGCCACTAAAGTATAATTCTATAGTGACATTTGTATAAAAATGCCACTAAAGTATGTGTCAATAGCGGCGTTTGTAAACAAGCGTTACTAAAGTATGAGTATTTAGCGGCATTTGTATAAAAACCCACTAACGTAAGATTCATTTGTTGCGTTTGATCAAAACATCGTCGCTATACACCAAATTTCACTTTTATTTTAAGTTTATCATATTTTGGTCATCCAGTATGAAAAAAATAAATTTTACTCGTTGCAGTGTTTGTATAAAAACGCCAATAAAGTACTACTGTATTGCGGCATTTTAATAAAAACGCCACTAAATTTCAGTCATATAGAAGCGTTTGTTGAAAAAATGCCTCTATACGTACCCTATTCCGGTGTTTTTATAAAAACACTGCTAAAGTACTTCTTTGGTGCGGCGTTAGTTGAAATGTCACTATATATGAAACCTATTGGGCGTTTGTCTAAAAACACCGCTAAAGTACTACTCTGTTGCGACGTTTATTGAAAAACACCACTATAGACTAATCTTATTGCGGCGTTTGTATAAAAACGCTGCTAAAGTTATCATTTTGTGGCTTTGGAAGGGAAATGCCGCTATTTGTTTAAAGTTAGTGGTGTTTACTCTCAAAACGTTGCTAAAAACGCCATTGTAGAACAATTTTGATGTAGTGAAAATTTAAATAACGTGTTTAGAAAAAAGAAGAAAATCTGAAATTAATTTGTTTTTTTTATTTATGCATGTGAATTTAAAAAATAATGAGCTTTAGAATGAAATTATAATATGATTTATTTCGATTGGAGTAGGAATTGACTGCTTTAAGGTATAAGAGGTTGATTCTTCTCAATTGGAAATAATTAAATATCATTGTTTCTTGTCCTAACATTCAAAGAATATCATTTAAAGGGATCTTAAATTAAATTTGAACTCGTAAATGTCATTGCAAAGTCAACTAATTAATCGACTAGGTATCAATTTAAGACGTTGTGGGGTGCTAATCCTTCCCCATGTGTAACCGACTCCCGAACTCAAAGTTTTGGTAACAGACTGTAAAATTGTTGTTTTAAATAAAATTAAATTTTATTAAAATTACAAACATATTGGATGCCCAATTACACCCTATCAACGATTGGTGACGACTCCTTGAACAATATTTTATTAATAAAAGGAAACATCAAATTATTCGAGGTTAGATTTTGTTTTGACATCTTTCCTCACAATCTTCAACTTGTAATGCAAATTATGATCGTCGTGGGAGATTTGCTTGCAAAGAACGTGGAGATATGGGCTAGATCTCTGCTGTCATTTTCGCTCCGACCAAATGATGGAGCAATGAAGCAACAGTTGATAACAGCCAAGAGACCAAAGAACTATCCTGTGTAACAAACACTTAAGGAGGGTCATTATCTACTATTGATCCGTCAGCCAAAGTCACTGTCGCACCTGGTGGCCAGACACCTTCAGTGAGTAGATTCTCCAATAGGTGGCTTCGCACAGTGAAGAGAGGACGTGTTGTTTCCAGAGTAGATAGTTATCCTTATCTAATGTAACACTGATGCGTTTATTCGAAAAGATTCTCTCCCCCTCGAAAATGCTACAGGAGGAAACACCTGACGTTACTGGCATGGTGAAATTAAAGAAAGAAAAACTAAAGACAAGGACCACTAGACACTAATACCATATTTGTTTTGAATGTATAGTGCACTGTTTTTATTAGAACCACAAGCCATGCTTTTATACACAAGCCGTGCAACGACCACACTCCTTTCACCATACAGTTGGTGACAGCTGGCTAACAAACTAACAAAATAGCAGCTATTCAAAAAAGAGGAAAACGTATACCACACTCGAGCTTAATAATACGCAAACATCACTCGATCTTCTCATACAGATATTCACCCACTAACAAATGGTAGAAAGTTTATATTTGTTAGCCTCTTATTCAAGCATATTTGAAGACATTGTCATTATTTGAATAGATTTGAAAACTATTGTCTTTTATTTATCTATTTTGAAAGGTTATGTCCTTGCGTAAATAACTAATAAATGTTATACTCTTATGTGAGCATTTAACCATTACATTTTTATGAAATAACTTGAAAATAATTAATTAAAAAATAAATGCTTAAATTATATATATATATATATATATATATATATATATATATATATATATATATATATTACTTTAGATGCTTAAAGTTTTTTTTCGTTTAAGATAGGTGTCTAATGTTTTTTAACATTGTTATTTTAGATGTCTAATCTGTTAGGGTTGTTAAAAGGCTTATCAACTACTTAAAACGGGATACATATCAAATTTAACTTTTTAAAAAATTTATTTAAAAAATTTTAAATTATATTTTTAATGCCTCAAATTTCTTTCTATTCTAAAACAACGCATAAATTATAGCATTTTCACTCCATTACCGGGGATTTTTTTTATCAATTCAAGTTTATGACAAAAATAAAAGTAAAGGTAAAATTTCTATAATTTTGAAACATGGTTTGTTTTATTCTCCACTGAAATTTTCCTCCAGGAAGTGACGATTACATCGAGTAGAAAAATGATGGTAGAAAAGTTCATGTTTGATATGAAGCTATTTTGGGTAAAGCTTCTGATGTATGCTAATCGACTGGTTTGTAAAAACACTGCAGAATGTGCAGTATCCTCTTTTAATTTTAAATGGTTGGTTGTGGTTAAGTTAATGAAAAGAAAAAGAAATAAGAGTGGGCAAATAAGGAATTGACACCTAGGCCATTTAAGTAGTATGAAATCATCTAAATCACGAAAACAAATCCAATAGTTAATTTATAATCGAATACATATCATATATATTTTAAATGGGGTAAGATTCCATTATGTTGTAAAACTTTTAAGGTCCGTTTAGTTTTAAAAATATTTTTTTAGAAAATAGTTTTTATTTTTTTGAAATTAAAAAACTTGTTTGGTTAATATAGATAAAACTTAAATTCAAAAATAAAATAATAGAAATATATTTGATATCTAATTTTTTTAAGTAGATATGAATAAATAATTATTGAATGTATAGTGCAAAAATATAATTATTAAAAAATTTCATTATAAAAATTAACATATGAGTTATACAAATATAAAATAATATTGATAAGAAATTTCATAACACAAAAATATTTTAGTTTATAATAATATAATATTAATGCATATTAGACATCAATTAAATTAAAAAATACACAAAAATATTTTTGTAAGAGCACACAAAAGTGTCAATAAAAAAAATGTTTAGTGGTATTTAAGACCCTCAAACTTTTGGGGGAAAATTAATGAAACTCATTAACGTTTTTGCATTCAATGTGACCTTCAAACTGAGAAAAAAAATAATCTAACTCTTTGATTAATAGAATCAATCTTTGATTGTCACAACACTTGTATGAAAGTTCACAAAGCTTATTTGTCAATGTATAATACTGATGTGACAATTCATGTAACATCCCAAACTACGGGTTAGTGGCCAAATTGTAAAACTTCAGAATTTGGTGATTTAAAGTAGAATAATTAAATAGTTCAAGGACTTATTTGGAAATATTTTATGAAGGATTGTTAGTAATTATTAAAAGAATTAAAGGGTATAATGGTCATTTGACAAGAAAGATTTTTATTTTCCTTTATAAGATAAGGGAACCACGTGGAAAGAGGAAAAGGAGATATTTCTCTAGAGTTTTCTTCTTCTTCCTTCTTCATTCGTGAAAACTAGAGCAAAGGTGAGTTTCGTTGTTAGTTGATTATTTTGTTAAATTTAAGGTTGGTTTATGATCCTTAGATGATACTTAAGCTTAAGGAAAGCTTAAGTTCTTTTAAAAACAAAAGATGAAGGAGTTAAGGTGGTTAAAGAAGGAGTTTCTAAATGAATTTGTAGAAAAGAGTTAATAAAGGAACTTTGAGATGGAATTTGACTTGTCATCAACTAAATTAAGAGATATGAAGTGATAGAATTGAATTTAGAACATATAGAAATTTGGTATGATTATTGATTTCTATATGAAAGATGAGATTTAGAGGTTAAGGATGTATTGAAAGTGTAGAAATTGGTTTAAGTATTATACTTGAGTTAACAATATGAAGAGAATGAAACATGAAGAATTTAAGCTGATAAAGATGAATTTTTGGGCTTAAAAAGTGATTTTTGGGCAAGGGTATCGATACTCATTCATCAGGTACCGATACCTCAAGAGTAAAATTTAGAAAGACACTCAGGGGTACCAATACCTTAAGGAAGGTATCGATACCATCTTGAACGAAAATATATCAAATGCAATAAGGGTATCGATACATAGGCAGGGTACTGATACTCAGTTAAAGGATGTAGATACCTACTTTAAATAGGAAATGAAATTATGTTTTTCTTCAAGTTTAAGAAATTAAGGATAAATCATAATAATTGGAAAGTTGATATGGATATTATAAATGTATGATTATGTAGATATCAAGCATAAGCAAGTTCCGGAACAATCGAAGAATTGAATCAATTCGAATCAAGTGAGGCTAAGGTGAGTGCTTAATAAAGTTATAATTCAATGGAATTAAGACTGTGATAAGTCTATTCACTGTATTAGTTTCCATAGTATAATAGTATGAACATGCATACATGATGATTATTATGAATACATGCATAAGTTATATATGCTTATGATTTGATAAATGATAAATGATTCATATGGTATGTGATTACAAGAGAAATGAATGAGTACATGAAATATGAAACATGAGATAATGCCCATGTTATATGATATGAGAGCTATAGGTATAGGGCATGCCAAGTCCAGGGTTACATAGGTCATCGAGAAATTCATAGGTCATTCGGGACAAATTTCACATGCGCCTAGTGGGACCCTATACGAGCTGTGGTGACAGCATATGTGCACAACCTCAATGTACTCAAATACCTTAAGTTCTCCATAATGTACATGGCTTATAAAAGGTATCAAAAGTTTTTGTATTATTATATGTTATCATGTTATTAGTATTTACATATAATCATATATGACATGATTGAATGATTAAATTACATGTTCATATTTATAGGAAATGCATTATTATTATATTTTATACCTCACTAAGTCTATGACTTAGTGTGTAAGCATTTTACACGTAGGTACTGAAAGAAGGATGATCCGATATAAGTTCAGTAAAATAACATATCTCCACCCAAAGATCATATCGGATTTAAATTACATAGTATGTTATGTAATAAATAGGTTGGCATGTAAACAAAGTCGTTAAGTATTTATGCTCTGATTGAGTTTGACAATGTTTTAAATGTAATGATGTAAAAGGTTAACTTTATAGTAATGAAAGTTTAATTTTTTACGGTATTTATAAATGTAAATGTTTTGAATAAATAATGTGACACCTCATATTAGTATCCGGGTTGGTTACGGTTAGGGGTATTACATTTAATGGTATCAGAGCTACAGTTTAGCCGATTTTAGGCATAAACCGAAGTCTAGATTGTCTTTATAAGTGTACATGCCAACATAAATATGAAAAATTCTTATCTGATAAGAGTGATAAGTATGTTGTTATGATAATATGGTTATATGGTTATATCTTAAATGATGTCTGGACATGATAGCTCTTGAAGTGAAGCGGGAGATGATCGGCCCACTGAGAGCAGTAATTCACCTGCCCTGGCCAGGCAAGGTGAAGAACATGCACCTTTTAGAGTGCCTGTACAAGATCAAGACGTTTTCGTCAGGACGTTGGATGCTATTCTGACGCGTTTCCAGCCTCTTGCTTCCTCTACTCAGAGAATGAATGTAGCAAAAGAGTTAAAGGGATTAGGAGCTCCTGAGTTCAAAGGTGAAGCCGAGGAAGGTCCTGTTGCTGTGGACCTTTGGATCAATGATGTGAAGATTATGTTAGATGGACTCCACTGTTCTGATGTGGAGAAGTTAGATGGGGTGGTCTCCTTGCCTCGTGGGCAAGCGAGAATATGGTGGACGAATGTAACTGTAAGGATGACAAGTGACCTGGTCCTTGTTCTTATAAGAGTTCAAACACAAATATATAGGAGATCAATTTATTAAGTAGATGAAGCAAGAATTCTTTAACCTGAAACAAATAAATCGCACTGTGTATGAACATGAGTACGATTTTAACAAGTTAAGTCATTTTTCATCCGAGTTGATTCCAACAGCAAGAGATGTATACGAGTGGTTTGTGGAGGGCTTGCGCCCAAGGTTAAAGGAGATGTTGATAGTGTTGAACTTGTCCTCATTTCAAGAGGTAGTAAATTATTGTAAAGCTCTAGAGATCCTAGAATGAATGGTTTGGGGATTCAAGAACTCAATCGTCTAAAAGAACTGGGGCTTCATCAAGTTTTACACCACCTAAGAGAGGTAGAGATTCTGGTTTTCGGTCTCAGGCAAGGTCTGAGTCAATGGCATCTTCCGTAAGAGGATCAAATCATATAGAGTTAGACAAACTCAATCAGTAGGATCTGGTGTTGGGAGAACAAATCAAGGTCCAACCATACAATACCAGTTTTTTGGAAGAAGTCATTCTAGAATATGTCGAATGGTTTCCAGAGCTTGTTTTCGATGTGGATAAGTGGGACATTACATGCGAGATTGTCCAATTAGGGCCAGAGAACATGCATAGTCAGATTGATCAGCTTCGATGTCTAGAGGAAGAGGAAGAGGTAGGAATAAGTCAGCTTGAATCCTCTACTTAACAAGAAGTGCGCTCCACTTCCTGAGTGTATATAAAAACCAATGAAGAGTGTGATGATCCAGAGATAATTATAGGTACTTTCCTATTGTATGACAAATGTGTTATAGTATTGATTGATCCAGGTTCTACATATTCCTATTAGTAGTAAATTGATGAGAGAATGGGGAATTCATTTAAAATCCATTAATAGTGATGTGATAGTGACAAATCCATTAGGGCACAGTGCTCGAGTAAATAGAGTATGTCGAGGTTGTCCAATACGAATTCAGGGAATTGAATTTTTTGCTAATCTGGTGGAATTACCCTTTGACGAATTCGAAGTGTTACTGGGAATGAACTAGTTATATCATTATCATGCTAATGCTAATTTTAGATTGAAGAGGGTAACGTTGATAAGTTCAGAAGGTTTAGAAGTTATAGTATTCAGTGAAAGATGGAACCATTGACAAACGTAATATCAGTGATGTCAACAAAGAAGTTATTATTACAAGGGTTTCAGGGTTTTATTGCTAATGTGCTGGAGACTAGAACCAAGAAGAAAGAGATTGAAGAATTCCCATAGTTAGAGAGTTTCCAGGTCTACTTCCAGATAGAGAGGTGGAATTTCAGATTGAAATAATGCTTGGAACAGCGCCTATTGCAATGGCACCATACAGATTGGCTCCAAAGGAGTTGCAAGAGTTAAAGATTCAGTTATAGGAATTGTTGGATAAAGGATTCACTAGACCAAGTGTATCGCCCTAGGGAGCTCCAGTGTTGTTTGTCAAAAAGAATGATGAGTAAATGCGTCTCTGCATCGACTACAGGTAGCTCAATAAGTAACCATTAAGAATAAGTATCATCTCCATAGGATTGATGATTTATTTTATCAGTTGAAAGGAGCTTCAGTTTTCTCTAAGATTGATTTACGATCGGGATATCATCAGTTGAAAATTCAGGAGAAATATATTCCAAAGATTGTATTTAGAACGAGATATGGTCACTAAGAGTTCATTGTTATGCCGTTTGGAGTTACGAATGCAACAACTGCTTTTATGGACTTGATGAGTAGAATATTTCAACCTTATCTGGACCAATTTGTAGTTGTTTTCATCGATGATATATTGGTGTATTCGAATCAAATGAAGAACAAAGTGTACACTTGAGGATAGTTTTACAGATTTTACGAGATAAGAAGTTATATGCTAAATTATCTAAATGTGAATTTTGATTGAATGAGGTGACATTCCTTAGACATGTGATTTCTATAGAAGAAATTCGGGTTGATCACCAGAAGATAAAAGCCATTCTAGAATGGGATGTTCCAAAGAATATATCTAAAGTTCAACGTTTTCTGGGACTTATAGGATATTATCAAAGGTTGTTAAGAACTTTTCGATGATAGTTTTACCCTTAACTAAGTTGATGAGGAAAGATGTCGTATTTGTTTGGAATTCTAAGTGTCAAGAAAGTTTTGAAACATTGAAGAAAATTTTGACAGAAGCTCCAGTATTGGTTCAACCTGAATCTGGCAAGAACTATGTGGTTTATAGTGATACGTCCCATAATTGTTTGGGATGTGTATTAATGCAAGAGGGTAAGGTGGTGGCTTATTCGTCGAGATAATTGAAACCACATGAGAAAAATTATCCAACGCATGATCTAGAGTTGATGCAATAGTGTTGCTTTGAAAATTTGGCGTCAATATTTATATGGTGAACGTTGTTATTTATATACCTATCGTAAGAGCTTGAAGTATTTAATGACCTAGAAAGAGTTGAATTTAAGACAAAGGAGATGAGTAGAATTTCTAAAAGACTATGATTGAGTTCCACCTTAGAAAAGAAAATGTGGTGGCTAATGCTTTAAGTCGGAAGACATTTGCAGCCTTATGAGCTTTAGCTACAAGATTATTAGAAGGAAATGGTGGAATATGTGTGGAATTAACTCTTAAGCCAACATGGCTAGATAGAATTAAGGAATTGCAGACTAAAGGTAAATAGTGTTTGAAGTGGTTACAAACAAATGCAGAATAGAGAACTTAATGATTATGAAATTAAAGTTGATGGTAATCTGTTTATAGAGGGATATTAGTAATTCCAGATGATGATGAGTTGAAGAATAATCTATTAACAGAAGCTCACTGTAGTCCATTAACGATGCACCCAGGAGGAAATAAGATACATATGGATCTAAAGATTCAATATTGGTGGTCAGGAATGAAAAGAAGTATTACAGAATTTGTGTCCAAATGCTTAACTTGTCAGCAAGTCAAGCTGAGCATCAAGTATCGTCTGTATTATTGCAACCAATGTATTTCTCAATGGAAATGAGAGAATGTGTCGATTTGTAACGGGGTTACCTTTGAATCCGAACAAAAGATATTCATTATGGGTGATTGTGGATAGATTGAATAAATCAGCTCATTTTATTCTAGTAAGAACTGATTCTCCATGGATAAGTATGATGAATTGTACATCAGGGAGATTATCAAATTGCATGGTGTACCTATTTCCATTATTTTTGATCGAGATCCTAGATTCACATCAAGGTTTTGGAAGATGTTGCATAGAGCGTTAGGAACTCGATTGAACTTTAGCACATCGTTTCATCATCCGACTGATGGACAGTTTGAGCGACTATCCAAATTCTGGAGGATATGTTGAGAGCCTGGGTAATAGAGTTTAAAGGATCGTGGGAAAAATACTTGCCACTTGATGAATTCACTTATAACAATAGTTATCAGTCAAGTATTAAAATGGCTCCCTATAAGGATTTATATGAAAGAAAGTATCGTACGCCCTTGAACTGGTAAGAGCTTAAGGATCGATAAGTTCTTGGTCCTGAGTTGATTCAAGAAATAGAAGAGAAAGTTCAAGTGATTCAGAATAATCTGAAAGCTTCAGCGGATAGACAAAAATCATATGCGGATCTAAAAAAGAAGAAAATTGAATTTCAGGTTAGAGATAAAGTGTTCTTGAAAGTGTCTCCATGGAAGAAAGTGTTGAGGTTTGGACGTAAAGGAAAGCTTGGCCCCCATTTGTCGGACCCTAAGATATCATTAAGAGAGTGGGACCAGTGGCATACCAATTAACTTTGCCACCTGAGATGGAAAAGATTCATAATGTTTTCCTTGTTTCCATGCTTAAAAAATATAGGTCCAATCCTCCCATATTGTGACATTAGTAGAGATAGAAGTTCAGCCTGATCTGACTTATGAGGAGGAACTTATCCAAATATTAGCTCATGAGGTGAAACAATTGAGGAACAAGACTATTCCATTGGTCAAACTACTGTGGAAGAATCACAAGGTAAAGGAAGCAATATGGGAACATAAAGAGGATATGAAGAACCAATATCCCCATCTCTTTGTGCAATGAAAATTCTAGGACGAATTTTCTTAAGGAGGAGATTTGTAACATCCCAAACTACGGGTTAGTGACCAAATTATAAAACTTCAAAATTTGGTGATTTAAAGTAGAATAATTGAATAGTTTAAAGACTTATTCAGAAATATTTTATGAAGGATTGTTAGTAATTATTAAAAGAATTAAAGGGTAAAATGGTCATTTGACAAGAAAGATTTTTATTTTCCTTTATAAGAAGGGAACCACGTGGAAAAGTGGAAAAAGGAGAGATCTCTCCAGAGTTCTTCTTCTTCCTTCTTCATTCGTAAAAGCCAGAGCAAAGGTGATTTTCTTTGTTAGTTGATTATTTACTGAATTTAAGGTTGTTTATAATCCTTAGATGATACTTAAGCTTAATGAAAGCTTAAGTTGTTTTAAAAATAAAAGATGAAGGAGTTAAGGTGGATTAAAGATAAGGGTTTCTAAATGAATTTTTGAAAAAAGTTAATAAATGAACTTTGAGATGGAATTTGACTTGTCATCAACTAAATTAAGAGTATGAAGTGATAGAATTGAATTTAGAACATATTGAAAATTTGGTATATTATGATTTCCATATGAAAGATGGGATTTTAAGGTTAAAGATGAATTAAAAGTGTAGAAATTGGTTTAAGTATGTATACTTGAGTTAAGAAAATGAAAGAGAATGAAACATGAATAATTTAAGCTGATAAGGATGAATTTTTGGGCTTAAAAAGTGATTTTTGGGAAAGGGTATCGGTACCCATTCATCAGGTACCGATACCTCAAGAGTAAAATTTAGAAAGATACTCAGGGGTACCGATACCTTAAGGAAGGTATCGATACCATCTTGACAAAAATATATCGAATGCAATAAGGGTGTCGATACCTAGGCATGGCACCAATACCTCAGTTAAAGGATGTACTGATACCCTATGAGGGTACCAATACCATATGGGGGTACCAATACCTACTTTAAATAGGAAATGAAATTATGTTTTTCTTCTAGTTTAAGAAATTAAGGATCAATAATAATTGGAAAGCTGATATGGATATTATAAATGTATGATTATGTAGATATCAAGCATAATCAAGTTTCGGAACAATCGAAGAATTAGAAGCAATTCAATGAAGTGAGGATAAAGTGAGTGCTTAATAGAGTTAGTTTAATGGAATTAAGACTTTGATAAGTCTATTCCCTGTATTAGTTTCCATAGTATAATAGTTATGTACATGCATACATGATGATTATTATGAATACATGCATAAGTTATATGTTTATATGATTTGATAAATGATAAATGATTCATGATATGTGATTACAAGAGAAATGATGAGAAAATGAACATATGAAACATGAAAATAATTGATGTAAGGCTCTTCTGATGCCTTAACAATTGATTGTGGATCTAGGAAGGAAGCAAAACAACCTGCAAAGTGAATGGCTCAAAACAGAATGGTTAAGGGTGGTAAACGTATGGGTGATTAGGTGGGATGTTTAAATGAGAGATGGAAGCGGAAGATGATTGAAATGGCTATGGGTTATGGATACGAAACAAAGGGATGGTAGTGAGGATAGTATCTTGAAGAAGTCTCAAAGAAGAACCAATGCTATAAAGAGCAAAGACCCACACTTTATATTGCTTCTTCAAGGGGTGGTATTAAGTACTTTGACCCACTAGTTATTGAACTAGGAACCAGAAGTATCAAGATGAAAGAAAGGGGTTGACGCCACAAGTATAAAATACTTGATAAGTCGATAAAAGTCACTAGGACTTAAGGAAGAGATAATCTCACTTATATTAATCAAAATGGTCTGTTTTAATGATGAAAGCTTTCCTATTTATAGGAAATAGAGAGACATGGTCGAATGGTTACAAGAGTATTCGGCCAGCCTTATGCCTTCCTATAGAGACATAATTTAATTACAAATAGAGATGATGGTTCGGTTTAAGTGGAGGGAAATATCCCTTGGCCGAATTGTTCTTGTATCTCTTCAAGTTGGCGCCAATTTGTATGGGAGATAATGCTTGGCCGAATAGGGAGAGAACTCTTCAAGTTGGCGCCTAAATGAACCACATGCAAGGCACATGGGGGTGGATCATATGCAAAGCACATGGGTGTTCTAGGAAGCCTTGTGGTGCAACCTTGTGCATGGAATGATGGGTCATGTGCTCTCTCTTGGGCGTGCATGTGTCTCCTCCAAGCTAGCAAGTTGTGGAACTAGCTAGCAAACATGGGTTGTTTGTGAACAAGCTTCCTATCTAAGTCCTTGGGAGCTCCTTATCGTTATGTTCAGCTACATTCAACTACGTTTGATATCACTTTTGGAAACTCAGCTCCAAATAGTCCAACTAGCTAAGTTTAGCTAGTCTTAAGCTCCTCCAGCTGATCGAGCTTTCCTTGTTCCATGAGCTGCCTTGTACTTTGTAAGTTGTTTGTGAGCTGCATATGATGTCCAAATCATTCACCAAGCTACCTCAACGTGCATCACACTCCATTGTACCTATATGTGCAAGGAAACAAGGTAAGTCCATGATATTGAGCTAAGACGAGCTAAATATCTTGATTCTATGTTTGATTATGGTAATGTGAGCTAAGTTTGAAGGCCATGAGCTAATTATATCATCTCATAATATGTTTAAGATTATGCATGAGGCTTAAAAGCTAAAATGAATGCATATGAACTAATGAAATGTATTATAAGTATGCTGCCTTGATGTATATATAATAATCATGCTTAATATGATTATAAAACTATCCTAACATGTTTAACATATTAAAATAACAATGTGCAAGTTGTGTTCATACTTAAGCTATTATTTAACTACATAACTAATATCCTTAGCATGATATGTATTATAATAGCATATATTACAAGACTAGTATAAATTAAATTTATAAAAGATATTCAATAATACTTCCTTTATAGATGAAAACGTGCTTGCATCATCCCCCCTTCTTTAGGGCGATTTGTCCTCAAATCGAGTTCATTCTGTCCTTGCATAGCTTCACGCCTCTTTGCTAAAAGAAAGTATTCTTTGAACGTTTGTGTTTTTCCATTAGGTACCCTTTCGTAAGATTTCCCTTTAGGCCTTTCTTTGGAATATGATTTACCAACATGTACCTTTTGAGAGTGATATTTTTTTAAGGATATCCTTTTTGGAAGTGACCTTTCACGTGGTTGGTCATGAAAAGTGTGGAGGGAAAAGGTTCCATATGAAGGGGTACTTACCTTTTGAAGATTAAAACCATTGGTGAAGAGTTGTGACTTTCAGTCCCAAACATCACCACTTTTTGTAGAAGACCCTTCATTTTCCAGTATTGAACAATCATGATTCTCTATGAAGAAGTTTGGTTTCTTGTTTAGTTCCTCTTTATTTTTTGTTGGGGTTTTGTCTTTGCGCCATGCTTGTACACTCTTTCGCATATGCAATTGATCTTGTTGTACTTATTTAGGCGTTAAAGGCATCAAGGTCACCTTGCGTTCATCATGCTTAAAAGTGTATTGATTGTGAAAACAATCATGAATGGCCCTTTTGTCATACTGCCATGGTCTCCCAAGTAAGATGTGGCTAGCATGCATAGGGACAATGTCACAAAGCACCTCGTCTTTGTACCTACCAACGGAAAAAGGAATTAGAACTTGTTTGGTAACGTTTAACTCACCTCCTTCATTGAGCCATTGGAGTTATATGGAGTAGGATGTTTTGACGTTGCTAATCCAATTTTTTCAACCATAAGAGTGCTGGCTACGTTTTTGTAACTTCCTCCATCGATGATCGTTGTGCAAACCTTATCCTTGACATGGCACCTTGTATGAAATATATTGTTTCTTTGAATATCTTGGGATGTTTATGATTGTAGGCACCTCTTTGAAACAAGCATCTCACCATGATCTGCATTTTCTTCCATTTCTTCTTCTTGTTGTTTCAGGTTCCTCGTCAAAAATAGGCTCATCAGAATCTAATACAATATCTCCATTGTCAAGTACCATCATGGCATTTCGGTTGGGACACTGACTAGCAACATGTCCTTTTCCAAACACTTGAAACATTTGATGTCTCTTGTTCTCTCGAAAGTGCTGGTTTGCTTTTCTTTACCCTTGCTAGACTCGCCCACTTGTATAGTTTTAGGTACCTCTACACGATCCTTTGTTTGGACTGGAGTTTGCTTCCAGAAAGTAATAGGTTCTTGCTTCTATTTGGTGGTCGAATTTGGACTGCTCCTAGTGTAGGATTTCCTTTTGAGTTATCTTTCAATTTTCATGGCCACATGCACCATCTCTTCAATCTCTACATAATGCTGAAGTTCAACAAGGTTAGCAATATCAAGATTTAGGCCAGATAAGAACCTTGCCATTATTGCCTCTATATCTTTATCCTATTGGCTCGGATCATGGCTATCTCTATTTCTTTGAAATAATCTTCAACGCTCTTGCTTCCTTTTTTCAAATTTTGTAGTTTATGATAAAGATCTCGGTGATAGTGAGTATGCACGAACCTTTTCCTCATAATGGCTTTCATTTCTTCCCATGTAGTGATGGGGCGTTCACCATTTCGACTTCTTGAACTTACCAATTGGTCCCACCAAACTAAGGCATAGTCCACGAATTCCATAGCAGCAAGCCTGACCTTCTTTTGTTCCGTATAATTTTGACATTCAAAAATGTGTTTGATTTTGATTACCCAGTCCAGATAGGCTTCAGGATCTGTTCGTCCTTGAAATGGAGGAATGGTCACTTTGATGTTGCTGAAGTTGTCATTCTGATTTCTATGAACATCTCTTCTTGCTACTGATGTTACTTCAGCCTCCTTATCTTCTAATTCTTCTTCCATTCTAGGGTGGTTTACTCTCCGGTTGCCTAAGGATGCTTCTAATTGATCCATACAATCTTGCAAAGGCTCCAATTCTAATTTCAGCAATCTTGCCATTTCATGCATAATGGCTTGGGTTTGCAAGTTAGGGGCTTCTCTTTCTGGTGATCGTCCTGAACTCTGAGACATGGTTAGCAAATAAGAAAAGAATAAGATGTGTAAAAGACCTTACCAGAATATACTCTCACAAAGCCTCACGAGTCACTCCAAGAAAACTTGATGTCACTCAATCCACTCGTGTTTGCACTCTAGGACTTTAATGGCTTTTACTTGTCCTCTTCTGATCTCACACACTCTAGCCTTTTTCCTCTCGATTCTCTTGCCTCAAGTTCTAGAGAACTTTACTCAAGAATATCTCAAGTAAATTTTACTTGTTTGGCGTCGGCTGCAAAAAGGGTTAGTAGGAAGGGAAAACAAATATAATGAAAGGGTGGCTTAGAAATAGAAAGAAAAGAACAAAAGGGGTTACTTACACAAGTCACTTCACAACCTTCTATCACCACAATCAATTTAAACGGCTTACTTGAATTGCTTGGTGATGAGAATTGTTGATGAGTGCTTCAACTTCTTTCTTTCTTTCTTTGCTTTTTCTTTTTGAGTGGTGGAAATTTCTTCTTTTTGAGTGCTTCAATTTGTTTTCTGATTTTTCTTGATTTCTTTGACTTTGCACTTCACTTGCACTTCTTTTTGTATTTTTCGTTTTGTTGTTGTTGCACGTTGTTTCCACCAAGGCTCTGATTACTTCTTGATGTAAGCCTCTTCTGATGCCTTAACAATTGATTGTGGATCTAGGAAGGAAGCAAAACAACCTGCAAAGTGAATGGCTCAAAACAGAATGGTTGAGGGTGGTAAACGTATGGGTGATTAGGTGGGCTGCTTAAACGAGAGATGGAAGCGGAAGATGATTGAAATGGCTATGGGTTATGGCTACGAAACAAAGGGATGGTAGTGAGGATAGCATCTTGAAGAAGTCTCAAAGAAGAACCAATGCTATAAAGAGCAAAGACCCACTTTATATTGCTTCTTCAAGGGGTGGTATTAAGTACTTTGACCCACTAGTTATTTGAACTAGGAACCAGAAGTATTAAGATGAAAGAAAGGGGTTGACGCCAAGTATAAAATACTTGATAAGTCGATAAAAGTCACCAGGACTTAAGGAAGAGAATAATCTCACTTATATTAATAAAAAATGGTCTGTTTACAAATGATGAATGCTTTCCTATTTATTGGAAATAGAGAGACATGGCCGAATGATTACAAGAGTATTCGGCCAGCCTTGTGCCTTCCTATAGAGACATAATTTAATTAAAAATAGAGATGATGGTTTGGTTTAAGTGGAGGGAAATATCCCTTGGCCGAATAGTTCTTGTATCTCTTCAAGTTGGCAACAATTTGTATGGGAGATAATGCTTAGCCGAATAGGGAGAGAACTTTTCAAGTTGGCGCCTAAATGAACCATGCAAGGCACATGGGGGATGATCATATGCAAAGCACATGGGTGTTCTAGGAAGCCTTGTGGTGCAACCTTGTGCATGGAATGATGGCTGGTCATGTGCTCTCTCTTGGGCGTGCATGTGTCTTCCAAGCTAGCTTAAGTTGTGAGGTAGCTAGCAAACATGGGATGTTTGTGAACAATCTTCCTAACTAAGTCCTTGTGAGCTCCTTATCATTATGTTCAGCTACATTCAGCTACCTTTGACATCACTTTTGGCAACTCAGCTCCAAATAGTCCAACTAGCTAAGTTTAGCTAGCCTTAAGCTCCTCCAGCGGAATCGAGCTTCCCTTAGTGTTCCATGAGCTGCCTTGTACTTTGTAAGCTGTTTGTGAGCTGCATATGAACGTCCAAATCATTCACCAAGCTACCTCAACGTGCATCACACTCCATTGTACCTATATGTGCAAGGAAACAAGGTAAGTCCATGATATTGAGCTAAGACGAGCTAAATATCTTGCTGCCATGTATGATTATGGTAATGTGAGCTAAGGTTGAAGGCCATGATCTAATTATATAATCTCATAATATGTGTAAGATTATGCATGAGGCTTAAGAGCTAAAATGAATGCATATGAACTAATGAAATGTATTATAAGTATGCTGCCTTGATGTATATAATAATCATGCTTAATATGATTATAAAACTATCCTAACATGTTTAACATATTAAAATAACAATGTGCAAGTTGTTTTCATACTTAAGCTATTCTTTAACTACATAACTAAATCCTTAGCATGATATATTATATAGCATATATTATAAGACTATAAAGTAAATTTAATATAAAGATGTTCAATAATACTCCCTTTATAGATGAAAACGTGCTTTCATCAATAATGCCCATGTTATATGATATGAGAGCTATAGATATAGTTGGCATGCCAAGAGTCGAGGGTTACATAGGTCATTCGGGAGAAATTCATAGGTCATTCGGGAAAATTTCATATGCCCCTAGTGGGACCCCATACGAGCTGTGGTGACATCATATGTGCACAACATCAATGTACTCGAATACCTTAAGTTCTCCATAATGTACATGGGCCTATAAAAGGTATCAAAAGTGTTTGCATTATTATATGTTATCATGTTATTAGTATTTTCACATAATATATGTGACATGATTGAATGATTAAATTACATGTTCATATTTATAGGGAAAAGCATTATTATTATATTTATGTCTCACTAAGTCTATGACTTAGTGTGTAAGCGTTTTACACGTAGGTACTGAAAGAAAGGTGGATCCCATATAAGTTCAACATAACAACATATCTCCACTCAAAGATCATATCAGAAGTAAATTACACAGTAGTATGTCTTGTTATGTAAGAAATAGGTTGGCATGTAAACAAAGTCGTTAAGTATTTATGCTTTGATTGTGTTTGGTAATGTTTTAAATGTATTGATGTAAAATGTTAACTTTATAGTAATGAAAGTTTAAATTTTTACGGTATTTATAAATGTAAATGTTTTGAATAGACAATGTGACACCTCGGATTCGTATCCGAGTCGATTACGGGTTAGGGGTGTTACAATTCATGATGTTGTTATGACATTACACAATAGACGATGATGTGGTAGATGTGCTTAATTGATTTTTGGCTAAGTTTGAGGACCTAATTAATTTTTAGAAAGTTTGAGGACTAATTTTTTTTTTAAATTAATAATTTATTTAAATATAGAATGCAAAAACTTATTAAGATATTCAATATTAAATAAAAATAATACAATAATAAATTATTAAAAAAAATAGTTTAAAGACCACATTGAATGTAAAAAGTGCAAGGACCATATAATTTTTTTTGCAAAAGTTTGAGGGTTTTACATACTATTAAGTAAAAAACGTATAGTTAAAAGGATTTGAACTTTTGTAAGTTAAATTAAAAAATGTTGACCAATTTATTCTTATTTTTCAAATTTCCCAAATAATTTTAATATTTAAAACATCTTTGTTATGTTTTTATATTTTCACTTATTTTTTGTTTACATTTTCCAAAAAAAATATTTTCTAATTTTATAATCAAACATGTTTTATTTAATGTTTTCTATTTTCTATGAAAATAAAAATAAAAATAGTTTATATTTTCTAAAATCAAACGAATATTTTTATGACAATTAGACAAGGGGAATCAAAATTTGAGATTAACGGTAGAAAATGTGAAGATATTCACTGAAATAAGAAAACAAGGGTCGATCTCAACTTTTGATTTCGCTCATCCAATTGTTATAAAAAGCTGTAAAACTAAAATTTTTACACTAAGTGTTAGTGGATCTTAACCCATTTTAAATTATTGCTTTTATAAGATTTAGAAAAATAAATTTAAGATTTATATTTTAAATCTCACTTTAACTACAATTTAATATGTGTGTGTGTGAAATGTATTCAATTATAAATAAATTATGAAATTTGTTTTAGTAATTTAGATCCTCTCATGCCCCTCAAATGTTCCGCATTGAATCTTCTTTCGGCCATTTTTGTTTCCCTTTTTCTTCCATTAACTAATATATATATATATATATATATATATATGAGATTTGACTCCATGATTAAGATATTTTTCAATTCCCCAAGTTCTCGTGTCATTAGTAACACATGTTACTATCTAATTAAATGATTAAACTAATTGAAGGATTAAATATATAAATGGTCTTCTAATTATATGTTGTTGATTTAACTTTTAATGGTCGAGGGACTTAATAAAGCAACATCGTATAGTTGCGGGATAATTTTGTAATTTTTAATAGTCGAGAGACTCAACAAAGCAACATCTTATAATCTAAGGACCATTTGTATACTTTACCCTTAATTGAATTAGATTAAAATTTGAATTGAATTGATAGAATCAATAAGTAATAAGAATAGTTATATCAAACTTATTAACTGTTATATCATCTACCTATCAAATGTTAACGACATGTGAGTTGATTTGATTGGTAAAATTAAAATATTATAACCATATTAAAACTTCTCCATAATTAACTGATCATTAATACAGTGCAACCATAAATAGTATTTTGAGACGTTTATTAAAACTTCCCAATCAATTCAATTTGCTTCTCTATTTATTAAAAATCAAAGAAAATTGGTCAATCAAATCCAATGTAGTCATATATCCCGTGGCGCGGACATATCAACTATTAATTTCCTTTCGATGTAACCCCCTCCATGGCCATGCTCGGCATTTGTCATTTTTTTTGTTTTTGATGAAATAAAGATGTCAGCTAGCACCTAATGTGCTACTGCCAAATTACAATTAAATGAATCATGTTGTATTAAACTAAGTACTTTCGGCGGTGGAGAGTAGAAAACCGTATGATCATCGCTTCTTGCTGCTGCTAACCTTGCTAATTTATCGGCCACCTTATTCGCATCTCGGTTAATATGCCTCAAAGTAACTGTCCATTCCTGATTTAATAAAACACTAACCCGATCCAGCAGAGTAAATATTGAACCTCTATTAATGTTTCCCTGTAGCATCCGAATAACCTCCAAGCTATCAGCTTCAACCATGATTTGTCTTTCGCCAAGATTCCACGCATGAGAGAGACCTTCATGTATTCCCCATAACTCCGCCTCAATGATAGAGCTATTCCTAGTAGTTTACCGAATCCAAGAATCCAACTACCATCTGAAGATCGAATAACACCCCCACATGTAGCAAAACCATTTCCTGTTTTACAGGAGCCATCAGTATTAACCTTGCACCAATTAGTAGGAGGTGGAGACCAATGCGTATGCTCATTACTCATTCGGTGAGAAGGCAGAGTCCTTTGCAAGGATGATTCGATTGCTCGATTCGCTTCGAAGCAAAGACGCCTACCTTGTACTAAAACAGACTCTTTCTCAATGTATTCCAGATCAAAAATTCTTCTATTGCGATTCTTCCAGAACAACCAAAGTAACGATCCAAATAATAGGTCCCAATCACATTCATCCCATGCATAAACTCCCGAAGAAGAGATATTAATATGCATCCAATCTCTTATGTCCCTAGAAAAAATCATATAATTTTTCAGCTTTAATTAACGTTGTCTAAACAACCATGGCCGCATGACATGTTCGAAAGAGATGGTCTATTGTTTCCCCCGGCTGTCCGTAAACTCCACAGTAATTCCTATTTGTCAAATGTTGTCGGACTCGTTCTGTATTAGTTAAAAGCCGCTCATTAGCTACTAACCACAAGAAGATTTTAATCCGTTGTAGCTCTCGATATTTCGAAATCACTTCTCATACTTTATACGGGATATCATCTAAGGTTCCCTGTCTCATCTCATACGCTGATTTTACCAAAAAACAGCGATCAATGTTCCACTTCCAACCTGGCACATCATTCTTACTTCCTTGTTGGCGGCATCGTAGCTGCTAGTCGTTGTGTGATATTACTCGGAACAAAATCAATTATTAGCTCCCATTGCCAATGTCCATTGCTGTCAACCATAGAAGTCACCGTCCTCCTTAAAAGCTCATCGCGCTCTAATTGATTAGCTACAAACATGTTTAACGGCCCCACATTGCTAAGCCAAGAATCCCTCCAAAATTCCACACTCTGACCATTCCCAATGTTCCAAACTAAACTCTGCCGCACGCCACTCCACACTTGAGAGATTCCTTTCCAAACATTTGAACATATCTTACTGTCGATTGACTCGGGTAGTTCATTCCTCCACTTATACTTGGAGCGCAACACTGGAATCCATAGCTGGTTAGAATTAACTGCCAATTTATATGCTAATTTCATAAGAAAAACATCATTTTGATCGATTAGTTTCTTAAAACCAAGACCCCCTTGCTTGTAGATTTACAAACATTCTCTCAATTTACAAGAGATATGCCACCTCTAGCTTCAGTACGCCCCCATATAAAACACTAGATTAATCTTTCTATCTCTTCGTAAGTCCCTTTCGGAAGCTTCATGGACTACATTGAGTAGAAGGGTATAGTCGATAGTACTGCTTTAGCCAAAGTAATCCTTCCGGCCAGTGATAAAGATTTTTCCTTCCAACCTGTGAGTTTATCTCGAATTTCGAAACTATGTAGCTGAACGGAGATCTCGTAATCCGAGAGTAAAGAAGCTGTACTCCAAGATACTTCCCCAAATTTTGAACTTCATGGAATCCAAATAAAGAGCTAATCGAGTTTTTCAACCCCAAATCTACATTCTTATAATAAAAATAGTAGTTTTTTGTATGTTGATCTTCTGACCTGAGAACCGGCAGAATATCTCCAATGTTCTCCGTATTATAGAACATTGCTCAATAGACGCCTCAACAAAAAGTACAAAATCATCCGCGAAAAATAGATGGGAAAGATTAGGTCCACTACGGCACAGGCGGATTGGTTTCCACTTCCCATTATTAACAGCTATAGAGATTGCATGTGGCAATCTCTCCATGCACAGCACGAACAAATAAGGTGATAATGGGTCGCCCTGGCGTAGCCCCCTAGTTGGCTTAAAAGATTCAGACATAGCACCATTCCAAAGTACCTGAGTTGAGACTGAAGTTACACATCTCATAATAAGTCTCCTAAGGATCTCTGGAATATGCAACTCTCTTAATGTATCTTCAATAAATGGCCTCTTAAGGCTGTCGTAAGCTTTCTCAAGATCGATTTTAATAGCCATAAATCCAGCCTTACCTTTCTTCAGTCACATGGAGTGAGTTACCTCTTGCGCTACAATTATTTATCTGTGATCGACCGTTCAGGAACAAATCTTGTTTGATTCTTATATCCAATGCTTCATCAAAGATTTTAGCCAGTTTATAATGATCTTTGTAATAAGTTTGTATAACACATAGCACAAACTGATTGGTCGAAATTGATTGAACGATTCCGGTACTTTAACTTTAGGAATTAGTACCAAGAGTGTCTGGTTGATTTCATTATCAAAAGCTCCTCCTGCAAAAATGTGTTGAATCAACTGACATACGTTGTAACCCACTATATCCTAATTCCGCTGAAAGAAAAGAACATGTAGGTCATCCACTCCAGGAGCTTTTAACGGATTCATACAAAATAAAACTTCACGGATCTCTTTATTAAGTAGCGGTCGTATGAGTCCGTTCAACTCATTATTAGAAAGAACAGTAAAGCATCCTTGAAATGGATACCCATTATCATATTCGTTACTACTAGTGAATAACTCCTTATAGTAATTAACCACCATCCGACACCCAACTACCATTTAAATCCTTAAGAGCCCTCACATGATTACGTCTACGCCTCAAGATCGTGCAAGCATGGAAATATTTAGTATTTTTGTCTCCATGGAGTATCCATTGGGTTCTCGACTTTCGTAACCACAAACTTTCCTCTTGTTGAAGGACATGTTCAAGTTCATATTTCATCGTGTATTGCAAATCCACCAAGCGTCGCAAATAGCGAGTAATAAGCGCTTTATCTATACCCCGTAATCGTGCCAAAAGTTCTCATTTTTTCCTCCCTCTATGCCCAAACACCTTCAAATTCTAGTCACGAGCTTTAGATTAGAAATAATTCATATTGGTTATTGCATCCAAATCAATCCTCCAAACTTCAGCTAAAAAACTCTTAAATTGAGGATGGTTCTGCCATGCCGCAAGAAAGCGAAAAGGTCGAGCTGATTGAAAACTCATGTTACTCTAGGGTTTTAGTAGAAGAGGGCAATGGTCCGAACCCACTGTATTAAGATGTAACACCATCTTACCAGGTAATACACTAGCCCAACAACTATTCATAAGGCAATGATCTAAATGTTTATAAAGATTCCCTCTTCTCCACGTAAATTTTGACCCTCGATAATCGACCTCATTTAAACCTATCTCAAAAAGAAAATCAACAAATAATTGGCTTACCCCTGAACCATGACTTGAACCACCTTCCCTCTCATCTGGGCGTAGGATGAAATTAAAACTACCTCCCAGAATCCACGCTTCATTTCCCCTGGCATAAGGTTCATCAAGTGTTTCCAAACCATTTTCCACTTCTCCACTTGAGGGATAGCATAAATAACAGTAAAATACAACCATCGCTCTTCATTATCCGACCAGCATCTGCCATGAAAAACTGATTTGAGATGGTTATAATCTCCACATTTAATCCTTCTTGCCAAAGAATCCAAATCACCACTAAACCCGTGCACTTCAACTCTGAATGAGTTATAAAAACCTAAATTCCGGATGACTTTATCCGCAACAACTCCACTAATCCGAGTTTCCAACAACACAAAAATTTCAGGACGACTCTCCCAACAGTGTTCCCATAAATAACGTCGAAAGTTAGGGCTCCAGCATCCTGGCAATTCCAAAAAAGAACTTTAACCATTAAGAGATATATGTGAGAAAACACCATTACTGAGGAATGTTCGGATTGACATTCTCCCTCTCGAGAGTACTGTCTTCTTCAAGTGCTGTAATTGACGATTCTACTGCATGCATGGATGTTTCCTCCTTTCTGTTTTCGCGTGGGACTGATGAGGCATCTCCATGCAACGTTACCCTATTTGTATTCTTCAGCCAATCCGTGAACACTGTCAGATAGAATCTAAACTCTTTTTTTCCTCACTTTGAGACCTTTATTCTCTTCCCCACATCTCTTATAAGTCCCTTATTACGATTACTCCTTTTAATGATATTATCCCGACTATCATCCGAGATATTAACAACCAAGTGACCCCCACAAGCTGTAACTTGTCGATTTTTCGTGACTTGAGGAATCACGCCTTCCTCCATTGCTATCACATTAATTTGTTTTAGTGCCCGACTTTCTTTAACATCATCCTTTCGAACACTTTGTCAGCCTGTAGTTGTTCGCCTGCTAGTGCCAGCCCCCTTTTGAACACTTTCCATTCTCTCTTTTCCTTTGGCAATATTCTGCACCCGAAGAGCATAAACCTGAGCATTCCTCTTGTTAATAGCTACTGCTGGAACCTCTGGAACTACTGTAGTATCTTCCTCATGATCATTATTCATAGCATTTAATACAGCAAAGCGAGACCCTTAAGCTTCATCCCGACTACCCTTAGGATTCTGATCAGCAATTTTCTTCGATCTTTTACGTGTTTCATCTATCATCCATGGTCCAAAGCCAGCTTCCACGCTGCCTACCGTTTCATCTAGCACCACGCTAGGTTCAGTAACTAAGCCTTCTTGTCCTGTATTCCCTTCAATAGAACCGCAATTTCCTTCGAATGTCCATACACTCCACATTGGAAATAGATTTGTTGCAAACCTTCATACTCAATTTTTTGCCAAAAGCCATCAATCTTAAGACATGGGATTAGTGGCTTATTTAAATTCACCAATACTACCAAGCGAGCAAATCGGCCTCTCTTTCCCGAATTTGTGCTATAATCAATTTTCACAACTTGACCAATAACCATAGCAATACGACGAAATATCGCTTTAGAATAGTATCTATATGAAAGACCCGATAATCTCACCCATACAATAACTTGTGATGGATGTTTTTTCATTGTGGAGAACGTACGGCTCCATGGTTGCATCGTAAGATAGCTCCCGAATATTGTCCACAACCCTTCCATCAAAACATGAATATAATCCTGCTCGCTCTCAAACTTCACCAGAAAATAGTCCTTCTCTAAATCAATAAGTTGATATTGTCATTGCGGTTGTCATAGAACTCTAATACGATTCAAAAATGTTTTATAACCAATGGCACGTCCGAGAAGTCGAACTATTATCGAACGTCGCATGCTATAATCAATTCTGTCGTGAGCATGCTATAATCCATTGTTGTCCACAACACACTCACCATCTAGAACCTCCACATTGTCCATAACTTTGAGCGTCACCACATCAACCATCCCCTTTGAGTGACCCATTACTGCACTGGCATAGGACTGTTTATCCTGATTCCAACAACCTTATCAACGCTGTCAGTATTTGACTGATCTTCCATAACAGCATGATCTTCCTCCATACGATCTACCTCCGCCTTATTACGTACTTTTTTGGTCACACGTTGATCTTCATCCGGGAAGGGATACCCCGGTCTTTCCAAGTGCGGCGATGCCAGCACTTCAGGCCCAAGGAAAATTTCATATTATTTTAAAAATATTTTAACTTTTTATATCTTTTTTTTAAATTAATGATAATGTTAATATGTCAACATAAAATAACACCACGTTGTCATTAAAAAAATCACATCAATAGTTTTGTTATTTTAATGGTGATGGTAATGCTATTGAGAAATAATAAGAGATTTTTATAGTGAAAGTATTTAAAATTTTAAAATTTAGTATTTTTTAATATATCTTATTTAATTTTTATGATATCAAATATTTTAATATAGTTTATTATATTTTTTTTAATTTTTAATATTTTAAATGTAATAAATGTTAAAATTTTAAAAAAAATTTTATAAATATAATTTTAGTTATCTTTTTTCTTAAAGGTTAAACAAGCCTTCAAACTCTTTTTTTAAAAATTATGTTATCAAACTTTCTAAATTTCTTTTGATAAATCTAGGTGAATATAAGGTAATATCTATTCAAAAATAACTTTAAATCATTTAACAATGAACACTCATATCCTTGACATATGTAGTGATAAACCCGAGACCTCAAGAGATAATAATAAATCCCTCAACCACTGAAGTTGTTTGGTTCATGCAAACTCTCTAAAAATTAATTAAACTCATTTGTCATGTAATTCATATGCCGACTACCACTTAAGTATTGTGAATTGTCATATCAATAATGGTATATTACTATTGTAACAATTAAATAATTTTTTCTAGTTAAAGGAGAACATAATGAAAATTTGAAGTTTTAAGGCTCAATTGGATAAATTTTTGGGGATGGGATAAATTGATAATTTAATAAAAATACGAGGGCTAAAATACTCCTTAAGCCTTTATAATTTTGTTTTGAATGTGTGACACCATTTATAATATTACTTATTTATATAAATATTATTGTTTAATGATTGTAAACTATATATAAATGTAATTAAATATTAATCATATTCAAATATTTTTCAATTATTTATATTGATAATAAATTATTTATTCTTTAGAAACAAGGGAAATGCCAGCAATTTATTTAGAGAAAACAAACGGTCCAGCTATGAAGCAACAATACCAAAGCAATTAAAGAATAACAAAAGAGAAAATAACCTCAGTGACTAAAAATCCCATATAATATACGATTTTAACCAACTTTTTCCGGATTTGCCAAAATGACCAACAAAATCGCAATGCGATCGCTAATTCGCAACGCGATCTCCATTATCGCAAATTCGCGTTGCATTTTCGCAATGCGATAGTTGAAAATCGCGTTGCGATGATCTACAGTATCGTTGCGATTTTCCCAATTCGCAATGCGAATAAGTAAATCGCAACGCGAATTGGGAAAATCGCAATGCGAATAAGTAAATCGCAACGCGAATTGGGAAAATCGCAATGCGATACTTACTATCGCAATGCGGTAATAAAAAATCGCAAACGAGATACTTACTTTCGCAACGCGATACTGACTTTCGCAACGCGATTTACATAGCGCCATTCGTATTAACGCGTATTTTTTTTTCAAATTCCAAACACGTATTTTTTCTTAATAAATCGGAAAATGAACCGTCCACAATAATCGCAACTCATAACCTCAAACCCAAAAACACAACACTCAGTCCCATCTCCATCTCTCACTCTCTACGGCGAAATCCGTACCCATCTCCGAAGATTTCCGTCCCATCGCCGGCGAAATCCCTCACAACCATTCACAGTCAAAATCCCTCACAATCATTCAGAAATGGAAAATCAACCTCCGAGGGTTAGTTTTTTTATTTTATTTTGAAAATTTTGCATTATTTTAGGTTTTTCATATTGAGATTGATGATAAGTTTACTGGTAATTTCAATAATAGATTAACCATTTCACTTAGATTTCTTATTAAATTCATTCGATTGCTGCCAATACTGCTAAACTGTTTAGCCTGTGAAGTTAGTATTTGTCTTTGCTTTGTCTTTTGGTTGAAGTAATGCAGAAGAAGAATAGTTTCGAGAATGAAAATCGCAACGCGGAAATAACTATCGCAACGCGAAATAAAAATCGCAACGCGAAACCAAAATCGCATTGCGATTTTCATTTCGCGTTGCGATTTTCATTTCGCGTTGTGATTTTCATTTCGCGTTGCGATTTTTATTTCGCGGTTGCGATTTTCATTTCGCGTTGCGATTGTCTGGTCGCGATAGTCATTTCGCGTTGCGATTCTCTCGTTGCGATAGTCATTTCCGCGTTGCGATTCTCATTATCTCGTTGCGATTTTCATTTCAACCAAAAGACAAAAACAGTGTTGCAAATTTTAGTTTCAAGAATAAACTACTATTTATGTTTATTGTTTTGTTTTTGGTATATCTTGACAGTGTAATTTTTGGTATATCTAACTTGGTATGTTTATTGTTTTTTTGTAGAAATTTTTTTCGGCTTCATTGACATTAAGGAATAAAGTTAGCCTAGCCACTACAATTGCTTCGAAGCTTTCACCTGCACAAAGAAAATTGTTTGAAGAAACCTGCTTCTGGCCATGGCTGAGAGTACAGCATCCGGGTGGAGATGCTAGTTTGACCCATTTGTGGCTTCAGACCATGACTAGCGATCTACCCGATAGTATACAACGTGGTGAGGAAGAGATATGGTTTCATTTTCCACCGGCGTATACTTGTTTTGGGCGGAAGGAGTTCTGCTTAATCACTGGTCTATGATTCGGACACGATGATGTAGGCCGGTACACTCGTCATATCACCCGCCCATCATGGTTATCCAGGAATTTTCCTGATGAGTCAATAGAGAAGCCGAACTTACACGTCGACGACATGAAGAAATTGTTTAATAAGAAAGATGGTTTTACTCGGATGAATGACGTCGATGTTGTCCGAGTATGCCTTCTACTACTTTTGTATGCCGGCTTTCTAGGCAGAGAGGCCAGACAACCTATTCCTCAGGAGCTAATATTATTGGTAGAGGACCTAAATGCATGGAATCTATTTCCGTGGGGTTCGTATATATGGAAAGCTACCTGGACTAAGTTGTCGTCTGCCTTTGATGACCGCAAAAGTTTGCGGGGCGATGGGTCGAAATACACTTTGTCAGGCTTTGTTTGGGCCTTTAAGGTAAGAATTTCTATATAATGTTTTCAAAATTATAATTAATTATTTAACAATTACTAATGTTTGTTATTATATTGTTTGTAGATTTGGATATTCGAGGCTTTCCCCAGCATGCGGACATATGCATTAAAATCCTCAGATGATATTCCTAGGGCTATTTCCTGGAAGAGGAAACGTATGTTGGATTGGGAAGACTTAATACCATATGCGACAATAAATAATGTAAGTTAACACAAATACTATCATATATAAACAAGTTATTAATAGTAGACGTTTAACTTTGTTTAGTTTTTATATTTTTAGGAGGCCAACACTCCATTAATGAGACTGACACCCACGGAGGCTGAGCTTGCCACTGATTGGTGGCAAGCTAGTCAGCATTTTTTGATGGCACGAATGATGAGCAGCCTCCACTTCCTCCACTTCGAGAGCCATCACCTCACCCAGAGCCATCACCTGATCGACCCGACTATACACCTCTACAACGAGAGCCATCACCTATCCCGTCACATCATCGAGTCTCTTCTCCACCATCACCTCATGATAGGCGACCGACAAAGATGCCACGACTTCTATCTCCCTGTTCTCCACCTCCACGGGATGAGTCAAGGGAGTTACGTGATGAGGTCAATGTCTTGCGTGAGGAGATCGGTACTCTACGCGATAACGATGGTGCATGGCGTGTGGAGGTGTCTACTTTACGTGGTGAGGTTGCCGCTCTACGTGAGATGGTAGTATCGTTGCAGAATGAGGTTCATACTCTACGCAACGAGGTAAGTTTAAGATTTTCCATATTTAACTTGATGATAAATTTACTCGTAATTTCACTTAAATTAACCATTTCACTTAGATTGCTTAGTAAATTTATTCGGTTGCTGCCAAAACTGCTAAACTTTTTACTTTAACACTGTGAAGTTAGTATTTGTCTTTGTTTTGTCTTTTGGTTGAAAGTTTGAAATATATTTATCTTTGTTTTCACTGTTTAAATATCATGTCTGTTTATTTACTGATATTTGTATTTTTATTTAGCGGACCGATAAGGTGGATGCTTTACGTCGGGTTTTTCTTGCACGACAGAGTTCACGCATCAGACGGCGTGCACGTGCTATTAAGTCTCCATATACCCCAATAGTGCGAAGACACCGCAAGAAGAAGCCCGACTCGCCTATCATCCCTCAAGAGTCCACTCCTATCGTTGAAGAGGCCCCTATCATTCCTCGAGAGTCCCCTCCCACCGTTCAAGAGGCCACTGTCATCGTTGAAGAGGTCCCTCCCACCATTCAAGAGCCCGATTCACATGGCGTCATATATAGGATTCTTGAGAAACCCTCTGACGTGCCGGACATGATGGATTCAAGTTGGCTCTCGTATGAGTTACCGGCCAGTACCATACCGGTATCTGAAGAGGAGAGGAAACAACTACCAGACACAATTCTGGATAACACCCTTTGGGCTAAGACCGCAGTTGATTTTATCTACATGAGCGAAGCCAGGGGTGTTTCACTGACATATGCAAGCTCAATGATGATATCTATTGTTGCTTGATCGGTCTTGGTGGGGCGTATTATTAGGGGTCGAAGACAATGGCTATTTCGATGGAGGGTAAGTCTTATATTTTTCTTATATTTTCATTTGATTAATTTGTTTAAAAATTAATTCACTATATATGTTTTTGAAACAGCATATCGATGCGTGGTGTCACGTCTACTAATAATTAGGAAACTTAAGGAAAATAAAAGAAATACACGGTATACAATAATGCCGACGGCTTTTAACGCAGTTCACTTGAAGAATCAATGAGATGAATCATTTGCGTTGGGCAATGGACAAGCTAAACTTTATCCTGCATGGTGGGAGGTCGATAAGGTTAGTGTTTATTTTAGATTGAGTTTAAAGGTATTCATAAATAAGTGCGCAATGAATGAATTATTACTTATGATTGCAGGTGTTTATCCCTGTTTTGGAACGTAACCATTGGCTTCTCGTCGAGCTTCAGATCCCATCCCTTAAGGCAATAGTATATGACAGCATGATAAATTACATATCATTGGCTGATTTAAGAGATATTATTAAGGGATGGAGCTCTTATTTGGGTAAATACTTGGATGCGATAAATTATTGGACTCGTTCTGGAAACAAGAAGCCAAAGAAGCTCAATATTACAGTTAGCAGAGACGAGACCGCACCACAACAAACGAAAGGACCCAGAGGGGATTGTGGTCCTCTCGTATGCTTGGCGTTGGACCGTTTGATCATAGGAAGTATAAAGTATCTACCTCCCACCGATATAGATAGAGCTGCAGTAGGCTTGTGGTTTCGACATTATATGGCTAGATCGATATATACGAGACGCTGCCTACCTGCATCCGCGTTATAAAATGTCCATAAACAATTGGTATGTTTATAGGCTTGTGGTTTGAAAATGTTTGGTTAAGTACCTAGAATTCAATAATTTGCTGTTTGTAGGTTTTAGATGTGTAGAAAGTGTTGTTTGAGCAAATGTTTGGTTTATGCAGGTTAATCTCAGAAGTGAGCTGCGTGAAAATGATGTATGGCTGCAAAAGTTGATTCAATAGTATAAGTGTTATTTCTCTAATAATTATTGCTTATTTTTTTATTGTTTAATTGATTTGTAAAAGGTGATTTGTAAAAGTTGATTTGTTTAATTGATGTTAACATAATTCTTATTTGTGCTTGTTTAATTGATTGAAATGTAATGGTTGTTTTTTGATTTCAATCTGCATTATGTTTGAAGGCAAAAAGTACTATCGCAATGCGAAATGAAAATCGCAACGAGAGAATCGCAACGCGAAATTAAATTCGCGTTGCGATTTCATTTCGCATTGCGATTCCCTCGTTGCGATTTTTATTTCGCATTGCGAAATTAGCGTTGCGATTTTCATTTCGCATTGCGATTCTCTCGTTGCGATTTTCATTTCGCATTGCGATAGTAATTTCCGCGTTGCGATGGACATTAAGATGATTGCCTATTAAGTGATAACAAGGAATAGATCATAGCAATTTTCAAACTCAAGTTACTAATACATGCCTAATTGAAAATGTTAAAAGTTCACACATAAAATCTACATAATACAACGTTTGCATTTAAAAATCACCTAAGTTAACAGTCCCAAAAGGTGAAGCCAGTTGTGATTGGGATTTTAAAGATGATTGTGATTTTGATTGCCTTTTTCTTGACACCATATGAGCTTTGGATTTTGATGATGATCCATATTTTGGTAGAGGAAAAGATGATTGTGATGGCACTGGTGATCTACATATCAACCTTGTATGACCACTTTCCTTGCACCGACTACATGTCGATCTCTTATTCTCTTCACCCTTAGACGGTATACGATCGTGACTTTTTGGTCGGCCAGGTAGCCTTCTGTCCATGGCTGGTGGCAAAACTGTTTGTAAGTCATCTGGTATGTCCCACTCAGAAGGATGTGAAATAGGGTAGACAATCTCGGCATAAGTCTGTCGATATACTTCTGTAGTGTAGCAATCCATAGCGTATGTGCTTGAATCATCTTGGTTTAGATGAAGAGCAACTTTTATAACATGGCCACATGGATAACCAGATGTTTGTCATTTCATACAACTACACGTCATTGCATTTAGATCGACAAGCCCATTTAAGTTATTATCCAGTACTTCAAACAAAGTGTTTGAACATGGTTCAACTCTCCATGACGTTGATTTCACAACACGTTTCGTTATCTTTTTTTCAGTCCATGGTGTAACACGATGTTCCAATGTTCCTGTAAATTTAAATAAATAATACTTAGTAAAATATATGATAAGTTACGAATTCAAAGAAATAATACCTGCATGGTTTCTTTTCTTGTAGTACCACTGTTGAATAGAGGCTCGAAAAAACTCCATTAACATAGTAATGGGTAATTTCCGGGAATGACGACTTAGAGCGTTAATTGATTCTGCACTATTAGACGTCATGAAACCATATCTTGCTCCAAGTTGATGTACTCTTAACCATCTTTCAAACCCGACATCTTCTAGTGTTTGAGCACACTGAGGCAAAACACGTCTTAAACAGTTTATATGCTTATTGAAATCCACTTCCCGATAAGCCTTTACAGCCTTCCAGTATGTCCATTTGTGCTTTTTTATACCAGCAGACCTTCATTTTAGATTTCTATACAAATGAACACCACAAAGTCCATGAAAAGCATCTGGGAAACACCTTCTAACAGCGTTGTCAATTGAGTTTGCCCTATCGGATATGATTGTCAGATTGCTAATAGGACCTATGCAATCCCTAAGATGCCCCATAAACCATGTCCATGAATCAGAGGTTTCAGATTTGCCAACCCGTAAGCTTGGCAATATCCCATTGTTAGCATCCATGACTACTGCTATAAGTTTACTCCAAGGTATCGACCTTTCAAATGTGCTCCGTCAACTATAATAACTGGGCGCATGCAAGTAATAAACGAACGAATCTACAAAATATACACAAGAAATATAATCATTTAAATGTGAAATGCATGTAACTAACAGAAATGAGTCAACAGAATTATATTGATTTACTAACCGCAGCACCAATGGTGATAAACAGCAACTCAAAGCGTCCATCTCTATCTGTTTTGATATGAGTTACCGACCCAGGATTTTTCAGCTTTAAATTGTGACAATAAGCCGGCAGTTGGGCAAACGATGCTTCTGGCGACCCCCTCAACAATTCCAAGGCATAACATTTGGCTCTCCAAGCTTGAGAATATGATATACTAATCTTGAACCGAGCATTCATGTCAGTCATAATTTCATGTCCCCGATATACCCTGCCATTCAAAAACATTAACTCAGCCAGAAAACCACCCAACACCTTTTTGTTTGCCTGTCTATGGTGAGGAAAAACTTGGGTTCTTGAACATGTATGTTTATCAATAAAAGTCCTAACTTGAAACATTGCGCAATCTTTTATCCTCTTTGCAATCATACGCCACGTACAGTTTTTGTCAATCGTACACCTTGTTTCGAAACGATCTTTGCTTGATTTGTTAACTTTTAGTTGATAGCCATCTTCCACACATTTCGTATACAAAGCTATCTTCAAGTCTTCCTTTGTATCAAAACAATCATCTTTCTTGATACGAATAACTTTTGTGTAACAATCAACTGCTTTCTTTGCCAACTCTTCTTCCGGTAACTGAAGTAATTGGCATATTACAGTTATACTCCCGTGGCATTTTCTTTTCTTCGGGGAATTTTTCTTCTTCTTTTTCTTCTTCAGGATTATATGAATTACAGAATGGATGTTCAACATGTTCATTCACAGTCGTAACTTTCTCCTCATTATCATCAACAACATCTTCCTCGGCAACGGGTGTTTCATCATTAAAATTCGGGTATTGACCAATATCAAAATCATTACACGCAGGGTCTGTTTCTTCTTCTGAAACATCATCAAAATCCGTGTATTGACCAATATCAAAGTCCGGGTATTGACCAAGATCAAATTTCGAATACTGACTAGTACTCACAATTTTTCTCTTGGCTCATCATCGTCTAATTGGTCAAAATGAAAACCGGAATTTGGTGCTGAAAGTTGATTTGGATTTGGATTAGAGAAAGGCTGTGGGTTTTTTGACCCACTTAGTTGATTACTACCCGCTACTGACCCAACAATACTACTTCTAGGTTCAACAACATACAATGTAACATCATCACTTGAAACATTAATATAAGCAATGAATCGTTCAACATCTTCATTGTCGGTTAACAAATAAACTTTACCATTTCACTGATAAGATAGCCTAAATCCACTTAGGGGCTCTAAATTCAATTTCTTTGAAACACGTAACATTAGGGTTTCATAAGTTAACTTCTTTAATGACAGTTTTAGTTGAAGATTCATGGGTAAAGGCATATATTGTAAACACCATGAACATTCTCCCATGACCCTCCAAACACAAATCTATCCAAACATGATCAACATTAGATGATTTCATGGTTGTAACTAAACAAACGAGATGCGAAACTAAGACCTGTTGTCGGATGGGGAAGGATGTCGTTGGATATTTGAACGAATGTCCCGGAGAGAGTGATAGATGGAGATGGAATGAGTTGCGATTTAGGGATTTAGGTTATGAGTTGTTGCTGCTGCGTATATATATACACTCAAAATTTGGCTTGCGAAACTAAAACCTGTTGCGAACTTTGAAACTCGCATTGCGATTCTGTATTATCTCGTTGCGAAAGTCAGAATCGCGTTGCGAAAGGCAATCATTTGACCATTGCAATGCGAAATGCAAATCGCAACGATAGAATCGCAATGCGAATGAAAAAGGCAACGAGGATTAACATGCATAAACTTTTAACAATTATTATTGAATTCTAGGTACTTAACCAAACATTTTCAAACCAAAAGGAGTATATATGTTAACAAAACTTGCATTATGTGTATTTTATGTGTGCACTTTTTAACATTTTCAGTTAGGCATGTATTAGTAACTTGAGTTTGAACATTGCTATGATCTGTTCAGTTGTCATCACTTATTAGACATTCATTTGACTATCGCAACGCGAAAATGGCTATCGCAACGCGAAAATGGTTATCGCAACGAGAAAATCGCAATGCGAAATGAAAATCGCATTGCGATTTTCTCGTTGCGATTTTCATTTCGCATTGCGATTTTCATTTCGCATTGCGATTTTCATTTCGCATTGCGATTTCCATTTCGCGTTGCGATAGTCTGTTTTGCCTTCAACATAAAGCAGATTGAAAATCACAAATCAACTATACATTTCAACACAAATTATGTACACATCAATTACAAATCAAGATTTACAAATCATCTTTTACAAATCAATTAAACAATCAAAAAATAATAATTATTCTTATTTCTTCATCAATTATTGAATCAATGAATCAACAACTTTGTGACCCCGTACATCCATTTCACGCAGCTCACTTAAGGATTAACCTGCAGAAACCAAACATTTGCTCAAACAAGACTTCCTACACATCTAAAACCTACAAACAGCAAATTATTGAATTCTAGGTACTTAACCAACCATTTTCAAACCAAAGGAGTATATATGTTAACAAAACTTGCATTTGACTTACCAATTAACAATGGACACTTTCATAAGGCGGATGCAGGTAGGCAACGTCTCGAATATATTGCTCTAGCCATATAATGCCGAAACCACAAGCCTACTGCAGCTTTATCTCTATCGGTGGGAGGTAAAAACTCTGTGCTTCCCGTCGTCAAACGCGCCAAGCAAAGGCATACGAGAGGACCACAATCCCCTCTGGCTCCCGGCGATTGCTGTGGCGCGGTCTCGTCTCTGACAACTGTGACATTGAACTTCTTTGGCTTCTTGTGTCCAGAATGACTCCAATACTTAATCCATCCAAGAATTTAGCCAAATGAGAGCTCCATCCCTTGAAAATATCTCTCAAATCAGACAGTGATATGTAATTGATCATGCTGTCATACACTATTATCTTCAGGGATGAGAGCTGAAGTTGGACGAGAAGCCAGTGACGACGTTCCAAAACAGGGATAAACACCTGCGATCATAAGTAATAATTCATTTATTTGCGCACTTATTTATTAACACCTTTAAAAAATTTAAAAAATAAACACTAACCTTATCGACCTCCCACCATGCAGGATAAAGTTTAGCTTGTCCATTGCCCAACAAAAATGATTCATCTCGTTGATTCTTCAAGTGAACTGCGTGAAAAGCCGTCGGCATTATTGTATATAGCGAATTTTTTTATTTTTCCTAAGCTTCCTTATTATTAGTAGACGTGACACCCACGCATCGATATGCTGTTTTACAAAAAAATACATATATTAGTGAATTACATTAATTTTTAAACAAATTAATCAAAATCATATATAAGACAAATATAGTCTTACCTCCCCATCCAAATAGCCACTGTCTTCAACCCCTAATAGCACACCCCACCAAGACCGATCAAGCAACAAAAATATTTCATCGTTGAGTTTACTGATGTCAGTGTAACACCCTTGGCTCCGCTCATGTAGATAAAAATCAACTGCGGTCTTAGCCCAAAGGGTATTATCCACAATTGTTTCCGGTAGTTGTCTCCTCTCCACTTCAGATACCGGAAGGGTACTAGCCGGTAACTCATACGAGAGCCAACTCTCATCCATCATGTCCGGAACTGGTGGGGGTTTCTTAATACTTCGATATATTACCCCATGTGAATCGGGCTCTGGAATGGTGGGAGGGACCTCTTCAACGATGACAATGGCCTCTTGAACGGTGGGGGGGAATCTTGAGTGAGAATAGGGGCCTCTTGAACGATTGGAGGGGACTCTTGAGGGATGACCGGTGAGTCGGGCTTCTTCTTGCGGAGTCTTCGCACCATTGGGGTGAACGGAGACGTAATAGCACGTCCACGCCGTCTAATGCATGAACTCCGTTGTGCAAGGAAAACCCGACGTAAAGCATCCACCTTATCGGGCCGCTAAAAAAAATTAATACATAAATCAGTAAATAAACAGACATGATATTAAACAAAGACAAATATGTTTCAAACTAGCATTGTATTCACCCAAATCATTATTCTATCATAGTTCACAAAATGCTCAGATAACATTCCAGAAGTAAGCACTTATATAAACATTTAAAAGGACAACATATATAAACATTCCAGAAGAAGAATAGTTTACTTTCGCACAAAACTTAAAATCGCAACGCGAAATGACTATCGCAACGCGGAAATGGCTATCGCAATGCGAAATGAAAATCGCAACGCGAAATGAAATCGCAACGACAAAATCGCAACACGAAACACAAATCGCATTGCGATTTTTTTCGCGTTGCGATTTTGTCGTTGCGATTTCATTTCGCGTTGCGATTTTGTCGTTGCGATTTTCATTTCGCATTGCGATAGCCATTTCCGCGTTGCGATAGTCATTTCGTGTTGCGAAAGTAAACTATTCTTCTTCTGCAAATTGAAACTTGAATGGATTGCATTACTTCAACCAAAAGACAAAAACAAAACCAAAACAAATACTAACAAAAACAGATTGGCAACAACCGAATGAATTACGAGTATGAAAAATCTTAAACTTACCTCGTTGCGTAGAGTATGAACCTCATTCTGCAACGATGCTACCATCTCACGTAGAGCGGCTACCTCACCGCGTAATGTAGACACCTCAACACGCCATGCACCATCTTCTTTGCGTAAAGTACCGACCTCCTCACGCAAGGCATTGACCTCATCACGTAACTCCCCTAACTCATCCCGTTGAGGTGGAGGTGGAGAACAGGGAGATAAACGTCGTGGCATCTTTGCCGGTCGCCTATCTTGCGGTGATGGTGGAGAAGAGGCTCGATGATGTGACAGAATAGGTGATGGCTGTCGTTGTGGAGGTGTATAGCCGGTCGATCAGATGATGGCTCTGGGTGGGGTGATAGCTCTGGGCGAGGTGATGGCTCCCGAAGTGGAGGCTGCTCATCAACCGTTCCATCAAAAAAAACGCTTACTAGCTTGCCACCAATCAGTGGCAAGCTCAGCTTCGTGGGTGTCAGCCTCTGTAGAGGAGTGTTGGCCTCCTAACAATATAAAAGCTCAAACAAAGTTAAATGTGTACTAGTAATAACTTGTTTATAAACATGGTAGTATTTATGTTAACTTACATTATTTATTGTCGTATACCGTAGTAATAATTGCAAGGTTCGTTTCCTCTTCCAGGAAATAGCCCTGAGAATATTATTTGAAGTTTTTATTGCATATGTCTTCATGGCGGGAAAGGCCTCAAATATCCAAATCTACAAACAATATAATAACAAACATTAGTAATTGTTAAATAATTACTTATAATTTTGGAAACATTATAAAAATTCTTACCTTAAAGGCCCAAATAAGCCTGTCAAAGTGTATTTGGAACCATCGCCATGCAAACTTTTTCGATCATCCAAGGCAGACGATAACTTATTCCATGTAGCTTTCCATAAATACGAGCCCCACGGAAACAGGTTCCCGCATTTAGGTCTTCTACCAATTTGATTAGATCATTTGGAATAGGTTGTCTGGCCTCTCTGCCTAAAACGCCGGCATGCAAAAGAATTAGAAGGCATACTCGGACAACGTCGACGTCATCCATCCGAGTAAAACCATCTTTATTATTAAAAAATCTTGTCAGGTCTTCTACGTGTAGACTCGGCCTCTCCAGCTCAGGAAAAACCTGGGATAGCCATGATGGGCGGGTAATGTGTCTAGTGTACCGACCTACATCATCGTGTCCGAAGCGTAGACCGGTGATTAAGCAAAACTCCTCCCGCCCAAAACACGTATACGCCGGTGGAAAATCAAACCATATCTCTTCATCACGACGTTGTATAGTCTCTGGTAGATCTCTAGTCATGGTTTGAAGAAACAGGTGTGTCAACATCGCATCTCCACCGGGATGTTGTACTTTCAGCCATGGCCCGAAGCATGTATCCTCAAACATTTTTCTTTGTGCAGGTGAAAGCTTCGACGCAATTGTTTTGGCCAGGCTGACTTTATTTCTCAAGGTCAATTGAGCCGAATAAAAGTTCTACAAAAAAAATAAACATAAATTAGATATACCAAAAACTACACTGTGAAGATATACCAAAAACAATAATAAACATAAATAGTAGTAGTTTATTCTTCAAACTTAAATATGCAACACTGTGAATTTCGTATTTGTCTTTGTTTTTTGGTTGAAGTAATGCAATTCATTCAAGTTTCAATTTGCAGAAGAAGAATAGTTTCTGAAAATGAAAATCGCAACACGAAAATGACTATCGCAACGAGAGAATCGCAACGCGAAACTAAAATCGCGTTGCGATTTGCATTTCGCGTTGCGATTCTTGGTTGATTAATAAGCAATCTAAGTGAAATGGTTAATCTATTATTGAAATTACCAGTAAACTTATCATCAATTTCAATATGAAAAACCTAATAATAATGCAAAAATTTCAAAAAGAAAATAATTAAAAAAACTAACCCTCGTTGGTTGATTTGGTTGATTTTCCATTTCTGATTGTGAGGGTGGCTTTGAGAGATTTAGATAGACGGATTTCGCCGGAGATGGGGACGGATTTCGTCGGAGATGGGTGAGAGAGTGAGAGATGGAGATGGGACTGAGTTGTGATTTTAGGTTTTAGGTTATGAGTTGCGATTACGGGATATACTGTGGACAGTTCAGTGTTCCAATATATTAATATTCATGTTTGGAATTTAAAAATAAAATACTTGGCCAGGATACTAATGGCGCTTTGAAAATCGCATTGCGATTATGTAAATCGCGTTGCGAAAGTCAGTATCGCGTTGCGAAAGTAAGTATCTCGTTGCGATTTTGTATTATCGCATTGCGATAGTAAGTATCGCATTGCGATTTTCCCAATTCGCGTTGCGATTTACTTATTCGCATTGCGATTTTCCCAATTCGCGTTGCGATTTACTTATTCGCATTGCGAATTGTGAAAATCGCAACGATACTGTAGACCATCGCAACGCGATTTTCAACTATCGCATTGCGAAAATACAACGCGAATTTGCGATAATGGAGATCGCGTTGCGAATTAGCGATCGCATTGCGATTTTGTTGGTCATTTTGGCAAATCCGGAAAAAGTTGGTTAAAATCGTATATTATATGGGATTTTTGATCACTGAGGTTATTTTCTCTACTTTAAATATCTATTTTGACCAAAAAAAATACTTTAGGTATCTAGTTTGGCCAAAAAGATAGGCTTAAGTTCTTAATTTGACTAAAAAATACTTTAGATAAAATAGATGAAAAAATAATATACTTTAGGTGCTAATTTAAAATAATATACTTTAGGTGCTAATTTGTAATATTAGCCTTTTAAAAAAACCCTGGGTTTTAATTTATTCAAGGTATTGTGATAAGAGTATACATAGATTGAAATTAAATTAATTATTAAAAATATTTAATTAACATTAATATTTATAATAACTACAAATAAATAATATATACATTAGATAAGTTAGATCCTAGATAATTATTGTAATTATAAAAAAATTGATGAAATTTATTAAAGATGGAATCTCTATTTAATGGAGGTTAATTCAAGTGGTAAACAACTTGATATTACTTAGGTAAATCTCAAATTCAAGTCCTTGTATTTTTTTTTACCTCACCGTTAATTCCTTACATTAGATTGCACTAATTTATAGCCACATGGGACAGAATTAGAAGTTACCAATTTATAGTCAAAGGTAGGGATGGCAACGGGCCGGGTTCGGGTCGGGTATTGGTCCCCCCGTCCCCGTTTAAAAAATCGGTACCCGTCCCCGTTTAAAAAACCGCGGGGATTTAAACGGGGATCCCCGTCGGGTAATCGGGGAAAACCGCGGGGAAACGGGTATCCCCGTTTAGCATAAACGGTTATTTAAACGGGTATTGGGCCGGGTATTGGGTCGGGTATTGGGCCGAGAATCGGGCTGGGTATATATATATATTTAAATTAAATATATAAATATATTTTTTATTTAAATTAAATTTATTAATATTATATATATATATATATAAATAATTATTTTTAATATTTATCGGGTCGGGTATCGGGGCGGGTAATTGGGGCGGGGATTACCAAACCCGTCCCCATTTAAAATAAATGGGTTTTCTCCGTCCCCGTCCCCGTCCCCATTTATCATCTCCGAACTCAACCCATTTAATTCGATTTTTAATTTTTTCTGTCAGATTCAGATTTTTTTGCCATCCCTAGTCACAGGGAGCAAAATGCACCCTGAAAGCCCCATACACCACACGTTTGAAAATATATCAAAGAAAATTAGGCTGGATTGAAGTGTAACACATAAGCACAAACGTCAAATCACATCCATACATTGAATGAGATCCTATCCATAATCTCACCCTCTCCTTTCACTCATCCACCTCCTCAATTCTACATTTGTTCTTATTATTCATAATCAAAACCTTTGCCTCGGCTTCCTTCCTCGTTCATCATGGCGTCGGTTACTCTTTCTGTAGCCAAACCAACCCTTCAGGTTCAATGCTGCTCAGTCTTATTATCAGTACTTCACTTTTTTACTAATCAAATCAACCTTTCCTTTTTCTTTCAGGCAAATGGAAAGGGTTTTGCTGAATTCTCAGGCCTACGCAACTCTGGTAGCCTTCCCTTTTCCAGGAAAACCTCGGATGACTTTCACTCAGTCATTGCTTTTCAAACATCTGCTGTGAGTTTGATGCTCCTTTGTACTGACTTTCTGGTTAAGTTTGTTCCTTTAACTTGTGTGCATCTTGTTTGTAGTTGGGAAGCAATGGTGGATACCGGAATGGGGTGGTGGAGGCAAAGCTGAAGGTGGCTATAAATGGGTTTGGTAGGATTGGAAGGAACTTCTTAAGGTGCTGGCATGGACGTAAGGACTCACCACTTGATGTCATTGCAATCAATGACACTGGTGGTGTTAAGCAGGCTTCTCACCTTCTCAAATATGACTCTATCCTTGGCATATTTGAAGCCGATGTCAAGCCTGTTGGTGACAATGCCATCTCTGTTGATGGCAAGGTCATCAAGGTCGTTTCGGATCGCAACCCCCGCAACCTCCCATGGAAGTAAAAATTTATTATTCTCATATCTCTAGTTCTACATTAAAATGCATCGTATTTGCATATAAATTAACAATTGCTTGTAATCAACGTGTCATTGTAACTGAATGTTGATGCAGAGACTTGGGGATTGATCTGGTGATCGAAGGAACCGGTGTGTTTGTCGACAGAGATGGTGCAGGAAAGCACATTCAAGCAGGAGCCAAGAAAGTGCTCATAACTGCCCCTGGAAAAGGCGACATCCAAACCTATGTTGTTGGAGTTAATGCTGATGCATACAACCCAGATGAGTCCATTATCAGCAATGCTTCTTGCACCACCAATTGCCTTGCTCCCTTTGTCAAGGTTCTGGACCAGAAGTTTGGTAACTCCCTGTGCATAAAATTTCTTAATATGCCTCAGCTTTTAATCCGCGCTTCTTTAGATGGTTGGACTCAAGTAGTACGTATGACAGCAGATATTGTGCTGATGTGCCAATTACAGTAGATATAGTTCAGAGGCAGAAAATGTAGACGAGCAATAATGGGGAACTAACATAATACATGGCAGGTATCATCAAGGGGACCATGACTACAACTCACTCATACACTGGTGACCAACGGTTACTTGATGCTAGCCACCGTGACCTCAGGCGTGCTAGAGCTGCTGCTCTGAACATTGTCCCAACTTCAACTGGTGCAGCCAAGGCTGTGGCACTTGTACTCCCTACTCTCAAAGGCAAACTAAATGGCATTGCTTTGCGTGTACCAACACCAAATGTCTCGGTTGTTGACCTAGTCGTCCAGGTTTCGAAGAAGACCTTGGCTGAAGAGGTGAATGCTGCTTTCAGAGAAAGTGCAGAGAAAGAGCTTAATGGTATCCTTTCTGTATGTGATGAACCCCTTGTTTCAGTCGACTTTAGGTGTTCTGATGTGTCCTCCACCATCGACGCATCACTCACCATGGTCATGGGAGAAGACATGGTTAAGGTGATCGCTTGGTACGACAACGAGTGGGGTTACTCTCAAAGGGTCGTAGACTTGGCTGATATTGTTGCCAACAACTGGAAGTGATCGGAAATACTTGTATGCAACATGATGGTTAATTTTTGCTCATCTTATTTCTTTTCGGCTTTCATCAAGAATGTATAAATTTAATGTTGGACTATATCTGACATGTTTATGCAATAAAAATCTTGCTTTGACATTGAAGGCCTGCCTCCGTTCTATTTATGCCATTGCTTGGTTGAAGGAAGCATGTAATATTGTCAAAAGTGCAATCTTTTTTAGGGTAAACTACGAATAGTTAATCGTCGACAACATTTTTTTTTAATAGTTTAGAGTGATTACAAAGAATGTATTATATGTTTAGAATTTTTTAACCTATAATAACGTGTGCACACCGCTGCAAACACTGCTACTCGAATCCAATTCTTAACATTCCCTTTTACCAATGAGGTTACTCAATGGATTCACATTGACAAACATGTTTAACGTTATTTTTTAGGCTAAAAATTGTTTCACTGCAATTCATTGTGGAATGAATAAAATTTGCTCTTACAGAAAATAAACCCCTAACAGAAAACAATGATATATATATATTATTTCAAAAAGGAAAGAAAAGAAAAATAACATGGTGCATCTCAATCTCAAAAGCACCATAGATCTTTACAGTGATAAAGACCAAAAAGAACTATCACCTGTTACAACAATTAGCATAGTGTAAGTTGTACTATTTTTTTCAGCTGCAAAGACTGCAATAACCTCCCCACCATTCTGCTCGTTAAAACAACCAATGTTTCTTCTTTGGCTTCTGAACCGGGGCACCTGGAAAAGATGGGAAACATTTTATCCTTTGAATATCCAAAATGCAGACAGGCCAATTCTAAAATCATGTCTTCACCATAACAAACCTTGAATCGCATATAGTGAGTTGTAGTGCACCTCAGACCAGAAACTCAACCACAATTCTGCATTAATAAACATAACAGATCAAAACCATAAGAATATATTCTTGAATATCCAGATTTTTGAACCGATATCCAGAAGATATTGATAGTTTGAATGATAACAAGCTTAAAAATATCAGTGTAACACATGTTACTTGTTTATGCATAAATGCTGGGAGGATTCTCCAAGTCGGGTTAAAAAACGAGAAACAAAGTCAAGTTAACCAATAACCAAACAGTCTCGATGAAAAAAATGCTTTACATTGCATGGATTAGGAAATAAAAAAAGCTGTTGCACAAGGATGCTATCGGGATGGAAGAATAAAAAGCCACTCTTACAAGTCAGGAAGTTTGTTGAGCATTCTCAAGTTGAGACAAAAAGTATTTGGAAAGTAAGAGTTTATGTGCAAGCATGATTATTTATTGGAAAATAGGCAGACCGCTGCAGGCTGCATATTTGGGACCTTGATCTTCAAGCATACTAAAGTGCACCCATGAAAAGCACACACAGAGTGATAAGGACAGGGAGAGCATGATGAATAACTACTTGAAAAGAAATAAAATAATAATAACAAAACAGTAACATGTATGAAAACAGAGGGTTTTTTTTTTTTTTTTTCCAAAAAGAAGAAAAAAGAAAATCTATTTCCATTCTCACCATATTTAGGAGCCTGGCCTTGTGGCATTATTTCAATAAAGCAAGTATCTCTGAATGATGTCAAAAGGCATATTTTTACTCCAAACTGCAAATACACAGATACCACATATTACACACTGATATGATGGACTAGGATCAAGCTCAACTGAGTATCGAGGCATTTTACTTGGAGTACTGCAAACTCAGAACACATTCACAATACTTGGAAGAATTGATTTTTTTTAAAAGGGATTATCACTTCAGATGCTTCTAACAATATTTTCACAACTGCATCATCATTATCAGATATTTCTACAAATCAAAAAAGAAGTCAACATCTAAGACATCTTCAAACATGTTGGATATATTAAAGGCTAAATTATAAAATATAGACGAAACTTATCAAAGAAACACAAATTTGACTGGAGAAGTCACAATTAATGCTTTTCACTGAAATCTGAGAAATTTGCATAACAAAAAACTTCAGCTGGAATAGTATTCACACCATATCTGTATGTTGATTTCCAATTCATTAGATTGTGCATGGAGGGTTAAAGATAGAGATACAACAAAGACTGTCAGCTTGATTATATGATACGGAATTTAAACTGTTAAACATCATGACTACCTTATAGAAGAGTAAGTTAAAAGAGGCAGCAAATATGATAGTTTTTTATGATGGAAGACAAACCTTATCAGAAGCTGCTTGTAAGGTAACATGGTCACCCCATTCTCCAGATCTACACAAAAGGTTAATTAGATTTGCAAATTCTTCAATGTGAGAAAAAAATCAAGTTCAACTAAACTCTAAAATAGAAGCATCAGTTCAAATAACACTTTCACATCAAAGGAGCAAGTCTAAGACCCTTAATGATTAAACATACTTCGCCATTTTCTTGCAATATTTCTTGTACTTCATTGGAACATATCCTTCATACAAGTTACGGTTGTCTTTAAGCTGGAATAGGAAAGAGTTAACACAAATAAGAAAAAAGAAGTAATCATTTAAAACTAATTACTTAGCATTTCTTTTCATCCCATCTCTGGGATATCTTTCACAAATATAAAACTCCAGAAATTTATTTTTCATAGAATTCATAGTGAACTTCAAACAGTTGACCAAATAAGTTCAAGAAAAAAAAAATAAGGATAAGATTGATTGTAATGTATGGAAAGACAGGAATGTTAGTATGTATGCTGTAAGTGGCTAAATGTCTTTATACTGGGATGGAGAAGGTTCCATCACTATGTTATGAATTAGGTACAGGAGGAGGAGCCAGAAGAAGTTGCAGCAGAATCTTTTCCATAATTCTCGAGGAGACAGACACTACTGAAGTAGATATTTAGGGGAGCACTAGGAAGAAAAGTGCTGCTCTTGATGGAGAGAACAATTAAATGAAACAATATGGAGATATATACAACTGATAACAAGATGTTGAAATTTCTACCGGGTTTTATACTATTTTTTCTCTAGGACTATAGATACAAAGGTTATGAAGTTAATATCTCATCTCCTATTGTGAACTCACACCAACAACTTAGGTGAAAATTTTCAATCCCTACAATGTTGCAACATGATCAAAACACTAAGCGATTAAGGGCCTGATATTTGGTTTCACATAAAATATCTGTTGGAAATCCTTAAATTAAGGAGATTCTCTACCTTAGTTCTAGGAATTTCCTTGTAAATATTAGGCATGATCTAATTACTGATTTTTAGGGATAGGCATATTATTAGAGATTATTTCCTTGTAAATATTAGAGATTATTTCATTTTTTATTTTTTTCTGCTATGTTAAAAAGGGTGTACTCATATTCGAAGAAATAAGAGACTTTTCTTCTTCCTAAATTTGTTCATGGTATCGAGAGCCATAGGATTCATTCGATCCTACTCATTTGTCTCTCATCTCTCTTCCTAAACATTTTTTTTTCTTTTTTTCTTCTCTCATGGGTGATATCAATGAAACCCTCTCTAATTGTAACATCCTCAATATCAGGCTAGTGACCTAAAGGTGAATTTTGAAAGCATTGTGTTCAATTTCGAAATAAGTTAAAAGTTCAGAATTTTAATTGGAGAATTTTGAGGTTGGATTTAATAGTAAAGTTTGAAAGTAATAAGGGTATTATGGTCTTTTCTAAGAGAAGATTTTTATTTCTCTTTTAGGGGATATAAAAACGTGGGAAATGAGGGAAATGAGTTTCCAGAGTTTTCTTCTTCTCCTTTCTTCTTCAAGCGTGGAAGCCAAGAGCAAAGGTGAGAATTTTTATTAGTTGATTATTATTTGAATTCTAAGTTGGTTTTGATTCTTTGGAAAGTAAGAAAGCTTAAAGAAGTCTAAATATAAGTGAAAACTCAAAGATGAAGAGGTTAGAAGAGATTAAAGAAAATGGGTTTTTAAGTGAAATTTTGAATAAGAAGGTTTAAATGAATTTGGAGGATGAATTTGACTTGTCATCTATAAGAATAAGAAGTTAGAAGTGTTAAAATTAAGTTTGGATAACATGGAAAATTGGATATGATTATTGATTTCCATATGAAAGATGGAATTTAGAGGTTAAAGATGAGATAAATGAATATTAATGAGTTTAAGTATGTATATGTAAGTTAGGAATATGAAAGGGATTGAAATATGAAGGATTTAATCCAAAAAGAATGAATTTTCGGGTTCAAAAAGAGGATTCTGGGCAGAGTGCATCGATGCATATTCATAGTGCACCGATGCATCAAGGTTAAAACCCATAAATTGTTTGAAGGTGTATCGATGCACAAGTAGTGCATCGATACACTCTTTTAATCTAAAAACATCGAATGCAATTGGTGCATCGATGCATAAGGCATGCATCGATGCATCCTAGTAATAAACAAACATCGAATGTATTTTATGCACCGATGCACAAGTAGTGCATTGATGCACCGATAGGGAATGCATCGATACACTGTGCAGTGCATCGATGCATACCTTCATTAAAAGATGAAATGAGCTTTTCTTTTAGCCTAAGAAGTGACAATTTAGAAGATATCAATTAGTATACTGATATGTATCAATGTATTATTATGATGTAGATATAGAATAAAGCTTGTTCCGGAACAATCTAAGGATTAAGATTGATTTAAAGCAAACAAGGCTCAGGTGAGTGTAAATTATTTAGTATATGAGGTTCAATGGAAAATAAGACTTGCGATAAGTCTATTTCCAATAGTGAAAAACATGAATTCATAGAAGTATGTATTGGTTATAATTTATATGTGTGCATGAGTATATGTGTTATTGATATGAATATGGTAAGTAAAAGGGATTAATGGTGATGATAAGAATAATAATAAGGATAATGAAATGATAGGTATATGTGAATATAGGTATTGATGTGTTTTTGTATGTATTGTAAGATGATATGTTTATATGATAACATGATAAGATGACAATGATTTACATGTCATATGAACTCATATGAGAATTGACATGAACTACGTGATTACATGTATATATGAATGAAACCATGAGCTTATATGAATATATTATATGGTTACATGAATATGTAAAAGGACATAAAAGATAATGCCCATGTTATGTGTCATGAGAGCTAGGGGTATAGTTGGCATGCCAAGAGTCGAGGGTCTATGTGGTCCTTCGGGACATATATTTTTTGGAACATGTGTGAAATCTGGTGAGATACATACTTGATCCTTGGCATATGTATATTATTCTTAAGGAATGATATGTGGTCCTTCAGGACATATATGTATTCTTTGGAACATGTGTGAAGTCTGGTGAGACACATTCTTGATCCCTAGTATATGTATATGATTCTTAAGGAATGATATGTGGTCCTTATGGACATTATTATATGGCACTACGGTGCAATTCTACGCGGCACTCCGGTGCAATTATACGTGGCACTTCGGTGCAATTATATGAGCTGTGATGACAGCATTAGTGCACAACCTCTATGTACTAACATATCTTTAGTTCTCACATGTGTATCATGGGCTATTAAATAGATAATATTAATAAAGTGATATGATAATATGTTTGTTTCCTTGTAGAATTTCATGTGTGATATTGATTGTACAAATGGTAACTTATAAGACCATATGATGAAAGGAATCAATGATAGTAATAAAATAAGAAAGAAATGAAGATGATAATATAGTTGCTTGGGTGTACGTGTTTTATGATAGTATATATATATATGGTTTACATGACATGATATGTATATGTGCAATTGGTTATGGTATATGTTATATGATATGGACATAAGAGATCATAGGAACATGAGATAAGAGATATGAATGATAATGACATATATGTATGCATATATTCGTTACATGTAAAAGTATGAGTGGTATGAAATGATAGTAGTAATTGTTTAGGTATGATTATTAGTTACCGTTTACCTTATATGTTTATATGCCTCACTAAGTCTTTGACTTAGCGTGTAAGTGATTTACACGTAGGTTTCGAGAAGAGTAAAGAGCAATGTGGAGCAAGACAGGTCAGTTCTCCTTACTAAAAGTCAGATCAGAAAAGAGGTGAATAATATGTATTTTAGTATATAAAGTTCTAGTTGGCATGTTTTCAAAAGAATATATTGTTTAAGCTATGAATAGTTTTATAAATGTTTCGAATAGTTATATGTAAATAAACAAGTGAAATGTACAAGCTCTGATTGGTTTTGTAATAATGAAAATGTCTTTTATGTAAATTAGTCATTTATATGTTATAAAAGTTTTAAATTACTCACTATTTTATACAAGTACATGTTTTAAAAGGTCAATGTGACACCTCGGATTCGTATCTGGGTCGGATACGGGTTGGGGTGTTACACTAATTCCGGTTCAAATAGGCCATTGTGTAGCCACTGTAACCGGGTTTGACATACCAAGGAGAAATGCTTTAAACTCCATGGTTATCCTGAAAAAAATCAGAAAGAAAACAAGGCAACAATGATATCAACTACTGAAGAAGATGCCCAGGATGTTCGGCTCACCAAAACTCAACTTGAGGCTCTTCATAAACTCCTCGGGACTCCTACAACCATTGGATCACTAGCTATTCAAGGTACTGCCTTAAATACTACACATGAACCAATCTGGATACTAGATTCGGGTGCATCCAACCATATGACAGGTAATATAAGTTTGTTTCACTCATATTTACCTTGTCATGATCACTCCCGGATTCGCATAGCTGATGGATCTTACTCCCCAGTGGCTGGAATTGGAACGATCAGACTCACTGAAAATTTTTCCATTGATAAAGTTTTATATGTTCCAAATCTTTCTTGTAATTTACTCTCAATTAGCAAGCTTACCAAGGATGAGAAAGTACTTGCTGAATTTTCTGCTTTCGGTTGTGTGATTCAGGAACAAGAATCGGGGAAGATGATTGGCACTGCTAAAGTTGATGATGGCTTATATATTTGGAATAAAATAGTTCACAAGGAGGAATGGCCTTATCTACATCGAAAGAAGAATCTATCATGCTATGGCACCGTAGACTAGGACACCCTAATTTTACGTACTTGAAAAAACTATTTCCTCTACTATTTCTAAATAAGAAAATAAGTTCCTTGAATTGTGAAGTTTACCAACTGTCTAACATACTCGTGTCCCTTATCCTTTGAAACCTTATGTTCAATCTCAACCTTTCTCTTTAATCCACAGTGATCTATGGGGAGCCAGTCGAGAAAAAAATGTCACAGGGGCTAGGTGGTTCATAACATTCATTGATGACCACACTACAGTTTGTTGGATCTATCTTCTCAAAGAAAAAACCGAAGTCTCTAGAGTCTTCCAAAGTTTTCATTCAATGATTCAAACTCAGTTCAATTCCAAATTCATACCCTTAGAACTGATAATGTGAGAGAGTACTTCAATTCTATCCTAAGCCCTTATCTTTCTGAGCAAGGAATCATACATCAGAGTTCTTGTTCTGACACCCCTCAACAAAACGAGGTTTTCGAGAGGAAAAACAGACACCTTTTAGCCGTGGCTCGTGCTCTTATGTTTACTATGGGTGTACCGAAGTATTTATGGGGAGAAGCTGTTCTCACTGCTTGTTATCTTATAAACCGACTCCCATCAAACGTATTAAACTTTCAAACACCTTTACATACTCTTCAAAAATATTTCCGTTGTTCCGTGCTCCTAATCTCCCAACCAAAACTTTTGGTTGCAAAGCATTTGTCCACAATCATCAACCTAACCGATCTAAACTTGATCCTAGAGCTCACACTTGTGTTTCTTGGATACTCACCTACACAAAAGGGGTACAAGTGTTATTCTCCAACCCTAAACCGGATGATTGTGTCCCTTGATGTTACTTTCTTTGAAAACGAGCCATATTTTTCAGCCTCTAATCTTCAGGTGGAGATATTTAGTGAAGATGAGACATTGAACAACCTTCTCAATATACCTCAAGACTCTATCAATCCTACCACCACTACTGAAAATCCTACAGCCACTGCTGAAAGTCCTACAACCATTGTTATTCCTGATTTGAACCCCGTTTTACTCGACTCCTCTTGCAGCAACAAGAAACAAGGGCGATTAATCATACAAATGAAGAAAAACAACCCTCTCCTTATGAAAACAACAAGAAAAACTCAGCAGCTTCGTGTATATTCTCGGAAACATCAGCTGCCAGAAACTGAAATAGCAGTGCCAATGCCATCTTTACCCGAGGACTGTCCTGAGGAAGAAGTCTCACCTCCTTCGCCTTCCATATATCTTCCAATTGCAATCAGAAAGGGCACGAGAAGCTGCACTCAACATCCCATTTCTCGGTTTGTATCCTATGGGAACTTGTCTAAATCCTACAATGCCTTTATTTCTAATATTGACTCTGTAGAAACTCCAAAGAACATAGAAGAGGCTCTTAAGTCAACCAAATGGAAGCAAGCCGTGTTGGAAGAAATAAAGGCTCTTGAAGACAATGAAATGTGGGAAATATCTAAACTACCTACTGGAAAGAAGACCGTGGGTTGTAAGTGGATTTTCACTACGAAAGTTAAACCAGATGGGAGCATTGATCGATACAAGGATAGACTTGTGGCCAGGGTTTCACTCAAACATATGGGTTGGACTACGAGGAAATATTTGCACCAGTGGCCAAACTAAATGCTATTCGAGTGCTGTTCTCAATTGTTGTCAATTTAGATTGGCCTTTGATCCAATTGGATGTAAAGAATGCTTTTCTCAATGGAGAATTAAACGAAGAAGTCTACATGGATTTTCCGCCCAGATTCGAAGGAAGCAAGGGCCTAGTATGCAAGTTGAAGAAGTCTTTGTATGGACTAAAGCAATCCCCCAGGGCTTGGTTTAATCGTTTTTCCAAAGCCATGACGAGTAGACAATATATTCAAGGTCAAGCTGATCACACCTTATTCTACAAACACTCAGCTAATGGGAAGTGTTGTATTCTCATTGTATACGTTGATGACATAATATTGACAGGAGATGACTCTATTGAAATTGAAAGACTAAAAGAATTCTTAAGTCTTGAGTTTCAACTTAAAGACTTTGAGAATCTTAGATATTTTCTTGGAATGGAGATAGCAAGGTCAAAGACAGGTATTTCAATCTCTCAAAGAAAGTATGTTCTTGATCACTTTCTGAAGTCGGACTGTTGGGTTGCAAACCAGCTGAGACTCCCATGGAACCCAACCTTAAATTAGGAACTGATAAGGATGGAGAAGAGTTAAACAGGGGGAGATATCAAAGGTTAATGGGAAAACTTATCTATCTTTCACATACTCGTCCAGACATAGCGTTTGGAGTAAGTGTTATTAGTCAATTTATGCATGCTCCTAGAGAGAAACATTTGGAAGCTGCCTACAGGATATTGAGATATTTAAAAGGGACTCCGGGTAAGGGGTTGCATTTCAAGAAAAATGTAAATCGAAGCATAAAAGTCTACACTGATGCAGACTGGGCAGACGCTATTAATGACAGGCGCTCCACAAGTGGTTATTGTAGCTATGTTTGGGGTAATCTCGTGACATGGAGGAGTAAAAAGTTGTCGGTTGTGGCACGTAGCAGTGCTGAACTGAGTATCGAGCTCTGTCCCAAGGTATATGTGAAGGAATGTGGCTACAACGGCTAATGGGAGAACTAAAATTATTCTATACAACACCTATAATACTGAACTGTGACAACCAGGCAGCAGTTAATATAGCTCACAACCCTGTACACCATGACCACACCAAGCATGTGGAAATTGATCGCCACTTCATTACAGAGAAAATTAACAAAGGGGAAGTTTGTGTTTCATATCTACCTACTCGACAACAAGTAGCAGATGTGTTAACCAAGAGCTTGAGCAGAAAAAGGTTCGAAGAAATTATGGGCAAGCTAGGTTCGATTGACATCTACACTCCAGCTTGAGGGGGAGTGTTGGAAATCCTTAAATTAAGGAGATTCTCTACCTTAGTTCTAGGAATTTCCTTGTAAATATTAGAGATTATTTCCTTTTTTATTTTTTTCTGCTATGTTAAAAAGGGTGTACTGCTATTCGAAAAAATAAGAGACTTTTCTTCTTCCTAAATTTGTTCAATATCTACAGCCAAATCCAGTAGTCAAGCCACAAAGACACAGTACCTGTTTAACAATATCTTTCCTTATATGCTTGTGATACTTAGAGGACCTGTACATCTGATCTGAGAGTGCACGAAACTGCAAAACGAAGTTTTGTGATTTGAATAAATAGTCATAAAGCTTGACTATGAAAATGAGGTAAAAGATCGGAGAGAAATTAACTTTCACCATTACATGGTATTACTGTACCTGACAGTTCCCATCACCAGTGACCTTCACTTCACATAGACCATAAACTTGGAGCCTGAGAAAAATGAGGGGTTTACCAAATATTTTATTCAAGACATATACAGAAATCTAGCAGCCTCTAAGAAAAGATATTCAAGCATGAGCTTAATCACAAGTTTCTCAACCACATTCTAAAAGAAAAAGAGGTAAAGCTCCTTGTCCATTAGACATAGGAACAGACATTGAGGATTTAAAAGTTAAGTTCCAAGGACAAAATATGTTGTAGTTACAACCCTTCTGAGTCATATGCACCTGCTTATGGTGTTGCATGAACTTTAATGTTTCCTCCATCAATATGCAATACTTGGGTAGGACCTGAGAATCGTATGCAAAAAGTTGTGCATGCTTGGAGTTGGAAATGCTTGCACGTTTGAAGGGTAAATCTTAAGATTAATATATATTGTATTTAATGTAGTATTACACGTGTAGCAGAATACGTATTATAGGACATTTATATTTGTATATATACCCATAATGTTGATGAATAAAAATATGAGAAAGCATTCTATTTCAAAATTCTACATGGTGTCAGATGTTCTAAAGCAATTTTAGGGTTTTAAAATTAGGGATTTTTTTGGTTGTTGGGTGTCCAAAACAGTGGCTTACTGCCGTTCTTCAAAGAGACTGCAAAGCGAGGAGCACACAAGAATTCAGGTGTACAAGTCATCTTAAATATCTAATCTCTCCTAAGATACACTAGCATAGTAACATATACTTGGAAAGAAAGAGAATTAATTCATCTAAAGCCATTATATCAAGAGAGAGAGTTAATAAGGAAGAATTCTGGAAGCAATGAAGACATAAATTAAAGTGCAACTCAAAGGAACATGGCTTAAATAGCATGCATGTGTTTTAACATAATTTCTCACCAGAATATTTATTACTTTATCATCAAAATAATTCTTTTCATATAAACATTTAGATTCCATTTGGCAGATAGTAGTACCATATGAAAGAAATCACTATAAAGGAAAAGCAAAAGGTAAAAGGAAAGCATTATAGTAAATTTATAATGGATAAATGATTAAAATGTAGCACGAATTCACTAAATCGGTTAAATTCTTCAATTTATCAATAAATACGAAATAAAAACCACGGCGCCTTCCAATTTTTCAACTACATAGATATGTATATCGATAATATGTTTTATCGTCTTCCAAATGAATGAAAATTAGTACCATAAGCTTTTAAACCATGTTTTCGGTACTGTTAAGTATAAGACATACCTCTCCAGAAGACGTTGGTGATCCAAACTTGCAGCATTTATGCTGGGAATATATGAGTTTATTTGTGGGATGTGCTGAAATTTCAAGAAATTTTCATTTAAAAGAGAAGAATTGCCAATCGATATCAATAAAATGTAGCAGTACAGAATAAATGTAATAAGCAAGAACTGTACAGATATGCAGAATGGATAAATGATAAAACAGGAGATCATCAAATGCATCGTTTCTCAGAGGTAATGAATGCTTAATGAGAACTGTGAATATTTCTTTTTGTTGAATTTAAGAGGGAGGGGGGAACAAAGATAAAACCTACTAAAATTAGTTTTAAAATGAATTCAGACAGACAAATCTATGAAGAAAACATAAACTTCACAAGTTAAGGGAAGCTAAATAGAATAAACAAGAAAAAAGGAAATAAATGGAAAGTGGAACAGCGTACAGGAACAGGTGCAAGACCAGAAAGGCGCCTAGCAACAGCACCATCTAACTTGGAATATTCTTCTGATAACATAACAGCAATCATCCGGTCATCCTCAGTATCCGGATGACTGCTCCAAGAGGATGAGGTAGAACTTTCACCCATGTGCTGAGCTCCATTCCACATGGTATAACTCAAGCCGAAACAGAAAACTAGTCCTCGGTATAAAACCAACTAAAACAGGTGCAGAATACTAGACTGCAAGAGCGAGAAGCTTAACACAATGAGTACCATTCTTAGAAGCCGAAGTAAAGACATAACAATATGTTTGATTGTTGGAATTCATTCAATTACGATCACATGATAGTTACATTATGGAAGACTGATAGGTAAAAATTAACAAGCAAGAAACACACACAAAAAATCCATGCAAGTGATTGGTCAGGATTGTAATTATATTGTTTTTCATAATAAAATCAAACTCGGGCATCATTCTTTTAAGCAATCTGCCTGCATATAGCAATTATTTAAAGGAAACTCCTTGTCTGAAAAATGGTATTGATCTAACAATGAAATTCAGGGATTAAGGGATTAAGGAAGGAAGTAAAGGAGAAGGACATTAATAATTAATAATGAAGGATACATTCGATTCAACAAAAACAAAAACACGGCAACATATATCTAATCTATAACATTTTTCACCGAAGGATCTGCCGATGCTCAAAAAGAAAAAGTAAATACCAATTAAGACACAAGAAGACATACATCATCAACATCAAGCTTAAAATCTGGACCGAAAATGAACAAAAGAACCCAACTTACTAATGATAAGAATCACCGGAGATACGCCGTTGCAGCGGGAGTCGAAAGATCAAAGATGGGTGGGTGATTGCTGTTGATTCCGAGTCTTGAATTGAAGAAACTTATTTATTTATTCATTCTCCTTCCCTGTGACTGCTTCCACGAATGTAACCAGAAAAGAAGAAAATATCTTACTTATTCTATTCTATTTTATTTATTTGCGGGTTGAAAAAAAGGTGTATTTCCATAGTAAAGGCCTTAATGAGTCCTCTAATAGGTTGAGGATGGCGGGGGGTTTCCGTGTTGGTAGTTAGTGGTTGGCTTTCGCGGTTTATGCGCAACAAGACAGCTCCACTCGCTCGCCACCCGTGTCGTTTTCAGTTTTTTCTTTTCCGTCCAACAAAGATGTCTACTTTTTTCTATCATTATCACTAGAAAATCAACCACGCTATATCGGTGAGAAAATTAATTTCTGTTTTTGTTTTCATTTGGTGATAATATTATATATAGAGATATACGATGGAAAACGAGTCTAGCAAAGAAGAACATTATGAAAAGGGCAAGAAATAACGAGAAAAAAATGAAAGAGAGGATTTTAAAATGAATATGGTCAATAAAATAAATAATTAATTAAAAAAATCAAACTTTAAATTGAACATGTGTCCACACTAAATATACTGTACATCTACGGTATGAATGGCTAATAAAGTTAGATATTTTTGTTTTGACCAAGATTTCTACAATAAAATTAATTGATACTTATTTCTATATGTAATGAGATAAGGGGAATGTAAGATAATAGGTTGCCCCAACGTCAGGTTGAGAGCAATTTCTATAAAAGACCTCCAAATTATAAAATGCCCTCAGTGAGACTCGATCCCATGACCCCAAGACTAATAGCCTTGTGCTCTACCAATGAACTGGATGGTCATTTCATCAGAATTTCTACAATGTCTATATCAAATTATCTTAGACACTTGTGTTCATGTATATTATTTTCCTCTGACACAGACCGTTTTCAATAAGAAAATCAAAGGAAAAAAAACTAATTGTCACTTATCTAGTAGTAAGTTTAATTTTGAACTTGTTTGTCATAATTTTTCTTCTTCGAGCCTTTATTTGATACTGAGATGAGTTCTAACCGTTCCAAATAGTTAAAGAAGCATCACTCCACAGTCCACGATCATTATTCAATATCCGGTCTGCGCTCACTCAAGGAAACACCACAACAACATCGCCCCACACGGCCACAATCACCACCAACCATTGAACCTAACACATCTGCTTAGGGATGCTACTGTTTTAGCTTACACCCTTTCAAACCTAACCAAATGACCTTTAACGTCAACGTTAAAAAACTTCTATGAAATTAAGATACCAAAACGGGAATGGTTTTAGGTTTTACGTTAGATAGACTTCAAATTTTATTATAAAAAACTTCGTTGAATTTCAGTGTTTGCCGATTAACAAATCAACTAATAATAGTAATGTCTTATTACTTTTATTTACGTTAATGAAATGAAAGTACGAAATACCATCCTTGTCCATAAATAAAGTGGAAAATACAACTTATTAAGGTATATTAAATAAGGGTAAAATAAACGAATGGTCTCTCGACTGTAAATATTGTTTTGTTGAGTCATCTGATTATTAAAAATTACAAAATCTCATTCGACTATAGGGTATTACTTTGTCAAGTCTCTTGACTATTAAAAGTTATAAAATAACCACTAAACTATTCATATGTTCTAAACTCGTCATTTTTTGTTAAAAAATTAACGGTATCTAAGCTGAACGCATGGACGGAGCCAAGATTAAATACTGAAGGGGGACACAATATTAGACTATTTAAAATAAAAAAATAACTTATTAAGTATTCATACTCAAAATTCAACACGAACCAAGCGACTTTAGCGATTAAGAGATTGTTGTTATTTTTTATGTGTCAAGTTTAAGCATTGCGTATGTAAGAGTATGAGCGTTTATTTGCGAATGGTTAAGAGTCTTTGCACAAATATTACTTTGTATTCATCCCAAATTTATATATAAAAAAACTCAAAATTCACAAGACAACATCTAATTTGTCTAATATTTAAACTTACAATGACTTAAATTGTTATTAGAAAAAAATTGAGAACATGAGTTTATCATTCTTTAGTTCGCCCCTTACTCGATTAAATATTTAATAAATTCTTAAATTTTTTAATTTTAATATTTATTTTTACATGAATTAAAAACTATTAGACCAAATTATATTGAATATACTAAATTTTTAACAGGATTCGGACCCCAATAGAGCTCCGCCCCTGGCTAGACATTAACATATTGACTAAGATATAATAATCGTTTGAGATTCAAGATCAAATTTTATCATATTTCAATCAATAAATTAACATTCAGTTTAGACGACAGTTAATATTTTAAAAGTGATAATAATTTAAAATATGAATAATCAATGTGATATTTTTATAACTTTTAATAATAGAAATTTAATAAAATAATGATTTATAGTAAGAATATCTGTTTATAATTTTTAATAATTAAATAACTTAATAAAATAATACCCTATAATAATTACATGATTTGTATATAATAAGACTAAGAATGAAGGTAGTAAGATGCGTGTGTTGGACAAAAATACTAACAAAATTAATGAAGATGTGGCTTCACAGCTACCAAATTTTAAGCAAACCTTCCCACACCCACGTGGCCTCTCGCTGCCCGTCCATCCAACTTACCCAGCGTTCTTTTTCTCATATAAGTAACCCAGCCATCTGGTCCACTGTAACTTGCCCTTCCATCTTAGTCTTGTTCTTCTTTTTCCTGCATCTCTTTTGTTTGATAGAGATATTACGTAGACCTATCTTCTTAATATCCTATAATATCTCTGGCGGATCCGATGGAAAAAATTAACGTGGAGGAGATCAGAAAGGCACAAAGAGCCGAGGGTCCGGCAACCATCCTCGCCATTGGCACCGCCACTCCTCCCAACTGCGTTTCCCAGGCAGACTACCCGGACTACTACTTCCGTATCACTAACAGCGAACACATGTCAGACCTGAAACAAAAATTTAAGCGCATGTGTACGTACTAATATAGCATATACATTTAATTGCACTATACATATCTGTTATTGAATTTATGTTTTTGTCTCAATAGGCGACAAATCAATGATCAGGAAACGATATATGTATCTGACCGAGGAAATATTGAAGGAGAATCCAAACATGTGTGCGTATATGGCTTCTTCTCTTGACGCGCGCCAAGACATAGTGGTGGTGGAGGTGCCCAAGCTGGGGAAAGAAGCTGCTACAAAGGCCATCAAAGAATGGGGTCAACCGAAATCCAAGATTACACACCTTGTTTTCTGCACTACTTCAGGTGTAGACATGCCTGGTGCAGACTACCAACTCACCAAGCTGATTGGACTGAGACCCTCGGTGAAGAGGTACATGATGTATCAGCAAGGCTGCTTTGCTGGCGGAACTGTGCTCCGACTCGCCAAGGATTTGGCGGAAAACAACAAGGGAGCTCGTGTTCTCGTGGTCTGCTCCGAGATCACAGCTGTCACTTTCCGTGGACCATCTGACACGCACTTGGATTCCCTAGTGGGACAAGCACTTTTCGGTGATGGCGCTGCAGCTGTCATCGTAGGTGCCGACCCTGATACAAAATCGAACGTCCGTTGTTCCAGCTTGTATCAGCCGCTCAGACGATCTTACCGGACTCGGATGGAGCCATCGACGGACACTTGCGTGAGGTGGGACTCACTTTCCATTTGTTGAAAGATGTACCGGGCTTGATCTCGAAGAACATAGAGAAAAACTTAGTAGAAGCCTTCTCCCCAATTGGCATTAAGGACTGGAACTCAATCTTCTGGATCGCTCACCCCGGTGGCCCTGCAATACTCGATCAAGTGGAAGCCGTATTGGGTCTTAAAGAAGACAAACTCCAGGCGACACGCCGTGTGCTGAGTGAGTTTGGCAACATGTCGAGTGCATGTGTGTTGTTCATCTTGGACGAGATGAGAAAGAAATCAGTGGAAGAAGGGAAGGCCAGCACCGGTGAAGGGTTGGAATGGGGTGTTCTTTTCGGATTCGGACCAGGTCTCACCGTGGAAACTGTCGTGCTGCATGGTCTCCCCACACATGCAACTCACTAACCGATCTATCGTTCAACGGTTGAACTAAAAACAATAATAAATGAGAAAAAGAGCGAGAGTTATTGTTTGGTGTTGGGGAGAAATCAAAAGACAAAGCAAAACACATGAAGCCTGTGATATGGTTTTTTATCTATTTTTATATTTGTAAAGCGTATGTGTAGTTATGATGTGAGTGTGATCACCTATCCCCTTAAATAACTAAGAGAAGGTTCACATTTTCCTGGAAATGCAGTTAAATTGGAACGAGTCCTTTACCTGCCGAATGCCTTTACAAATAGCATTTGAAGGTTGGGAAAAGGATTTTGCATCTGTATTCTGTAACCCTCCAATTGCATGTTATTAATATCAGTTTGTATGTGCTGTTGGCTTTTCTCATCCTCTTCTTCTCAAGTCAACATTTATAAATGGTAATAACTGATATCGTAGTTTGGGACCGAATACGATTATGAGATGATAGCTGGCTATCCCAACCAAACCTATGCTAATTCCTTCTTTATTTCTTTGTCCAAGAACTATGTTAGAATCAGCTAGATTGATTCAAATGGTAAGTAGTTTACTATCGTTTAAACAAGATCTTAAGTTCGAGTATATATACATAGAAAATTCCTGTTGAGAGACTCACCCATTAAAACTAGGTGTGTAACATGGGTCGGTCCGATTAACCAAGGCAAATCCTTGGAACCAGTTGGGTAAACAAAAAACAAAACTAGGCTAGAATATTATTGCAATACAAAATGGTTTTATTTTTAAATTAAAAAATATATATCTATAATAATGTGAATATGTAACACCCCAACCCGTACCCGACCCGAATACGAGTCTAAGGTGTCACATTGACTTTTCAAATTTGACTCTTGACAAACTTCAAAGAAAATTTAAAACTTTCATTAAAATAAAAGCGGTTTATTTACATAAATTGACCAAAATAACCAAAATCGATCCGAGCATATTCAACTCAATTAATTAGTACAATCCAACTATATTCAAAATAACCTAACACATTTAAATTATATATTTTCTGATATGAAATTTTGTAAGGAGATGCTGACCTGTCTTGCTCTTCTTCGCTTCTCTTCTTGATTCTGTAACCTACGTGTGAAACAATCACACGCTAAGTCTATGACTTAGTGAGGCATTAAACTTATAAAGGAAACTCTAAATGCTTAAACATGTATGAACATGTCATCTTATAATGCCACATCAAAACAATATAACATATATATAACATACTATACACATATACATATTATGCATTATTTTAAATCTCTAATCTTATTCCACTATTAATTTCTTATCATTTATATCTTATAATTATATCCTCTTATATCTATTCTTTTACTCAACATATTATTCAATTAACCAAGCAATACAAACATTATCATATAAATCATATCAGATTATCTATTAAGAAATACGTGCATACATATAAATTATCGTTAGTCACATATCATTTAATCACATAGCACATATACTTAATCTGCTTAATCATATACTATACCTATACCTCATCATGTCATTGCTATAAAATTTATCATATCACAATATATATTTGTTATTATCTCTTGATTAGCCTATGTACATATGTGAGAACTATTGATATGTGAGTCTCTACACTAATGTTGTCACCACAGCTCGTATAAATGCACCGAAGTGCCACGTAGAATTGCATCGAAGTGCCGCGTAGAATTGCATCGAAGTGCCATATAAAATGTCCCTAAGGACCACATAGAAAATTCCTTAAGAATCATATACATATACAAAGGATCAAGTATGTGTCTCAAAAGACATCACACATGTTCCAAGGAATACATATATGTCCCGATGGACCGCGTAGACCCTCGACTCTTGGCATGCCAACTATACCTCTAGCTCTCAAGACACATAGCATGGGCATTAATATTTATGTTTGTCACATATTCACACATTCATATCAAATAGACATATAGATCCCTTTCACATAGCTTATATCATACCTTCATGTAGTCACACATCTCTTGTCACATGTCTTATTATTACATTTTTATAATATCACACGTAGTCAAGTAGTTCATTTCCATATAAATCACACATACACGTAGATCACTTGCACATAGAACATTTTCATAATACTCACATATCACATAGCTTATACTTGTTCTTATATCTTCTCATAACATATTCTCTTATAATTTTCTGTCATATCATTCTCACCATTTTATTTCACCTAATTCATAGTCATGTGGCTTATCTTATATACATATATTCATATACCTTATAATTACCTAGTGTACTCCATTTCACACATAGTCACATAATTACGAAATTTACTTACACATAAATCATTTCCATACCTAAATCATATAACACCCGATTCTTCCTCATAAAGTTATACTATATATTCTTATAATCTCATATTATCCTATAAGTAAATACTTATCTTGTCTCATTTTTCCATTTATTCTTATAATTATTTATACCATAACATGTAATTTATATCACATATCTAATATTATTTGTATAATAAGTTAATCTATTTATTTAGTTAAATTTTACATAACTCCTATACCATAATTCTCTTTAAGTATACTTCTTCTCTATAACACTTATCTTATAGTTTGGCATCATCATTTATACTCAATTCCCTTCACTAATATATTATTCTCATATTACTCTATAGTCTAATCTTATTTAACTCATCACCCTTCTCATGTAGTCATATAAATCTATTATATTGATTCTTATAATTGATCACATTTACTATGTAACATGTATGGTCACCTATCATATAACTTATTTCACATTCCCATGTAATCATATAGATCATTCATATTAATTCCTATAACTTATCACACTACATGTATTCACACAAATCATTTAATACATACTATAATATATATCACATATACCCAAATCAAACATATGGATATGATCAGAAATTCATGCATTCTAATATAGGAAATAGACTCGTCGCAAGTCTTATTTCCTTTAAACATCATAAACTAACTTGTATGCACTCACATTGGCCTCACTAAGTTCAAATCCCCTTTTATGATTTTCCTCTCTTTCGATCGAATCTTAACTTAATGATCATCCCGGAACTTGTTCGTGCTCGATATCTACATGTTTATACATTGATCCATATCAGTATCTAATTGATGTATTCTAATCTATCATTTCCTAGACCAAAGGAAATACCTAATTCTATTTTCCCTTGAAGTGCATCGGTACATTCTACAGTGTATCGATGCATCTCTTAACATGTGCATCGATGCAGTACACCATGCATCGATACACAATTTACATTCGATGTTTCCATTTTAAGGGGTGTATCGATGCACCCCCTATGCATCGATGCACTCACTGCATTCAATGTTCATTTATTTGAGAGTGCATCGGTACACAATGAATGTGCATCGATGCACACAACCCAAAAATTCCAATTAGAGCACGAAATTCACTTTCTTTTTAGCTCAACTCTTCATATTTCATTCCCTTTTATATTCTTAACTCACATACACATATTCAAACTCATTTCTATTCAATAATCACTTCTTTAACCTCCATATCCTCTCCTCCTTATGAAATTCAAGAATCATACCTAAATTTTAACATGTTACAAATCCAATTCTAACACTTCATACATGTTAATTAGATTGATGACAAGTCAAATTCACTCTTAAACCTCATTAAAGAAACCTGTTTCAAGATTTCACTTATTCCTCTCTTTTCTTTAATTCCCTCTATTCCCTTCATCTTATTGTTTCAAAACAATTTAAGCTCTCCTTAAGCTTAATTATCACTTAATAATCAAAACTCAACCTTAAATTTAACCAGAAACTCAAAATCAGAAAACTCACCTTTAGCTCTTGGTTTTCACGCGTGAAGGAAGAAGAAAGATGAAGATAACTCTAGAAACCACTTTGTTTCCTCTTCTCTTCCACGTGTAATATATATATAACCATTTTTAATTATTTTCCCTGCAAATGACCCTTTTGCCCTTCAATTCATCTAATAATTACTAACATCTTTCAAGTAATATTTCCAAATAATCATTGAACTATTTTATTTTTCTACTTTAGTCATCAAATTCTGAAACTTTACGATTTAGTCACTAACTCATAGTTTAGAATGTTATAGAATATGTGATTAATAAATACAAGTATAATAAAATTGTTTTATTAACATTTAGTTGTTGAAACACATTTGTTTTTAAACTTTTGAATTGAATTACTGATTTTAAGTTCAATGATAAAATGCAAACTTTTTATCAAATTAAATAAATATTAGTAACAATTAAAATGTTATAAAAGAATAAACTTAGAATTTCAGTAAAAAAATATTTTAGTATATATATATATATATATATATATATATATTTACTTTCCAATTAAACTAAACAGGGTTTTGGGTTTCACAGCTCACTTGGGTATTTGCACAAACGTAATTGTTGAGCTTCATGCGATAAGAATCAGGTTGTCAACTGCATGAGAGCATGGTTACAGGAACATGGAGTGCGAGGTGGATGCTCGGATAATTTTACAGCTGATCGAGAGTGGTGATGTCGCTACTCATTTTTTGAGGACAGTTATAGAAGATATTTGAAGCCTAAAAGTGTTGTTAGATTCTTAAATTTCAACATATTTACCGTAGAAGGAAATTTTGTGCTGATATTCTCTGAAGAAGAGCTTGTTATCTTTAATTCTCTGCCTGTAGAAATCTCGTCCTTGTACGCTGATTGCAGGGTGGTTCCTTTCCGAGAGGCTTCACCGTGAGTTAGCATGTTACTGTTTTCCCTTTGTAACCAAAAAAACGTATATGGTATATATTGTTGACAATTTGAAAATGAAAACATAATAATCACAATATCAAATCAAATCAAAACAAAATAAAAGAATAAATTGTTTTTATATCTTATAACTGAATATTTAAATATTTAAAATACATTTATTAAAATTTTAATAATATAATATTTTGTTTTAATAAGTAACTAGTGTTTATTAAAATTATTAATAAATATATTTTATATATTAAATAAAATTTTTACGAGAATAACAAATATTAATGATTTATTTTATATATATATATATATATCAATAACGTATTAACTGTAGTATAACTTATGTATAAGGTTCGATTCCCTTAACCCCGTTTACATTTCACCATTTCTATTTTCTACTTCCATTTATTTATTCGAATTAAAAATTTTAATTAAGTGATTAAAATATAACTATCTCTATAACTCAGTGAATACACATGTAATTTTTCCATTTATCATAAAGGCTTTTAATCAAAGAGATTGATGCTTCTGTTCTGCTGCAGCAGAAAGAAACCCAGAGAGGGAGAGAGAGAAAGAATGGAAGGAATTCCCGAAGATAAGGCGGAATTTGATGAAGCGGAGATAGAATATGTTAGCTATGGAGGGGAGCATCATCTGCCTCTCATCATGAACTTGGTCGATCAAGAACTTAGTGAGCCTTACTCCATCTTCACTTACCGATATTTCGTCTACCTTTGGCCCCAACTCTCGTTCCTCGTAATATCTCCCCCACCCCCTTACTTTTAGCTTTTGCGCTATGGGTTTTATCCAAAGTTCCTTATTTTTCACGCTTTAAAATAAAAGCAGGCTTTTCACAAGGGTAAATGCGTGGGAACTGTGGTATGCAAGATGGGGGAACATAGAAATACTTTCAGGGGCTACATTGCCATGTTAGTTGTAATCAAGCCTTATCGTGGAAGAAGAATTGGTAAATATATATGTAGATGCTCGGTTTTGTCCGGAGGCTTCGTATCTAGTACACGATATAAATTTGGACCAGGGAAAGCCCAAATGAGCCCAAACCTGTTGGAGGCCCAGCTCAAGACCAATGGACAGCAGTTGTATGCAGAAAAAGAAAGAGATCAATGTTGGTTTTAGAAGTTGAAATAATCAAATAGTGGGAATTGAAAACTGTAAAGAGTCAGTTTGAGGGTATTAACCACTAAAAAAGAACACTATAGAGCAGGGGAGGATTCTACACACAAGAGGAGGAAAAGCACAAAAGATTTTTTTTCTCCTTTTCATTCGTTTTTACACACAAAATAACATATAAAAACATGTAAATAATATTTTTCCGGTATTCAAAGATCAATCGGTGTAACAATGGTCTTCCTTATCTTTTCCGAAAACAATACAAGCAATCCATAAACAGGTTATTTTCCTTGTTTTTTTTTCTTCTTCGAAATATTCAGTAATGCTATGTGCGGTCTATTATTTTGCATTCAAAACATAGAAAATAGAGAGAAATTTACCTAATCTATTTGTTGTCGGAGTCGGGGCTTGCATGCGTATGAGAGGCTCGGTTTTAATTTTAAATCTAAGTAAAGAGGGAATGTGTTGTTGGTCGGTTTCATGTTTAGTCTGGGCATTTGGTTCGATGCGTTATGAATCGGTAAAAGAGAGGGGTTTGGACAGAGAGTTTTGAGTGCCATGGAAATCTCATCGGGGCTTAGCAAAGGGTGTGACCATGGTGGTCACCATGGTTTTTGTTTGAGCTTTCTGTTTAGCGTAGAGGATGAGATGAGCAGAGAAGAGAAAGGGAGTAAGAGGCTGCATTTTTTTTGCTTAGGTTAGGGTTACCATTTGTGCTTAAGGGTAGTATTTATTTTAAGATTTTAGGTCTAATTGAACTGTACTCCCTCAAAAATTGCATGTTTTAATGTTTATATCATGGCTCTGTGTTGTTTTTAATATTATTTGAACATTAGTTCGTAACTATTATATATGTTTATATTGAATATATTTTAATTATTATGTTATGCATTTTTATTTATTTATTTGCACAATAGTGCGTAAGTGTTATATATATTATATTAACTAAGCTTTAGTTATTATATTGTACGTTATTTCTATATACCCTATATTGCATACGTTTAATTTACATATTATATTATTAAATAGGTGCATGTAATTTTTGTATGAATATGTTACTTTGCATGATAGCTCTTTTTGTATTCTTCAATGTATATGTGATCATATGACATTTTTTCTACAATTTGTATGGTACCCTCATGGGCATAACTCGACCTATTACATAATCGGACTAAGGGTAATACCCTTTTAATTTAAAATTGTTTCGAGTGGCCTGTCTTAACTGATTAGAGGGCCGTTTTGACAATTTTAAATTAAAAGTGTATCCCAAAAGTGAAACCAAAAATTGATTCGTCACCTAAAATTTGGGAATGAAAGAAAAGGAAATGTTCGTTTATTTAAATTTATCGAGAAAAGGTTGTTATAACTTTTAAGATCTGATCTCGACATTTGTAAATAATCGAACATTCTTTATCTTTCTAAAACGACTTGGTAATTTTAATTTAATTTATTTGAGTGCTTTTGAATGTTTTAAATTTACATTTTTATTTTATGGGATCAAAAATCAAATTGAATTCGAATTTGTAAAGTTCAATGCAAGGACGTTAATTAATCGATTAGGTACCGATTTAGGGCGTTGTGGGGGTGCTAATCCTTCCCCACACGTAACCGACTCCCGAACTCGGATTTTGGTAACGCAGACCTTAATTTGTTGTTTTAATTAAAATTAATTTTTATTTAAAATAGCAAGCATTTTTTGATGTCCAATCACACCCTAATCAAAGATTGGTGGCGACTCTTCGAACTGTAATTTTTGATCGTAAAGGAAATCCAAAATTTTTCGAAACGAGAGGTCTTGTAAACCACATTTTGTTTTTAAATTAAATAATTAAGAATTAATTTGGTTTTCAAAATCTCACCTTTTCACTTTTAAGGAAAAAACGTTTCGACAGCTTGGCGACTCTGCTGGGGACTTTTTTTTAGAGAGTCATGCCGATAGTCAATTAATTAATTGTCTTTGAAATTAAAAATTACAAATTCGTTTTAATTTGATTTTTGATCTCTTATTTGGTTTTTAATAAGTTTTGTTTGTATTTTGATTTTTTTTAATTTAATTCGATTAACAATTAAATAGTTGTACTAATCTGTTTGCTAATGGTTTCAGAATAATTGTTTGTTATAGGAATTGATTTTGAGTGTTTTTATTGTTTGTTTTTTTCTTTTCCTCACACACTGCACAGCTGCATTATCATAACATGAGCTAAAACCCCGCTCCGTCCTATTTAAGTAGGAGTGAGAGACTATGCCCTCGTGTGGTTTTCACCTCCGCATGGGATAGTGGATCGCTCCTGGAGCTCACGCCTTATGGTCCTCGTGATGGTAATCACCTCCGCATGGACATAAGGAGGTGTGTTCCCTCGAAATTGAACTCGATCCCCTAAAGCCTATGATGGGCCAGGATTGAGGGTTTGGCAGCCCAAGGGGGAACCAGCAAGGACAATTCGAGAACCTATTACTTTAGAACCTAACCCGGCATATAGTGAACGTAGAGCCTGAACTTAGGTTGAGCCAAACCCGAACCTTAAGAATCCCGTGAGGAGGGTACACAAGGAAAAGCTTTGTTGAGTCATTTATGTTCGTTTTTTTCGAATAAATGCATGCGAACTAGATATCATGCGGTTAGGTTTATTTTTTGAACAAGCATGCGAATTAGATATCATGCAGTTATGATTTATTTTTGTGAATAACAGCATGTGGGTAGGATTCTTGAACAAATTATTATCCCGATTTAATTGCTTTATGTTTACTAACCGATCTTTTGTTGTTTTTGCCTTGTTTCTTTTCTGTTTTGCATTGCATTGTCCATTACATGGTGTTGATTTGGGGTCGATGTCCATATAGAAGGCCAGTAATATGGAACGAACGGTTCAGAAAGAGGTTGAGGACAATGCAGATGTTCTGAGGTGGTCGGAACAATCCCAGTTGACCAATGGAGACAATGTGATGCCTGGATATGTGTCAGAGTTATTTGGTTACACTCACATCAACGTACGTCAGAATGATCTGAGTGAGCTAAGAGAGATATGGGGAAGATGGGAAGCAGCCGATAAGGAGATGTTTTATCAGTTGTACGTCGATATTCCTTGTCTTCTAGATGTTCCTATTGACCGAAAATGTTTAGAGCATTGGCACAGTTCTGGAATCCGGCTTATAGCTGTTTCACATTTGGTAGGGTGGACCTGACACCAACAATAGAGGAGTATCAAGCTTTGGTCCGTTGTCCGAGGTCCCAAATGGATAGAATATATACCAAGCTGCCAGTCACTCCTTCGTTTAAGAAGAAATTACTATTGATGACCGGAATGAGTGAAGATTGGGTAATCAGAAACATTAAGAAGAAGGGAGACAGTGAGTGTATCTCTTGGGCTGCTTTGAAAGAAGTAATTGATCATCATCCTGATAAGAGAAAGAAGCTTGACTTGTTTGCTTTAGGGATTTATGGGCTCGTTATTTTTCCAAAGGTGCTAGGATATGTAGACGTATCAGTCGTTGACCTGTTTGAAAGATTAGACAAGCGCGTGGATCCTGTTCCAGCTATTCTAGCTGAGACGTTCCGGTCTTTGAGTTCTTGTAGACGCGAGGGAGAATGACGCTTTATAGGATGTGCGCCTTTGCTGCTAGTGTGGATTCTGAGTCATTTCAAACATGTTGAAAGGGCACCAGGACGAGTATTTTTAGACGGTTTCTCACCTTTGAAGGATTTTCTTTCTAAAGAGTGGACTAAACCTTTGAAGGATTTTCTTTCTAAAGAGTGGCCTGGGGGTTTTACTGAAGAAAAATGGATGGTCATCTTCAAGGATATTAGAGATGGTGATATCGTGTGGCGAGCTTCGTGGAATATCTCTTCGGATATACTTTACCGATGTGGAGAGCGAGATTGGGTTCCTTTGCCAGGTATATGGGGTTCTGTTGGGTATGCACCGCTACTAGTTTCCAGACAGTATGATCGAGGCAGTTCATCCCAGCCACGTGGGACTTGGTAGGGTCGGATTTTGCATTCAAAGGAGATCAGTATAAGGTTAAAGTTAAAGGGGTTGCTGAGGCTTGGAAGCAAACTCGTCGTGTGAATCTGTTCACTTATGATCTCGAGTTATCTCAAGAGTACGAGCAGTGGAGAAGCGGTCGAGTAAACGACAACATCCCGATAGTGAATCCTGAAAATATTCAGCCGGTAGAGGAACAGTTGAGAGTGGTGCCATCTCCATTAGAGTTAGCCAAGCGCGATTTCGAAGCAGAACGGAGACAATGGAGAATGACTTTACAGAAGCTAGAAGATGAAGTGTATCAAAAGGGATTGGAGATTGACATTCAGAAGAGTAGAGCAGATCGAATTGAAAAAGTAGAGAAGCAACTTCGGCTGGATTTTGACGATCTTCGGTCAACTTATCAGCGAATGGTAAAAGCTCAGGCAGGTTCTAGCTCGAGTAAGTCTGTCGAATTGAGGCAAGAGGTGGCAAGCCTCAAAAGAGTAGCCGGAGAGAGTCAAGAAGAGCTCAAACAAAGCAGACACCAAGTGAAGATTTTATCGAAAGAAAATGATTCTTTAGAGCAATGGTTACAAAAGAGTCAAGCCCAGAATGAGAAGTTGAAGGGGAAAATTTCAAGTTTAGAGACTGTATTACGACGATACCGAAGCGGGGAAGGTAGCTCGAGCCGTGGGGAGGTTGAAAGTTTGAAGAGACAAGTGGGCGAGCTTGAAGCCATGGTTCAAGTGAGCTATTGATAGTTCCCTATGAGGGGGATATACAGTGGCATTTTCGATGGGAGCGAGCTCAGGCGAGAGTTAAGCAAAGAGAGGACTTTATTGCTTGTTACCTAGAACACGCGCGGGGAATAGCTCAATATTTGGTCATTCTATATGAGGAAGCTGCTGATGTGACTGAAGAACTGGATCCAGAGGCTGAAGAAAATCAGAAGATTGTAGAGTTGCTAGCACATGTACAAGAAATAAGAGAGATGGTGCAGATTTATTTGTGATATGTTTCAACTTTGTAATTGAATGTCGTTCTAATATAAAGAGTTGTTCTAAGGAGTCGTTCCAGGATCAACACCCTGCATTTTGCATATGCATTTTTAATACATTTAAATTTTTGCATCGTATTTTATTCATTCATAATCATATATCTCATATTCATTAATAAATATCAGCGATAACAAAATGACTTTGTGACAGAGTAATACTGGAAAATCCCAAGCATATCTACAGAACCAGGAAGAAAGTTATGGAAGACAAACTTGCCCAAATTGAGAAGGCTCAGTTGGAGTTACAAGATAATATCAAGAAAATGCAAGAAGATATGATGAATGCCCAAAAGGAGATGTTGTTTTGCGAGTATGTTGGAAGGAAGAAATCCAGAACATGGGAAAAGCCCTATGCCAGAAGGTGTAACTGAGGACCCACTTCATTATCCAGGGTTAACCCCAAAACAATCTCAGAACGTTCAAGTGACCCCTGTTCATGTCGGGAAGGTGCACATTAATCCAATCGGTGCTTCTGTTAACGTACAGCCTGGATCTAGTTCGTATCAGGAAGAACATCAATATCATCAAGTTCCGGACCTTGATGAAGAAGCCAAGAAGGACCAAAACAATCTGTTAGAAGAGAAATGGAAGCAGTTAGAAAGAGAGGTCAGAGCCATGAAGGAAGATACCAGTGTCTATGGATTTGACGCAAATGAGTTAAGTCTAGTTCCTGATCTGGTCTTGCCTCCAAAGTTTAAAGTTCCTGACTTTGAGAAGTTTGATGGTACTAGGTGTCCCTCTGCGCATATCACGATGTTTTGTAGGAAGATGACCGGATACATAGGGGACGATCAATTGTTGATACACTGCTTTCAGGAAAGCTTAACTGGCTTGGCAATCCGATGGTATAACCAGCTGAGTAGAGCTAATATTAAATCATGAAAGACTTGGCTAAGTCTTTTCTTGAGCAATACAAACATGTGAAAGATGTTAGGCCCAACAGAATGATGTTGCAAGGAATGGAAAAGAAGTCTAACGAGAGTTTTAGACAATATGCTCAAAGATGGAGAGATGTAGCAGTGCAAGTCCACCCGCCATTGGAAGAGGAGGAAACAAATATGCTTTTTGTCAACACCTTAAAGGCTCCTTTTTTCTTGCATCTTATCGGTAATCCTTATCGAAGTTTTGCTGATGTGGTTACAGCAGAAGAAATGATTGAAATGGCGATTAAGAGTGGAAAGCTCGAAGGAGGAGAGTCTAATAAGAGACCACCAACGAGGAAAAAGGAAAGCGAAGTCAGTAATGTGAGGCAGTACGATTCTAATAACATCACTGTTTCCCGTCCTCAAGGAGCAGGGTCATCAACACAAAATGATAATAGACAAGGGGCAAGGGACCAGAGGAGAGAGAGACCTCAATTTGATCCAATTCTGATGACTTATAAGGAATTGTTTCAGATTTTGTATGATCGACATGTGGTTTCGCCGTATCACGTGACACCAATACAACCTTTTTTTCCCAAATGGTATGATGCTAGTGCTCAGTGTGAGTACCATGCAGGGAACCCTGGGCATTCCATTGAGAATTGTACTGCTTTTAAGAAGGTTGTCCAAGCTTTGAGAACGAGGAATGTCATCAACTTTGGTGACAGTGAGCAGCCAAATATAGCTCATAATCCGTTGCCAAGCTATGCAGGGGCAGAGTTAATGCGATTACTGAAGAGAAAGGAAAGAGAATTGTAAGGAATGTTAGTGAGGTGGTATCACCCATGAGTTGGGTATGGTGCCAAATGGTCAAGGTAGGATTGTTGAAGCCCAGTTTGATGGGTGAACAGTTTAACAATGGAGAGGTATGTCTGTATCATAACAGTGAGGGACACAATATTCAGCAATGTCCTGACTTCCTATCTTTGATACAAGACATGATGGACAATAAAGAAATTGAGTTCTTTAGAGAGATTGCTGAAGAAGAGGAAGCGGAAGTTTGCGCTTCAGAAGGATCGTTTAAAGGGGTATACAATGCCAGTTGTCTCCTAATTATTACTCCCAAAAATCGAGTTGCTGAGAAGGTAGCCCCGAAAATGGTTATTACACCTCCATCTCCATTCCCATATCGGGATAATAAACAAGTGCCTTGGAGATATGATTGCCAGATGGGAGATGTAACAAAAGAGAATGAGGAAATAGATGAGGTGGGACGCTTTACTAGAAGTGGTAGGTGTTATTCTCTTAATCCACCTAAAGAGTCTGAGAAGAAGGTTGTAGTTGATAAGGGGAAAAAAGTTGATGTGCAGATAGAAGAGGATAAGCCTGTTATCAATGAACCAGTAACCGAGAGTGAAGCGGTAAAATTTTTGAAGTTTCTGAAACACAGTGAATACAGTGTTGTGGAACAGTTACACAAGTTGCCTGCCCGTATTTCTGTTTTATCATTACTTTTGAGTTCAGAGGCCCATAGGAATGCTCTGTTAAAGATTTTGAACCAGACTTTTGTTTCGAAGAGTTGCCCATTGAAAAGTTGGATCGTTTAGTTTCCAATGTACAAGCTGATAATTTTTTATCTTTTTCTGAGGATGAAATCCCTTCTGGGATGATGGGTAGTCAGAAGGCTTTGCACATTACAGTTAAATGTAAAGGGCATGTGTTGTCCCGGGTCTTAGTTGATAATGGTTCACTTTGAATGTGATGCCTTTAGTGACTCTAAAGAAGCTTCCATTAGATAGTACACTTATGAGAACCTGTCAAAGTGTGGTTCGAGCTTTCGATGGGACTAAAAGAGAAGTGTTGGGCAAGATTGATGTTCCTCTGAATATTGGACCAGCAACTTATGAAGTAGAATTTCTCGTAATGGCATTATGCCTACGTACAATTGTTTGTTGGGAAGGCCTTGGATTCATCAGGCCGGTGCAGTTCCGTCCACATTGCACTAGAGACTGAAATTTGTGATTGATGGAAGGTTGGTATGTATTCATGCTGAAGAGGACATTATTGCTTCTGTTTCTACTACTGCTCCGTATATTGAAGTTGATGAGCAAGCCGTCGAGTGTTCTTTCAGATCGTTGGAGTTTGTCAATTCTACGTTTGTGGCCGAAGGCAGGAAGATACCAAAGCCTCGATTGTCATACTGTACCAAGATGGGGCTCAAATTGACTCTTGGAAGAGGAGCGAAAGTAGGAAAGGGGTTAGGTCGACAGTTGTAAGGACCGGTGAATCCAATATGCCCTGTTACTAAAAGAGATCGATTTGGTTTGGGGTATCAGCCAACTCCGAGGGATAAGTTGAGGGGAATTAAGAAGAGTCAGGAAATGAGAAAGGCCAGATTGGCTGGTGAAGACCTTAGTTGGGAACCCATGATTTTCTCGCCGTTGAGCAGTATTTTCATATCTGGGGGACATATGTTTCAAGGGAATTCAAGGAATACTGAGGTGATGGTTGAGGATGCCTTGAGAGATTTAGGCATTAACGCTATAACTGATGATGAATTTGAGGAAATGAGAGATATGGGCATTTATCCTGCACCGCCGGGCTTCGTGTTGAATAATTGGACCGCGGAAGAACTGCCTGTAGTTTACAAATCTTTTACAGAGTAATGCACTGGAACTTTCTCCCTGTTGTTCATACCCTGGGGCAATAGGTGATTTTATGTAAAGGGTTAAGCTGTTTGTTTTTTCTTGCTTTCAATAAAGGATGCATTCTGTTAGTTCCAAATGGAAAACATTCTCCCATGCATTTCATTCATTCATTCTTTGTTGTATATATGTATGTATTTATTTCTTTTTATTTATTTTATATGGGAAAAGATCCTCCCATATGTATATATATGTATATATGTATATATATCTTCTCTTTCATTATTTTTTCAGGAGCTCAGATATCAATAATATGAATGCCAATGACTCTGACCCGGAGATTGATTTCGAGAAGCCTATATGTCAAGGGGAAATCGAAGATTGTGATGATGATGAGGGATGTGAATTACCTTCTGAATTGCTGAAAATGGTGGAGAATGAAGATAAGCAGATTCTACCTCATAAAGAGCCTACTGAGATTTTGAATTTGGGGACAGATGAAGATAAGAGAGAAATAAAGATTGGTACCACTCTGTCAGTTGGAGGTCGATATGATTTGATATAATTGCTTCAAGAATACAAGAATGTGTTTGCTTGGTCATACGAAGATATGCCGGGTTTAGATACAGAGTTGGTTGTTCACAAACTGCCAATAAAGCCTGAATGTAAACCGGTACAACAAAAACTGAGAAGAATGAGACCTGAGATGCTGCTCAAGATTAAAGAGGAAGTGAAAAAACAATTTGATGCCGGGTTTCTTAAAGTGGCCAAATATCCTGAATGGGTAGCTAATATTGTCCCAGTACCGAAGAAGGATGGGAAAGTTCGAATGTGTGTTGACTACAGAGATCTCAACCGAGCTAGTCCAAAAGATAATTTTCCTTTGCCACATATAGACACACTAGTGGATAATACTGCTGGAAATTCTTTATTCTCTTTTATGAATGGTTTCTCTGGCTACAATCAAATTAAGATGAACCCTGAAGATATGGAAAAAAAGGACATTCGTTACCATGTGGGGAACGTTTTGTTATAAAGTAATGCCGTTTGGACTGAAGAATGCAGGGGCAACATATCAAAGGGCCATGGTGACGTTATTTCATGACATGATGCATAAAGAGATAGAAGTTTATGTCGATGATATGATTGTCAAAGCTAAGACAGAGGAAGAACATATCGGGAATTTGAGAAAGCTTTTTAAAAGACTAAGAAGATGCCAGTTAAAACTCAACCCAAATAAATGTACTTTTGGGGTGACATCTGGGAAGTTATTGGGATTCATAGTAAGCCAAAAAGGAATTGAAATAGACCCAGATAAAGTAAAGGCTATTCAAGACTTGCCAGCCCCACGAACACAAAAAGAAGCCAGAGGATTTTTGGGGAGATTGAATTACATAGCTCGGTTTATTTCGCAGTTGACTGAAAAGTGTGATCCCATATTCCGCCTTCTTCGTAAGAATAACTCAGGGGAATGGAGTGAGGATTGTCAAAGAGCTTTTGAAGCAGTGAAAAGATATTTGTCGAGCACTCCAATCTTGGCGCCACCTATCTCAGGCAAACCATTGATTTTTGTATTTGTCGGTTTATGAAAATTCAATGGGGTGTGTGCTGGGGCAACGTGACCAAACTGAGAAGAAAGAAAGGGCTATTTATTATCTCAGTAAGAAGTTCACTGAATGTGAGACAGGATACTCACCCGTTGAAAAGTTGTGTTGCGCTTTAGTATGGGCTACCCGAAGGCTTAGGCAATATATGTTGTATCATACTACTTGGCTTATATCCAAGCTTGATCCCTTGAAATATCTAATGGGTGTGCCTGCATTATCTGGAAGATTAGCTCGTTGGCAGATCTTATTGTCCGAGTTTGACATCCAGTATGTAAACCAGACGGCAATTAAAGGAAGTGCTATAGCGGAATTCATTGCAAGCAGGGCTTCGGAAGAATATGAGTCGTTGAGCTTTGATTTCCCAGATGAAGATTTAATGGCTATTTCGGTAGAAGAAGCAGTGGCATCCACTAGCAAATATTGGAAGTTGAACTTCGATGGTGCTTCAAATGCCTTGGGATATAGAATCGGGGCAATTTTGGTATCACCAGAAGGAGAGCATTATCCTTTTACCAGTCGGCTTAATTTTGATTATACAAACAATATGGCCGAGTATGAAGCTTGTGTTCTGGGTATTAGAGCTGCTGTTGATCACAAAATAAAAATGCTCAAAGTGTATGATGATTCAGCTTTGGTAATTTACCAACTCAGAGGAGAATGGGAGACAAAAGATCCCAAGCTTGTAGAATACCGTAAGTTGGTAATGGAACTTGTTGAAGAATTTGATGAAGTAACTTTCAATTACCTCCCCAGAGAAGAGAATCAAATGGCAGATGCCTTAGCCACATTGGCAGCAGCGTTTAAGATGAACGATCATTCAAATATGATGCCCATTGAAATGAAGGCTTATGAGTATCCAGCCCATTGTTTTAATATCGAAGAGGAAGAAGATGGAAACCCTTGGTATTATGATATCTTGCAATATATAAGGTATCAGAGTTATCCAGAACAGGCCACTGAGAATGATAAGAGAACCATTAGAAGAATGGCATCAGGGTATGTGCTTGATGGTGAGACCCTATACAAGAAAAGTCTGGATCAGGTCTTGTTAAGATGTGTTGACGCGAAAGAAGCCAAATTGATTCTTGAAGAAGTGCATGAGGGAATATGTGGTACTCATGCTAATAGGCATGCTATGGCTAGGCAGATTATGAGATTTGGGTATTATTGGTCAACTATGGAAACAGACTGTATCAATTATGCCCGAAAATGTCACAAATGTCAGATTTATGGAGATAGAATACATATTCCTCCTCATCCGTTGCATGTAATGACAGCTCCGTGGCCATTCTCAATGTGGGGCATGGATGTTATTGGACAAATTTCGCCCAAAGCTTCAAATGGTCATCGCTTCATTCTGGTAGCCATAGATTATTTCACCAAGTGGGTAGAAGCGGCTTCTTACGCAAATGTTACCCAGTCTACAATATGCAAATTTTTGAAGAAGGAGATCATTTGTAGATATGGTTTACCAGAGAGGATTATCTCCGATAATGCGTTTAATTTAAATAATAAGATGATGGACTCGGTCTGTAAACAGTTCAAAATAAAGCATCATAATTCCTCCACTTATCGCCCAAAGATGAATGGGGCCGTTGAGGCGGCCAATAAAAACATCAAAAGGCTCATAGAGAAAATGACTGAGACCTATAAGGATTGGCATGAAAAGTTGCCCTTTGCTCTGTTTGCTTATCGAACTTCAGTACGAACGTCAACTGGGGCAACTCCATTTTCTTTGGTTTATGGGATGGAAGTGTTTTACCTATTGAGGTGGAAATTCCATCACTTCGGATTTTGTCAGAGGTAAAGCTCAATGAGGCAGAATGGGTCCAAGCTAGGTATGACCAGTTGAATCTGATTGAAGAAAAGAGATTGAAAGCTATTTGTCATGGTCAGATGTACCAAAGACGTATGATACGGGCACATGGTAAGAAAGTTCGTCTTCGAGAATTCCATGAGGGAGATTTGGTGCTTAAAAGGATTTTGCCTATTCAGAAGGATTTCAGAGGAAAATGGATGCCCAATTGGGAAGGACCTTATGTTGTCAAGAAGGCCTTTTCTAGGGGAGCTCTAGTTCTAACTGAAATGGATGGATCAGAATTACCATATCCAGTGAATTCTGACGCTGTTAAAAGATATTTCGCTTGAAGAAGAAATAAAAAAAAGAGAAAGAAAAAAGAAAAAGAAAAAAGGAGGAAAAATGAAAGAAAATGAAAAATGAGAAAAAAATGAAAAATGGTTAAAAAAAAGAAAAAAGAAAAATATAAAATGTATGAAAAACAAAAAGAGAAAAATGAAAAAAAGAGAAATAAAAGGAGGGTTCAAGACGAAAACCCGAAAAAGGCGTCTTGGAACCAAAGGAGGTCTCAAGTTGAAAACCCGCAAAGGGTGACTTGAGTTGAGTTTGAAATTCAGAATTCGTGCATGGTGGAGGTTCTGAATCAATTTTGGAAGTGGAAAGGGCTCCTGATATAGATAGTAACAATGACAGTTGGTGATCAGGGATGAGACTAAAGATTAGTGAGTCTCTATTGAAATTACCAAGAGGAATTGAATGTATATGAGATTCAATACTGGTTTAGGGCATCCAATGATAGAGATTTAGGGAGTTTAGAAGTAGCTCCATACTCTTAAGTATCACAATTTTGGAGATCTTTTTGACAGAAGCTACACTCGAGACATTCTAACGGCGTGCCAGTTCAAAAGCATTTGCATTATTGATATTTGAAGACGCCTACTCTTTTGTTCTTTTACTGTTTCCAGTAAAAAGTTTTCCATAAAATTACCTAAAAATTCTTTGCATTATATAAATAAAGAGATGTATTTTCTTGTTCGTTTCCCTTTTGTAAGCATCTTATTTTGAAAAGTTAAAACATATAGCTTAACTTGAAGTACATGAGATCATTTTGTATTATTGTGAAAAAGGTTTTGGAAAATGCAGGTATTCTGAAGTTGACAATGGTTTAAACATGTAAGCTTGTGTGGCTACGGGAAGCTAAAACTTTGGAGTTCGTAGAAAATTTCAGTCATTAATTAAGAAGTTGGTTATGGGTACTGGTGGGTTTTCAGGAAAGAAAGAAGTCAAGGCCCTGTTAAGCTGAGAAATATGGAACTGAGATTGTTAGCTGGGGTGAACTAAACGTTCTGTGCCCAAGATGAAGCCGAGTTCCATCAAGATCAAAAGGAGATAGAGTTCCTTCGAAAAAAGAAAGTGCATCAAATTGCATATTTGCATACATTTAGGCATGAATAGGATCATGGCACTCATAATTGCATGATGACTTAAGTATTTGTAGGTTTCTCAATGATAGTTGAAGATTGAAGATATTGAAGCATCGAGATGAAGATAACTGGTCTTGAGATTTTGACAAGAATGATGTTCATACGAAAATGGAGTCAAAGCAGAATCAAATATCCAATGGCTTTCAGACAAGTTTTCATGATAGAGATGAATTTTTAGAGATCTTATCAAATTCTAAATTTTTGAATATAATATTTCCAAGCATATGTTCATGATTGATAATGTTTGATTTTCAGGTTTGACCTTCAAAATAAGTAAATTTTAAGCCTTCACGAAAGAGAAGTGAAGCAATTAAATCTATAAGCCTTCACGAAAGAGTAGTGAAGCAAACTCGTTTGTTGAAGATTGAGTCCTATACTCTCTGAAGGAATAGGGAGCGGACAAGTTCGTTAAAGATTAAGTCCTATACTCTCTGAAGGAATAGGGAGCGGACAAGTTCGTTGAAGATTGAGTCCTATACTCTCTGAAGGAATAGGGAGCGGACAAGTTCGTTGAAGATTGAGTCCTATACTCTCTGAAGGAATAGGGAGCGGACAAGTTCGTTGAAGATTGTTCGAGTTCTATACTCTCTGAAGGAATAGAGAGCGAACACGTTTTATGAAGATTGTTCGAGTTCTATACTCCCTGAACGAATAGGGAGCGGACCCGTTTATTGAAGATTTTCCGAGTTCTATACTCTCTGAAGGAATAGAGAGCGGACCCGTTTTATTGAAGATTGTTTGAGTCTTATACTCCCTGAATGAATAGGGAGCAGACACGTTTGCCAAGGATTGTTCGAGTCTTATACTCCTTGAAAGAAAAGGGAGCAGACCCGTCATTAGAAGATTTTTTAAGTATCACTTATCCCGAAGTAACAGTGGAATAGTTTAATCTTTTGAAGTTCTCATGACCGGACAAACTCGATCATCTTTTGATCTTTGCTCTATTCTCGTTACATGATAATGAGTAAAGAGGGGCAGCTGTAGATGCTCGGTTTTGTCCGGAGGCTTCGTATCTAGTACACGATATAAATTTGGACCAGGGAAAGCCCAAATGAGCCCAAACCTGTTGGAGGCCCAGCTCAAGACCAATGGACAACAGTTATATGCAGAAAAAGAAAGAGATCAATGTTGGTTTTTAGAAGTTGAAATAATCAAATAGTGGGGAATTGAAAACTGTAAAGAGTCAGTTTGAGGGGTATTAACCACTAAAAAAGAACACTATAGAGCAGGGGAGGATTCTACACACAAGAGGAGGAAAAGCACAAAAGATTTTTTTTCTCCTTTTCATTCGTTTTTACACAGCAAAATAACATATAAAAACAGTGTAAACAATATTTTTCCGGTATTCAAAGATCAATCGGTGTAACAGTGGTCTTCCTTATCTTTTCCGAAAACAATACAAGCAATCCATAAACAGGTTATTTTCCTTGTTTTTTTTTCTTCTTCGAAATATTCAGTAATGCTATGTGCGGTCTATTATTTTGCATTCAAAACATAGAAAATAGAGAGAAATTTACCTAATCTATTTGTTGTCGGAGTCGGGGCTTGCATGCGTATGAGAGGCTCGGTTTTAATTTTAAATCTAAGTAAAAAGGGAATGTGTTGTTGGTCGGTTTCATGTTTAGTCTGGGCATTTGGTTCGATGCGTTATGAATCGGTAAAAGAGAGGGGTTTGGACAGAGAGTTTTGAGTGCCATGGAAATCTCATCGGGGCTTAGCAAAGGGTGTGACCATGGTGGTCACCATGGTTTTTGTTTGAGCTTTCTGTTTAGCGTAGAGGATGAGATGAGCAGAGAAGAGAAAGGGAGTAAGAGGCTGCATTTTTTCTGTTTAGGTTAGGGTTACCATTTGTGCTTAAGGGTAGTATTTATTTTAAGATTTTAGGTCTAATTGAACTGTACTCCCTCAAAAATTGCATGTTTTAATGTTTATATCATGGCTCTGTGTTGTTTTTAATATTATTTGAACATTAGTTCGTAACTATTATATATGTTTATATTGAATATATTTTAATTATTATGTTATGCGTTTTTATTTATTTATTTGCACAATAGTGCGTAAGTGTTATATATATTATATTAACTAAGCTTTAGTTATTATATTGTACGTTATTTCTATATACCCTATATTGCATACGTTTAATTTACATATTATATTATTAAATAGGTGCATGTAATTTTGTATGAATATGTTACTTTGCATGATAGCTCTTTTTGTATTCTTCAATGTATATGTGATCATATGACATTTTTTCTACAATTTGTATGGTACCCTCATGGGCATAACTCGACCTATTACATAATCGGACTAAGGGTAATACCCTTTTAATTTAAAATTGTTTCGAGTGGCCTGTCTTAACTGATTAGAGGGCCGTTTTGACAATTTTAAATTAAAAGTGTATCCCAAAAGTGAAACAAAAATTGATTCGTCACCTAAAATTTGGGAATGAAAGAAAAGGAAATGTTCGTTTATTTAAATTTATCGAGAAAAGGTTGTTATAACTTTTAAGATCTGATCTCGACATTTGTAAATAATCGAACATTCTTTATCTTTCTAAAACGACTCGGTAATTTTAATTTAATTTATTTGAGTGCTTTTGAATGTTTTAAATTTACATTTTTATTTTATGGGATCAAAAATCAAATTGAATTCGAATTTGTAAAGTTCAATGCAAGGACGTTAATTAATCGATTAGGTACCGATTTAGGGCGTTGTGGGGGTGCTAATCCTTCCCACACGTAACCGACTCCCGAACTCGGATTTTGGTAACGCAGACCTTAATTTGTTGTTTTAATTAAAATTAATTTTTATTTAAAATAGCAAGCATTTTTGGGTGTCCAATCACACCCTAATCAAAGATTGGTGGCGACTCTTCGAACTGTATTTTTCGATCGTAAAGGAAATCCAAAATTTTTCGAAACGAGAGGTCTTGTAAACCACATTTTGTTTTTAAATTAAATAATTAAGAATTAATTTGGTTTTCAAAATCTCACCTTTTCACTTTTAAGGAAAAACGTTTCGACAATATACATTCATTCTATTCGTTTCTTTAAATGGGTTGGATTCTTTTGATTCGAAGTAGAAAAATTGTGTATCGGATGGTTTCCTGTCAACTGTTATTGCCTCAATAGATATGTAGTCACAAAATTCATGTAAAACGAAGATGCTGAATGTTGATGCTTTTGCTTATGTTGCAGCCACTGAGCTCGTTACCAGATCCATCAGAATGATGATGGAATCGGGATGTGAAGAGGTACTGTATCTTTCATCATTTGTCCTGGTGATTTCATTTGCAAAGATGAATATCGAAGCTCATTGCTGTATCACCGATCTGAATTTTGAAATGGGAGTACGGTTTAAGTATGAATTATGTCATAATTGTTAATCTCATGCTGTTTAGGTAGCATAAGGTGCAGTGCTAATGTTTTTTTTTTCACTTGAATTATTTAGTTTTTTCTGAATATGAGTTTCATCTTTCATATATGTTGATGCACATGTATTTGTACACATTGTGAAACCAGTTAATTCTGCGGAGATAGCACCTCTCACCAATCAGTTAACCTTGTTTGTGTGTTTATAGACCAGGGCATTGTCTATTTTTGTGCCTGGTATTTGTAGTCTGAACTCTGGATTGATGATTTTGTCTATTTTTATGCCTAGTATATGCCGTCTGAACATGAATCGGTAACCATCTCTATGACCAAAGTGAAGCTTGAACTTGAATCATAAGCCATGTTATTGGATCAGCATCGCCCCAACCTTTATCTTTTCTGCATTCGAATTTTATGCTCTTTTTCAAAAACTTTGATAGTGGTTGAGATATCATAACTCTGATTCATGTTCAATTGGTGATTTCTTCAGCATTTCTCAACCTAATAACACCTTTCAGCTATATTTGGTTCATCAGTATCTATGCCTACGTATAAACTATACAAAGTAAGAATGTGTTGATTCAAAAAGGAAGGTATAAAGGGGTCTAAAATGATGTTACCGTTTACCAAGAAATATCTGCTGCAATTGGCAAAATTCTTCTAAAACATAAGAATTTGCAAAAACATAATGTTCCGAGTAATTTCTTCACCTTCTTAAGTAGATGGTATCGCTAGCATTATTATATGCCTGTCAATATAATTGCAAGTTCAAAATACATGGGAGGTTCATGGTGATGACGGTATTGACCATCTTGACATTTATTATGTTGTTGAAGGTAACACTGGAAGTGACAAATAAAGGAGCACTGGCACTTTATGGGCGTCTAGGGTTTATCAGGGCAAAACGGCTTTTCCACTACTACTTGAATGGCGTTGATGCTTTCCGGTTGAAGCTTTTGTTTCCTCCTCCTCCTCCTTGCCAAGAGTTATAACCTTCACTATACACTTGAAGAATGTGCAGTGCTGATGTATTACTAAGGTTAGTGTTTTAAACTACAGATTTCATAGTTATGGTTGTACTTTCCATCCTTAGATTTGTTCTTTACTGTATCCCTTTATAAAATGTTTCAGTGTTCTGCTATCTGGTTCTGTTAGTTTAAGGCCTTTTTTTATATTTTCATTTAATACTCTAAAAATAATTAATAAAGTTTTCAACTCGTCTTGATAATATATTCTAATGTTCAAGGGTGCCCATGTAGGTGTACACAATACTCTATTTTGAAAAGATATGTCTAACAAGATTTGTTGTTTAAGTTCATTCGAGGGATTAATATGGCATGCCAACAGAGTAGTCTTACTAGTTACTTGATCAAAAAGATTAGTTTTTGTTTAGATAGTTGAACGGATAAACGTGGAACACTCATAGTTCATATAAAAGAACCCTCTAAGTTTGTATTTTCTCAAGTGAGTAAATTAGTTTAGCAATTGAGTAAATTAGTTCTTAAAAATGTAATTAATAACGGTGTTAATTGATTTCACGGAGGTGTGTCTATCTTAGAATCTTTAAGGTTTAAAATAGTGTTATATAAAAATGTCTTAATTATGTTGACCTAAGTGGTTAAGGGACTCGTTATCATTTTAGAGGTCACAGTTTTGAGCACCGTTAGGGGTAAGGCGTTCATAGTTAATTGGTTGAGAGTCTTTGAACAAATACTGTCTTGTTACCTTAGATGTAAAAAAATACTATTGTAATTTTTTATTATAATTTTAGATATTTTTTAATAAAACTAATAACTTCTACTTGTTTAAAAATGTTTTTAGTTCGCATTATATGTAAACTTAATTTTTTTTTTAATTTAATTTGATACCTGAGTTTTTAAAAGTAAGTTTGATAGAGTTGATGTGTATAAAAATGAAAGGGATTTTTTTTATGCTTCTTTCTCTTTGTTCTCTTCTTCTCTCTCACCAGCCCTCAAACCAAGGTCATGTGGCTCGTGTGCTCTGACCGAAACACACCAAAGGCAACAAGCCGGAGCAAGGGCCGGTAAAACGAAAGGGATTTGACACGATGTTTTTTTGTTGTTGAAAAAAAGTGATAAATTGGTTATGATATGTCTACTATGCACATCGTATAGATAATTTATATTCAGTTTAACAGTACCTAAAATTCTTAATTTCTTTTAAAAAAAATTCAGATCTTCTGAATTTATTTTGTACTTATTGTTGCTCAAATAAGAGGAAAGCCGAGTGGCCTAAGAAAATCTAAAAGGAAGTTGAATCGAAGTGAAGATACTTGTTTTTTTTCATTTAATTACTATTATTATTATTATTATTATAAAATAAATAATTATTTACAAATGTTATTACAGGCCCAATCAAGACTAGACCGACCCAGTTACAAAAGACTCAACTGGCCCAAACCTAACATAAACCCTAAAATCCATTTAGGGTTTGATCCCAACTTCAGTCGCCACTCATCTCTAAGCCGTTAGATCAGATCTTGATCCAACGATCCAAGGACCTCTAGATGCAAACCCTAGGGTTATGATACCCTAGAGACCACGCGGTGCCGCCTCTGTCTCCAGCTATCCCACGTCGACATTCTAGCTGTCGCCGCCCTCAAAGAAGCCTCCAGAAGCGTCACTGAGCCATCCACATTGTTACCCTATGGTGCACCACCATAGTTCGGTGACTCACCGAGCGCCATTCCATTACCCGTCCGATGAACGTCTCGACGAGGCTATAAAGCCTCGGTTCACCTGCAAACAAAAAAAACCCACGACAGCAACCCAAGAGAAAACAGAAAGTAAAAAAAAGAGATCCAACAGCCACAGAGAAAAAAAAAGCAATCCAGCAACCACAAATCACCAAAACAGCAAGGAAAAGAGAGAAGAGAAACTTACCGAGGGAACATGGTCATCAGAGCCTTCTTGCGCCGTCGGAAAGCCAAAGGTCAAAGGTAAAAAAATTAGATCTACGCATTTTAGTAGTATTTTAGGCTAAAAAAACCTCCGGATTTAGCTTTAGGGGAAACTAGGCTTTAATTTGGGGTGGGTTTTGTAATTTTCGGCCACCGGATGTGGTGGCCGGTGGCGGATTTGGCGGTGGCCGATCGGAGATCGTTTCCCTCCGGTGAGGGAAATTAAGAGAGAAGGGAGAGAGCTCTTCTTCTCTCATTTTTGAGAGAGAAGAAGAAGAGAAGAAATAAGGATGCTGGCCCTTCGGGCCAGCCGTTTGGGGAAATATATATCCCTTCCCGAACGACGTCGTTTTGGGAAGGGTATATGCGTAATTTACACGTATGGACAAACCCTTTCCACAATCATCTTAGTTTTGTAACATTCCATTTTAGTCACTGAAATCATTTCCTATATATCGTGATTTAGTCTTTTAATTTTATTTTCTTATAATTTAGTCCTGACCGAATATTTATATAAATAATTAAGGTAAAATATGTATTTAGTCCTTACTCTTTCAATAATATTTATTTTAATCCTGACTAGTAATTTAGGTACATATTATAATTAATCCCTTAAACTTTATTAAAATTTATTTTAGTCCCGTATTAATTTTTTAGGGTTAAACTACATTTTTAATGTATATACTACATAATATTTATAACTATGGCCATTAATTGTTTATATTCTATAATTTAATAATTAAATTTTATATAATTTTGACCATAAGTTTTATATATTTTGTGATTTAATTCTATAATTGTAATTTCTTTTATATTTTAGTTATTTATCATATTTTTTATTATTATTACTTAATCATATATATATATAAATATTATTTATTCAAAATCTTATTTATAAATTTAATATAGAATACTTTTTATTATAAGCATGTTTTAATTTAATATTAAAGAAAATGACTGTCTTAAAACACCTAGAAGTCCGTTTTCTGATTTTTTTACTCTATAAAATATATATTAATTTTTTATTAATATTTATTTAATATCGAAGAAAAGTGATGTCTTAAGGCACCTAGAAGTCCTTTTCTGATATTTCTTAATAAATAAATATTTTATTTATAAATTAATAGATTTTATTAAAGATACTAATAAATTTGAAATAATAAGATTATAAATTAAATATATCTTTGAAATTTTAAATTTCCAATAATAAGACAATTTATAATTAATAAAGTACCAATTGTGGGCGTTATAGGGGTGTTAATCCTTCCCTAAACGTAATCGACCACGAATCCTGTTTTACTAAAATTTTTGGTTATACGCAGATCAATTTTATCTTTTAAATTATGTTTTATTCAAAACTATTTTAAAACATTGTTTTTCCAAGTATTTGACCTACCTAACCCTAAAAGGTCAATAGCAACTCCCAAAATTTTTTTTAAATCAAAATCATTTTTATCCACATTAATTTTCTCCGTCAAGTAAAAATTCGTGCCCGGACGAAAACCGGTGACGACAGCTTGGCGACTCCGCTGGGGACTGGTCAAGCTTTTAAAAATAATTATAAATTGTCTCTATTAATTATAAATTAAAAATTCATATATTTAATTTATAATTCTTTCTTTTCAAAATTTTTATATATACTTATTATTTTCATAGTATTTATATATATTATTTTATTAATATTTCATTTTATTTGCAAGTATTTTATTTCATTATTTATTTTTCTGTCAGAGGTTTGAACATTTCTCCTCACACACAACACTTGCATTGCATAACATAAAGCTCTATAATTAAGTTTGTCCCTTTTAAGTGGGAGTGAAAGCGACGTCTTCGTGAGAATTTATTCTCCGTGTCAGACCTAGCAAGTAACTTTCGGGGTTCATATGCTCTATGTCTTCGTGAGAATTTATTCTCCGTGTCAGGCATAGAGAAATATCCCCTCGAATTGAACTCAATCCACTTTAGTCTGTGATGACTAGGATTGAGGGTTAGCAGCCCAAAGGGGCACAAACAAGGACAATTCGGGTACCTTTATTCTTAGATCTGAAACCCTGCATATAATAAACCCTAGAAACTCTTCCGATTTGAAGTCATGAAGAAATTTTGTCCAAAATAGGTGTACACACAGGAGAAATGAATTTAACTTTTCCTTTTAATTTATTTATTTGTTTTCTTACTGAATAAATTGCATGTGAATTTAAATTATTTAAAGTATGAAGAAAGCATGTTTAAATAAAGATATTTAGGTAGACCTTATTATTAAATTATTTTTTCCTTTATTATGTAAACTAATTCATTTTTTTTTGTGTTCTTTATTTCTTCTGTTTGCATAGCATCATACATGATAAAAGGCATTGATCCTCGTGTTAATTGTCTCATTGGAAAACCTTCATCCATGGATAAAAAGTGTTTAAATCAAATAGTTCTAAACTCAGAAGTAAGACAGTGGGCTGAGGACTTACAAAGACAAGGGGGAGACAGTCTGTAGGATGACTATGTATCTGAGTTAGCTAGTTATGCTCCAGTTTCGCCAAAAAGAAATGATATGCAAGATTTGCGAGGCATTTGGGAGAGTTGGGACTCAAACAAAAAGTTGCAGTTTTATCAGACTTACGGAGACATCCCATATTTGCTCTATGTCGAAGTTGATGATGACTTACTTCGAGCCCTAATTCAATTATGAAATCCAGGGTACAATTGCTTCACTCTCAATAAGGAGGACTTGGTTCCTACTATTGAAGAGTACACAACTTTGCTACATATAGAAGGGGTTTGGAGAATCGAATTTATTCAAGGTCAATTAAAACTCAACCTTTTCGAGTTAAATTAGCAAAGATTGCCGGAGTACGAGAGGAATGGGTGGTATCCCGTACAAAACAAAAGGGCGAAAGCGAAGGCATTACTTGGACCAACATTAAAGAACTTATTCAGAGTCATCCAGACACTAAAGTACGATTCGATCTCTTTGCTCTGGGTATGTATGGTATGATCATCTTCTCAAAAGTATTGGGATATATTGAAGCTGCAGTAGTAGATTTGTTTGAGCAGCTACCAAAAAGGGTTAATCATGCTTCTGCAATTCTAGCAGAGACTTTCAGATCGTTAAACGCTTGTAGAAAGCTATGAGGTGGACGATTCTCAGGGTGTGTCCAATTGTTATATGTCTGGATCCGTAGCCATTTTTGGAGGACAGAAAAGGTTTCATACTGGCGCTTTAATACGGACTACTCACTATTGAAAGAATTTCTGGAGCAAGAATGGCCGAAAGAAATTACGAAAGATATGTGGATTAATGCCTTTCAAAATCTGCAAAGCGATGACATTGTTTGGCGAGCCCCGTGGTAAATCCAAAGGGAATTCTTTTACAAATGTGGTGATTACAACTGGGTAATGCTGCTCGGATTGTGGGGAGGAATCGGATATGCACCACTTCTGGTCATAAGACAGTATGAAGGTCGTCAATTTGTTCTTGTCACTGCTGGATTACATTCGTCTGAGTTCGCATTCCACAGAAAAAATTATAAAAGAAATATCATGGAGGCCTTTACAGCTTGGAAAACAACTTTTTGTATCCGAGCTAAAGCAGCAAAAGAAATGTTAACTCCTGATTATGAGGAATGGAGATCTGTCAGGAAAAATGAAAATATCCCTCTACCAGACCAAAATGAGGATATCTCTATGGAAGATCGCATTAAGGTGGTTCCATCAGAGATTGAAATCCTGAGAGCTGAGTTTGAAGCAGAAAGAGAAGGTTGGTCGAGAGAATTAGAGCAAATGAGACGAGATAAAGCTATGTTGGGTGTTGACATTGACTTTCATTCATCACAATGTGCAATGTTGAGAGAAAACAAAGAAAAAGTTGATGGTGAATTCAGAACGTTAAAGAAAAAGTACCAGGAGCTATTCAAATCCCGGAGAGCATCAGGACCGAGCCGATCAACAGTACAGATGACCAAAGAATTGAACATCGAGAAAAGTCGAGTTGAAGATTTGAAAGGAAAGAATAACCGTCTACTTAAAAGCCTTGAGAAAGGAAAGCAGAAAATGGAAAATTTTGAGGTTGACAGAAGAGAGCGAATTATAAAACACAAAACTGAACACTGCGAGATCATGAATGAAACGCAGAGAGAAAGGTATCGAGCCAAAGATTTAGAAGAAATAAAGAACGACATGCTTGAGAAATTTGAAGGTGAGAAAAATACCATGTTCAAGGGATTTGAATCTGAAATGAACCATCTGATTGACGAACTTGAAGTTAGGAGCCAAAGGATTGAAGAGTTCGATGTTGAAAAAGAAAAATGGGAGCTGGAAAAGAAGAATTTCAACACCAAACTTGAGGTAGAGCAAGAAGTGGCTAGCAATTGGATGAAAGATGCAGAAACAAGAATGTTCAAATCCAGAAGCTTAATCAAAAGACGCAAGAAGCACGAACAAAACTTGAAGAAGATCTGGATCAGTCTAGAAACAAAAACTCGGAGTTTAATGCTTACATTTTGCAACTTGAAGAGTCATTATATCAAGAAAAGGTTCGTCTAGGACCTAGTGATCGTAAAGAAAGTAATGAGGAGAGTGCTTCACTGCGAAGACACATTAGAGATATTGAAAAAACTCTACACAATTGTCAAGTCAGAATCACTGAGTTAGAGCAAACTCTCGAAGGAACTAATGAACAATGGAAAAAATCGACTGATTTCTATGTAGAAAGAACTGAAGAAAGAAGCAATATGGTATTCGAGGCCATGGTACAAATGAGCGAAGTTGCCAGATATGTTGGGGAGCTAGCTGTTGAAGCAAAAATAATTGAGCATCACGTTGATCCAATTTCTAAGTTCGGAAAGAAGATGTCATGGCTAATGAAAGAAATTATAGAGTTTAATAGGAAAGCTACGCCTTATATGTAGTTATGAACTATTATAAAGAAACTTTTGTATGCCGATGAAAGTTGTTCTATGACAGTTAACTTTTTGGGATTAATACCTTTTGCATAAATGCATTTTGCATACATTCATTATTCATTGCATTATTTTCTTAATGTATAATTTTTATTATTAAGATAACATTCATTAATTAAAATTTGAAAAAATAATATCAAAAGAATTTTCAATCGCAGTTATTCTGGCCAAACGAGAAATACAACATCACTACGGTACTAGACAAGCTACTAAGAAAATTATGGAGGATAAAATGCAACGTATTGAGGAACATCATAATAAAGAACAAGCAGAGATGAGAATGAAGCTAGAGAAAATTGAAGCCAGTATTGCAAACTCACAAGATAGCATGATGCAGAAAATAGAAGACATGTTTAAAAAGCAGGCTATCATTGGAAAAATACATGAAAATCCTGTATCTTTCGACCAAGAACCTATGTATCCTCTAGGTTTCCCACCAGAACCAATTTATCACTCTGGTACTACACCTATACAAATCAATGCCCGCACATAAGCACTTCAAGAGGCCAAACCACATGAAAATCAACAAGTGGATCCTGCATCTTCAAGCAAAAATCCACTTATATCAGATGTGAAAATAGGGGATTTTAACGCTGAGCATCTAATCCCAGATTTGAATGAGCTGAATGAGAAAGAAAAAGTAAATGAAGAATTGACCAGATAGATCAGGAGCTTAGAAGAACGAATGAAATCCGTGGAAATAACTGAATCATTCTATGGGTTTGACGCTAGTGAGTTGAGTTTGGTTCCAGACCTAATCCTCCCCATCAAGTTCAAAGTTCCCGAATTTAATAGATATGACGGTACCACATGCCCTTCATCCCACATTACTATGTTTTGTCGCAGAATGACAGGATATGTGAAAGACGAGAAATTGTTAATTCACTGCTTTCAAGATAGTTTGACAGGACCAGCCTTAAAATGGTATACTCAACTGACCAAAGCCAACATTAGATCCTAGAAGGATCTGGCTAAGGCATTTCTAGAGCAATACCGCCACGTGACAGATATGGTCCCTGATAGATGGACTCTCCAAAATTTGGAGAAAAAGAATAACGAAACATTCAGACAGTATGCTCAGAGATGGCGTGACACAACAGCCCAAGTTCAGCCACCTCTATCAGTAAAAGAGGCCACAATAATGTTTGTCTATACGTTAAAAGCTCCTTATTTAAGTCATCTAATGGGGAATACAACCAGAAATTTTACAGATTTGGTCATTTCTGGAGAACTCATTGAAAATGTCTTGAAAAGTGGCAAAATTGAATCAAATGAGGGGTCTAGTTCCAAAAGACCTATGTACCAGAAAAAAGAGAACGAAGTCAACAATGCAAACTCTTACAACAAGGATTCTTCGAAAAGTGTTACAATAACCCAGCCAAGGGTTAAGAAAGAAGAAACAAACACTAATCGAGTAGAGTCAAGAGGATCTCGAAGGGAAAGTGAAAGGTTGTCTTTTACACATTTACCAGTAGCCTATGCTGAAATCTATGATTCACTGTTAAAATAAGATGTCATACGGCCCTATCCTTTGGTTCCCATGCAACCATCATTCCCTCCATGGTATGATATAAAAGCGTACTGTGTTTACCATGAAGGAATTACGGGTCATTCTATCGAAAACTGTTTGGCATTCAAAAGGGTGGTCCAAAATTTGATCAACACTGGAAATTTAGAATTCAATTCACCAACTACATCAAATCATCCGCTGCCAAATCATGGAGATAAAAACATAAACGCAATCCAGGAAGAGAACAAAAAGAAAGCAAAAACTGACGTTTCTGAGATTAAATCTCCTTTTGTTTGGATATTTTAACAACTCTCCTTATCCGGTATAATTCCACAAGAATTTAGGCCAAAGCATAATGAAGGCAAGAATTATTGTGAATATCATCAAGAGAAGGGACATGAAATGCAACTATGTCCTGAATTTAGGGATTTAGTGCAAAAATTGATTAATAACAGAGAGATAGAATTCTTTGAAGAAGAACCAGGGAAAAGAGAAGATGATGTTTGCTCATCAGAAGATTCTAAACCTAATCAGAGAACAAGTGATCCCGTGATATTAATGTGAAATCATCCACAGTGAATTCTGCATCAACAAAGCCGAAAGTGATTATCACAACTCCTTTACCATTTCCATATAAGGACACCCGCAAGGTATCTTGGAATTATACTACCAATGTTTCAATGGTAGGAGGATCTGTTTCTCTGGAAAAATCAGAAGAGAAAATACAGAGTGTGGATTCTACTTCTGAAGCAGTGAGTGAAGTCAGATTCTTTATAAGAAGTGGGAGATATTACTCTCCCGAAACATCAAATACATAAGAACAGTGAAAGAAAAAGGAAAAGCCATGGTAATACCCCAAAAGGTATTTGATGATGAATCCCCTCCAACATTCAATGAGCCTGTAACAGAAAAACAAGCGCAAGGATTTTTGAAATTCCTGAAACATAGTGAATATAGTGTGGTTGAACAACTACATAAACAACAAGCGCGAATTTTTATTCTTGATCTATTGATGAATTCAGAAGCACACAGAAATGTCTTGATGAAAATGCTTAATCAAACATTTATCCCTGAAGATATATCCCTCAATAAGCTTGACAGAATTGTGGGACATATAGCCACTGACAATTACATAACGTTCACGGATGATGAAATACCTGAAGGCGGAATGGGGTCAGTAAAAGCTTTGAATATTACCACACATTGTCATGGTTATGTTTTGCCAGGAGTATTGATTGACAATGGATCCGCTCTTAACTTGATGCCTCTGGTCACACTTCAAAGAATGCCGGTGGATAAATCGCACATGAAAAGTTATCAGAATGTAGTGCGAGCTTTTGATGGCACTCAAAAAGAGGTGCTTGGGAAAATGGAAATATCGTTGTTGATCAGACCGGTCGTGTACAATATTGAATTTGTGGTGATAGATATCCACCCTACATATAATTGTTTATTAGGGAGGCCATGAATTCATTCTGCAGGAGCTGTTCCTTCTTCATTACATCAGAAATTGAAATTCGTTATTGATGGACAACTAATATGCGTAGGAGCTGAAGAAGAAATCATTGCGTCTATAACAAGTGATGTTTCGTATATTGAAACCAATGATGATGCTCTCGAATGCTATTTCCGAGCTTTTGAATTTGTCAATGCAACCTTTATTGCAGAGGGAAGCAAAATTCCACATCCCAGATTGTCTGATTGCACCAAGATGACTGTACGACAGACTTTAGGCATCAGAGCTAAAACTGGGAAAGGTTTGGGAAAGAATCTTCAAGGGAGTCCTGTAAGTATGAAGATGAAGAAAGATCGTTTTGGGCTTGGATTCAAGCCAAATTTTCAGCAAAAGAACAAAGAAATGAAAAGAAGATGCAAAGATAGAAAGGCAAGGTTGAAAGGAGAAGAAATCCCTTGGGAACACATGTTTTTCCCGCAGTTAAAGACCACATTCAGATCAGGAGGAACAGCTTGTTGATGCTTTTAAAGAATAAAAGTTGACAAAAAATCAAAGTATAGTTGAAGAAGCTATGGAAGGATTATTTATCAACATGATCATGAATGACAACAAGACTGGCAAATACTTGGCTAAAATTCGCCCTTGTTTTCCTGGAGAAACACTCAACAATTGGACTGCTGAAGACCTCCCTGTAGTTTTTAATATTAACACAGAGTAATATTCAGAAATAATCTTTATGTTTAGCCCAAGAATATGAAAACTTTTTGTTATCTTGTAAAGGAAATTATGTTAAGTTCACCTAATACAAATATAAGAAATTTTCTTTAAAATTTTCAAATGGCAATCATTCTTTACATTCTTTACATTCATTATTTTTCATTTATTTACTATATCCTTTCGGAAATATGTCCGACTTAAATTTGCAGGTGTCACAATGTTAATAGCATGTTTATTCCTAAATTTAATCGAGAGATAAATTTAGAGCAGCCCATATGTCTGGAGGAAATCAATGAGTGTGAGGATGAAATAGAATGTGATGTTCCTACTGAATTTTTAAGACTGGTAGAAAAAGAAGATAAACAAATTTTACCTCACAAAGAAGATATTGAGACTGTAAATCTGGGAATAGATGAAGAAATGAAAGAGGTGAAAATTGGTACTACTCTGACAATCCAGATAAAACAAGAATTGATAAATCTCCTTCAAGAGTTCAAAGATATCTTCGCCTGGTCTGATCAAGATATGCCTGGTTTGAGTACAGATATAGTGATGCACAAACTTCCAATCAGTCCAGAATATAAACCGGTCCAACAAAAGCTCAGGCGAATGAGGCCAGAAATGTTGTTGCAGATCAAAGAGGAAGTGATGAAGCAGATTAATGCAGGTTTCTTACAGGCAGCCAAATACCCAGAATGGGTAGCCAACATTGTTCCAGTACCAAAGTAAAATGGGAAAGTTCGAATGTGTGTGGATTATAGAGATCTCAAAAAGCTAGTCCGAAAGATAGCTTTCCATTACCCCACATAGATACCTTGGTGGACAATACTGCAGGACATGTATGGTTTTTATTCATGGATGGCTTTTCAGGATATAATCAGATAAAAATGAACCCTGAAGACATGGAAAAAAACAACATTTGTAACCATGTGGGGCACATTCTGCTATAAAGTAATGCCATTTGGATTGAAAAATGCAGGGGCAACGTATCAAAGAGCCATGGTAACTTTGTTTCATGACATGATGCACAAAGAGATTGAAGTATATGTGGATAACATGATTGCCAAATCCCGAACCGAAGAAGAACATATTCAAAATTTGAGAAAGCTTTTCCAGAGATTTAGGAAGTATCAATTAAAGCTCAACCCCGCTAAATGCACTTTTGGGGTAACTTCCGGGAAGCTTTTGGGATTTGTGGTCAGCAAAAAAGGAATCGAGATTGATCCAGATAAAGTAAAAGCAATTCAAGATCTTCCACCACCCAATACAAAAAAAGAAGTTCGAGGCTTTTTGGGAAGATTAAATTATATATCTCGGTTCATTTCTCAATTAACTGACAAATGTAGTGTTCAAATTACTTCGAAAGAACAATCCTGAAGTCTGGAATGATAAATGTCAAGAAACTTTGGATATTATTAAGAAATATTTATTCAATGCCCCCATTTTAGTATCACCAATGCCTGATAGACCGTTAATTCTCTACTTGACAGTCTTTGAAATTTTGATGGGATGTGTACTGGGACAACATGATGAATCTGGAAGAAAGGAAAAATCCATTTATTATCTGAGCAAGAAATTTACTGATTGTGAAATTTGATATCCACCAATACAAAAATTATGTTGTGCCTTAGTGTGGGCTACTCGAAGACTCAGACAATACATGTTATATCATACTACTTGGTTGATATCCAAACTTGATCCTTTGAAATTCTTAATGGAATCACCAGCTTTGACAGGCAGAATGGCTTGATGGCATATGTTATTATCCGAGTTTGATATTGTATATGTCAACCAAAAAGCGATAAAAGGAAGTGTCATAGCTGATTTTCTGGCCAGTCGTGTATCAGATGATTATCAGCCTTTGAGTTTTAATTTTCCAGATGAAGATTTGTTGTTCATATCCATGAATGAAGAAGTAAGAACAAATGATTAATCTTGGAAGCTTTACTTTGATGGAGCATCCAACGCCTTGGGACGAGGAATCGGGACAGTGTTAATTTCTCCAGAAAATCTTTATTATCCCTTTACAAGCAGACTGGAGTTCTTTTGCACCAATAACATGGCGGAATATGAAGCTTGTGTCATGGGATTGAAAGCAGCCATAGAAAGAAAAATTAAATGTCTCAAGATATATGGAGATTCATCGTTAGTGGTGTATCAATTACGAGGTGAATGGGAAACAAAAGATCCCAAATTGTTGGAATACCAAAATTTTACCCTCGAATTAGTGAAAGAATTTGAGAGATTCACATTCAATTATCTCCCTCGAGAGGAAAATCAAATGGCAGATGCTTTGGCTATATTAGTTGCTATGTTTCAGGCAACTAAGAAAGTTGATATAATGCCAATCGAAATGCAAGTATATGAAATTCCTGCACATTGCTACAGTGTGGAAGAAGAGGCAGATGACAAACCATGGTATTATGATATCTTGCAATATATCAAGTATCAAAGTTATCCACAAAATGCATCTGCAATTGATAAAAGAACATTGAGAAGAATGGTTGCTGGATACTTTCTTGATGGTGAGATTTTGTACAGAAGAAGCAATGATCAAATGCTATTGAGATGTGTAAATAATAGCGAAGCCAGAAGCATCATTGAGGAAGTACACAGTGGAATATGTGGAACACATATAAATGGTCTTTCCATGGCTAGAAAAATAATGAGATATGGATATTATTGGGCTACCATGCACACATATTGCATTGATTATGCAAGGAAATGTCATAAATGCCAGATATATGCAGATAAGATTCATGTACCCCCATCTCCTTTACATGTAATGACAGCACCCTGGCCATTTTCTATGTGGGGAATAGACGTCATTGGGGCAATCACACCAAAAGCATCGAATGGACATTGTTTCATCCTTGTGGCAATTGACTATTTTACCAAGTGGGTTGAAGCTACTTCATATGCCAATATTAAGAGGTCCACAGTCTGCAAATTCATAAAGAAAGAAATAATTTGCTGGTATGGCCTACCAGAAAGGATCATTACAGATAATGCTCTGAACCTGAACAACAAAATGATGACCGAACTTTGTGCACAGTTTAAGATCAAACATGCAAACTCAATGGCATATCGTCCAAAGATGAATGGGGCAGTTGAAGCGGAAAATAAGAACATCAAGAAAATCATTACAAAGACCACTGAAACTTACAAAGATTGGCACGAGAAGTTACCTTTTGCTTTATATGCATACCGAACTACTGTTCGAACATCAACTGGGGCAACGCCTTTTTCTTTAGTCTATGGGATGGAAGCAGTCTTACCGATTGAAGTTGAGATTCCATCACTTCAAATTTTGAGAGAAGTAAAATTGGATGAATCTGAATGGATCCAAGCTCGATTTGATCAATTGAACCTTATTGAGGAAAATAGATTAAAAGATATTTGCCATGGACAGATGTATCAAAAACGGATGATGAAGTCTCATGACAAGAAAGTACATCCAAGAGAATTCCAAGAGGGAGATCTAGTACTAAAAAAAATCTTGCCTATACATAAAGATTTCCGTGGGAAATGGATGCCTAATTGGGAAGGGCCATACGTTGTAAAAAAGGCCTTTTCCGGAGGAGCGTTGATCTTGGCAGAAATGGATGGAAAAGTTCTGAGAAACCCAATAAACTCAGATTCTGTCAAGAAATATTATGCTTGAAAAAAAATAAAATGAAAAAAGAAAGAAAAAAATATAAAAAATAAAAAAGAGGGTCAAGATAAAAACCCGCAAAGGGCGTCTTGCAACCAAAGGAAGGGTTTGAGTTGAAAACCTGAAAGGGCTGCTCAAATGTATGTTGATATTAGGCATCTGGCAATTGAACCCTCTTAAGAGTTTGATATTTTGGGAGGAACTTTACATCTACAAGCATTCTGGCAACATTTGAGATCTTCCAGATATTAGCTTACATCAGTGCTCTAAATTGTATCAATTTGATTAATTTAGAAATACTTATGCTAATAATTTGTTGAGTCATTTGAATTTTTATCATTCCTATGCTTGCCATAACTTTGGATACAATTTTATCTATTTATTAATAAATTCTAAGTTTATTTTCTCTAAATTCAATTTAATTTTTTGAGATTCAATTTATTTTCGAAATTCAATTTATTCTTTTATTTGGTAAATGGATTAACATAATTTTGAAATAAGCTAAAGATTTCTGAATATCACTTTATGTTAATACTTTTAAGTGCATGGAATACAAAGTAAGTCTTATCAACATTTGCAATCATTGTTGAAAAGCAAACAAATTATTACCATCATAGAGTTATTTGGAAGCGGAACAAGAAGAAATCTGTTCTCAATTGGAAGATTATGAATATAGCCCTTTTCCATACAGCAGTACAAAAATGCTTCGAATTTACAAATTCTGGCTCTACATCGTATAAGTACTATGATGTTTTGGTCCAAACACCAACTGAAGCAACCATCACGTTATCATGGTAGAAATAAGGAGGCCCAATAGCATCTTCTAGAAGTGTTCTTTGAGTTATCTTATCTGGTTCGGTAAGAACTCCAAAAACAATCATTGGATTAGGAAGATGAACTGCATGATTGTCTTCATCAAGAAGCTTCTTTCCAAGCTACCTATGCTTCTTCTTTTTTAAGAAAATCATAGCCCAAGTTTTGCTTTTTCTTGTAATTGGGATCATTGCATAATGACTTCCTATCTTTTACCGGAAGAAGTGTGTCAGTAGCCTTAGCCATTTGAGCAGCACATATAAAATCTGTCAACTCTGCAATTGATAAATCAGGACCACATCTCTATGACCATTGAAGACTTAGCATTTGAGTATCCCATTTTCGTCAAGTATAACAGTTTACTCTCCTTATCAGAATCAGAATTCAGAATTTCCTCGGTATTAGAAGAACTATCAATATCTGCGAAATCATCTTAAAAGATCACTTCATAATCAGATGAGTAGTTATCATAATCAATATGTTACATGAGTACAAACCTTTCAAGAGCCTGTGCCATTGAGTTTTGTTCTCAAGGGGTTTTATGACATTATACAAAAATAAGGCATATCTACATCTACATTTTTCAAAGATGATAGATTCTCTGTTCGAAGAGGAAAGATTTATTGGATTTTTACACAATTGAAGAAAGACCAAGTTCACCAATTTGAAATCAAATAAAGATGAACTTAACATTCATGCATCATATTTAGGCATTTGCAAAAATAGGTGCATTTCCATTCATTTTATCCATGTTAAATGTTGTCAGGAATTTCAAAGATTTTAGCAAAGATTCAAATCCATCACAATGGATCAACATTTTCAGAAAGTTCATAATGAGAATAACTCATCTGAAGAAGGAAGAAGAAATTCATAATGAGAAAAATTTATTCAACTTTTGTTTGAATTCATCATTTGATGGATCAACTTTTCCAGAGAAAGTTCATAATGAGAAGAACTCATCTAAAGAAGGAAGAAGAAGTTCATAATGAGAAGAGCTTGTTCAACCTTTTGCTCAAATCCATCACTTGATGGATCAGCTTTTCCAGAGAAAGTTCATAATGAGAAGAACTCTTCTGAAGAAGGAAAGAAGTTCATAATGAGAAGAGCTTGTTCAACCTTTTGCTCAAATCCATCACTTGATGGATCAGCTTTTCCAGAGAAAGTTCATAATGAGAAGAACTTATCTGAAGAAGAAATAAGAAATTCATAATGAGAAGAATTTGTTCAACTTTTTGTTTGAATTCATCACTCGATGGATCAACTTTTCCAGAGAAAGTTCATAATGAGAAGAACTCATCTGAAGAAGGAAGAAGAAGTTCATAATGAGAAGAGCTTGTTCGAACTTTTGCATGACCCTATCACAGAAAGGATAGATTAGCATCAACATTTTCAGAAATGTTCATAATTAGAAGAACTCATATGAAGAAGAATGAACATAACTTATTCGACCTTTACATGATTATATTACAGAAGGAGATAAATTGTCATCCCCAGTGGAAAAGTTCATAATGAGAAGAACTAATCCCATAGAAGAATTGATTTAACATAGCCATCATAATCAAGTGAAGTCCAATGAAAAAAAACATATTATCTTTTCGTCTTTGCTCTATTCTCATTAACACAAGAATGACCAAAGATGGGCAGCTGAAGATACTTGTTTTTTTTCATTTAATTACTATTATTATTATTATTATAAAATAAATAATTATTTACAAATGTTATTACAGGCCCAATCAAGACTGGACCGGCCCAGTTACAAAAGACCCAACTGGCCCAAACCTAATAAAAACCCTAAAACCCATTTAGGGTTTGATCCCAGCTTTAGCCGCCACTCATCTCTCAGCAGTTGGATCAGATCTTGATCCAACGGTCCAAGGACCTCCAAATGCAAACCCTAGGGTTATGATACCCTAGGGACCACGCGCCGCCGCCTCTGTCTCCAGCCGCCCCACGTCAACGTTCCAGCTGCCGCCGCCCTCAAAGAAGCCTCCAGAAGGGCCACTGAGCCATCCACGTTGTTACCCTATGGTGAGTCACCACCATAGTTCGGTGACTCACCGAGGGCCATTCCATTACCCGGTCCGATGAACGTCTCGACGAGGTTATAAAGCCTCGATTCACCTGCAAACAAAAAAAACCCACGACAGCAACCCAAGAGAAAAACATAAAGTAAAAAAAAATCCAACAGCCACAGAGAAGAAAAAAAGCAATCCAGCAACCACAAATCACCAAAACAGCAAGGAAAAAAGAGAAGAGAAACTTACCGAGGGAATAGCGGTCATCAGAGCCTCCTTGCGCCGTCGGAAAGCCAAAGGTCGAAGGTAAAAAAATTAGATCTACGCATTTCAGTAGTATTTTAGGCTAAAAAACCTCCGAATTTAGCTTTAGGGGAAACCATGCTTTAATTTGGGGTGGGTTTTGTAATTTCCGGCCACCGGATGTGGTGGCCGGCGGCGGATTTGGCGGTGGCCGACCGGAGATCGTTTCCCTCCGGTGAGGGAAATTAAGAGAGAAGGGAGAGAGCTCTTCTTCTCTCATTTTTTAGAGAGAAGAAGAAGAGAAGAAATGAGGATGCTGGCCCTTCGGGCCAGCCGTTTGGGGAAATATATATCCCTTCCCGAACGACGTCGTTTTGGGAAGGGGTATATACGTAATTTACATGTATGGACAAACCATTTCCGCAGCCATCTTAGTTTTGTAACATTCCATTTTAGTCACTAAAATAATTTCCTATATGTCGTGATTTAGTCCTTTAATTTTATTTTCTTATAATTTAGTCCTGACCGAATATTTATATAAATAATTAAGGTAAAATATGTATTTAGTCCTTACTCTTTCAATAATATTTATTTTAATCCTGACTAGTAATTTATGTACATATTATAATTAATCCCTTAAAATTTATTAAAATTTATTTTAGTCCCGTATTAATTTTTTTAGGGTTAAACTACATTTTTAATGTATATACTGCATAATATTTATAACTATGGCCATTAATTGTTTATATTCTATAATTTAATAATTAAATTTTATATAATTTTGACCATAAGTTTTATATATTTTGTGATTTAATTCTATAATTGTAATTTCTTTTATATTTTAGTTATTTATCATTTTTTTATTATTATTACTTAATCATATATATATATATATATATATAAATATTATTTATAAATTTAATATAGAATACTTTTTATTATAAGCATGTTTTAATTTAATATTAAAGAAAATGACTGTCTTAAAGCACCTAGAAGTCCGTTTTCTGATTTTTTTACTCTATAAAATATATATTAATTTTTTATTAATATTTATTTAATATCGAAGAAAAGAGTTGTCTTAAGGCACCTAGAAGTCTTTTTCTGATATTTCTTAATAAATAAATATCTTATTTATAAATTAATAGATTTTATTAAAGATACTAATAAATTTGAAATAATAAGATTATAAATTAAATATATCTTTGAAATTTTAAATTTCCAATAATAGAGACAATTTATAAATAATAAAGTACCAATTGTGGGCGTTATAGGGGTGTTAATCCTTCCCTAAACGTAATCGACCACAAATCCTGTTTTACTAAAATTTTTGGTTATACACAGATCAATTTTATCTTTTAAATTATGTTTTATTCAAAACTATTTTAAAAGATTGTTTTTTTTAGGTATTTGACCTACCTAACCCCAAAAGGTCAATGTCGACTTCCAAAATATTTATTTTAAATCAAAATCATTTTTATCTACATTAATTTTCTCCGTCAAGTAAAAATTCGTGCTCGGACGAAAACCGGTGACGACACGAAGAAATGATTTTTTAAAATAATACATCGATAATTTAATGTATGTAGAAATATAATATCAATAAAATGTGTTGATTATTAGTAAATGATGTAGAATCATTTGAGTTGTATTTTATATATCGTATCTCTATTTACATTATGTCATGTAATTAATGCTTGAAAAATTACTTCATTTGGACAATGCTTGAAAGTAAATTTCGTACCAGTAGACATAATTAAAATATGATTTTATCAAATCCCAATTAATAATTTAGTGTTAAATTTAGACCACCGTTAATTTTTAAACAAAAAATAAAAAATTTAAAACATATGAATAATCAAATAATTATTTTATAATTTTTTAATAATAAACAAATTTAACAAAACAACCTACTATAAATTACAAATAATTTATGTGTTTTACCCAATAAATAATTAGTACATTAAAATTCACGCTTAGCCAGATTATGCACATTAGACCAAAATTTGTTTGGCAATAATTTTGGCAGATTCCTTCAAAAAGGGAAAATACCCTGCTCCCTCCCTTTCTGAAAAATAAAAATGTTTCATATCCTCCCTTCCCCCTCTACTTTTTAAAATTTTAGAAGTATTGCCAATGAATTCAGATTTCCTGCTTCACCACCACTGCACCTCCCTCGGCGCTCTGCCTCCCGTGACTCTGAGTTGGTGACCTCGCCTAACTCACTGAGTCACTTGCTCCCAATAACTTCTCTCTCGTCGTTTCCTCTCCTAACCCTAACTTCCCCCTTCTATTTCTACAATCCAATTTCCTTTTTCTTTTCTTTTAGATTTTTAAAATGGTGGCTCAGTCTCTGCCCTCCTTGGACACTTCCGTCCCATCGCCGGAAAGCCCAAACAAAAGAGTCAAGATCCAGTTAGAGGAAGGTTCCTCGCCCAAGGACGCCGTTTCCGGACAAAGGAGAGCTAGCGCCAGACTTCAAGTTGCAAAACAAAAAACTGGCAAGGAGCTTTTGTTAAAGCGGGGAGCGGACCTTCTGAACAAAAATGGAGCAAGTTGCATAAAAAGGGTCAATAAGAATACGGAAAACCCAAACCTAAATTTAAATGGTACCAAACAGCTTCTTCAGATTTCATCATGTCATACTGAACCTAAAGTGAGCTCCGAAAACCTTAACCAAGATCAAAATGGTACCCATCAACAACTTCCTCGGGTTGAACCCAAGATGACTGTGAAAGTAGCCAAAATGGTCCAACGAGCTGCCAAAATTGCTGAGGGACTAGATTCTATTCGTGCTATCAATGCTCCAAATGTTTTTGAGAAGAGTGCACATATTAAGGTGAAAGAGACTTTGAGGTTTTTCAACAAGCATTACCTCCACTTTGTTCAGGTCTGTATTTTGTTGCTTTCAAATTGGGTTGTAAATCATCTATTCTTGTTTGTTTATACAATGTGTTGTGTTTTCATGCCGTTCATCATTTCATATAAGTTCAGCATATTTTTTGCTTATACTATTCTTTTCGGATGGGTACTTAGGAAGAGGAAATGAGGTGTGCTGCAGTCAAAGGTAGCAAGAAACCATCGAAGGGCAAAAATTCCCAAGGTACATAATCCCTTTTTTATGTTGATTGATCATTGATGACTGTGAGAATTCATGAAGAAAAGAATATTTCAATAAACCTTTTAAATAGGAAAAGTGTTACATAAACTAGAGTTCTTTTTCTACTAGGTTTTTTCATCTCCTTAGACTCTTATCAGCTAAGAACTTATATATGAAGACTCTTATCTCCTAAGAAAGTAACATAATTAGATAAAACTGATCCTAAAAACAACAATATTAAAAAAATTAAAAGACTTCTAATTTTGGCTTCTTTCTATAGACTCATGGTTTATAGTATATAAGTTGCATGTTTGTGCCCCTCTGCCTTCATTTATCTAACTTCGCTGCTCCTTCAACCTGTCTGCAACAGATAAGGAAATTTGGATTAATTCTTCCATGTTTGCATCCACACATTGTTTTTGAGTGTCTTTGTTAATGTTCAAATATTTGCAGAACGGAGATGTACCTGATGCTGATGTCAAGGGCAAAGCCAAGCGACCTGACCTGAAAGCAATAACAAAGGCAAGTCGGTCCTGTCAGTTTTTGTTTATTCTGATTGTAATATTTAAGTATTCATCATAGCTTTTATTTTGACCTAACCAACAGTAAGCTTATAGCTACTTGACTTGCATATTTTCTCCTCTTACATTGATTTACATTATATTGTTAGATGGACTAATACGCTATGTTAAATCTGACAAAGGGTTTTCTCATAGGTCATTGTAAGAATAACATACTAAACTTGTATATTTCCCCCTCTCAATATATTGGTGGCTGTTTATGGGCTGTACAGTGGAACTTTGTTGAGTTAATTATAATGATTATGAATTTATAATAATGTTACAAAATTTTCTTGGTTATGATTCTGCTATTCTATTCTATTTTATTTATTTAATTTTGTTTTGCTAAAAGCATGTGATTATGGTTTTACTACTTATTTTGATGTTATGTAGCCTAATGTTCTCTCAATATTAAAAAACATTGCAGATGATAGAGAACAATGAGGTGCTTTGTCTCGAGAAAATGATAGGCTGCCTTCCAGGTTGGTTGTGAGAGCTTATATTTTAATACTGGTATTAGTTGGATGATAGGTACACTTGTGGTCATTTCAAAAATCTTGTTTTTTGAGTTCAATAAACTATTCTCTTATGTGTCTTTAATGTGATGCAGGCATTGATGTTGGTCATCGGTTTTATTCTCGTGCCGAAATGGTTGTTGTTGGTTTTCATAGTCATTGGTTGAACGGTATTGATTATATGGGACAGTCCTACAGGAAAGGGGTAATGCATTCATATTTTCCTATAGTTTCTACATTGTGCATAGTAAGTATGTGGTCAAGCTTTCCAACCTCCCAAAAATGGAAAAGAATCCAATTTGTGCAGGGGACTCCTGCTGTTAGTTTTGTTTTATATTGTCCTGAAGTGCTTTTAGCTACCATTACAAGATGTTATTGCATAAAGTATCCCTTGAAGAAAACTTGCTTGAACATGAATTGACATCTAAAGAGTTGGGTGCCACTTGTACCTCTTTTCTAGTTTATTGTGCGATTTCAATGGTTGTGGAGGAGGGGGCATTCCATTAGCTTATTGTGCGATTTCAATGGTTTGTGTCCCATTAAATTGTTGGTCGGTCCCGTTCTTCTCTAGTTTAGCATCCAGATGGGGAAAGTTAGTTAGAATTCAAGATCAAACTGCACATAGAGTGGACTGCAGAGTGGCGCAGTTGCTACTACGGGTTGAGAGTCCATTTGATATTCCAGAACATGTCATCATCAATACATATGGGAGGAAGTTCATGATCAAAATTAAGCTTGAATGTGTGGAGGATTTTTTTCCTGAGTTAATAGACATGGAGAAAGAAGAAGTTGCAGAGGATCTTTGGGAGGAAAGCTCTTCGAAGTGGAGCAATGAAGAAGTGCATAATAGACAGGAAGAGCAGGTGGGAGAGAAGGAGTTGTCAGAATCCCAAAATAAGGTTGAGGAATGGGTTAGAAGTTCCCAACAAGGGATAAGCACAAATACCGAGGGGGTTTGAATTTATACATAGGTATGGAAAATACGTTTGACTTGTGCAAAGATGTGACCAAGGTAGGTGACGTCTCCATCTAGCAGGAAAAGTCAAAGAAGTTCATGAAGGGAGAGAAAATGGGAAATGTCTGGGAGGAGCTCCCATTGAGCATGAGAAAGTTGACTGTGAAAGTGGGATTCTTAGGGGCCCGGTAGTACAGGTGAGTACTGGGCTGGATCAAAGGAGGAGAGATTAAGCAAGGATTATTGTATTGCTACAACAGAAATCAATGCTGTGCATGATCATAATCCCTTGCAGGGGGGTCGGTTTCTTTGTCTTCTCAAATAAATTCTAGGAAGGTTGTACCTGGGAGTAGAGTGGGAAGGGGTAAGTACAAACGTGTTTATTCAAGATTAAGGAGGGGGGATCTAGGAGCTGTATTGGTACAAGTTCGGAGTATGCTTATAATAATGAGGAGGTGGATGGGGCAGAGGCTTTGGAGTGCTGGAACGTAAGTGAATTGTTAGGGATTACATTTAGAGGGAGAAAGAAGCTTTTATGAACAAAACGATTCCTTTGGTGAAGGAGAGAGAAGTACATGGGGGAAATTAAGGGGTGCTGGAATTTAAGGTTATAGCTAGATATTGATGATTAGTTGGAATTTAATGTCTTAGAATATTAGGGGTTTGGGTAGGAGGATAAAATCTAGAGTTGTTAGGAGGACTGTGGAGGAGAGGAAGCCTTTAATTTTAATCATTCAGGAATCGAAAATGGAAGTGTTGAATCAATCAGTAGTGAGGAAAATGGGAGGAAATTTGTTGACAGCTGCGACAGTTTCAGCAGCTGAAGGTTCTGCTGGAGGTCTGATTACTTTATGGAATGAAAAAAAGTGTCAGGTTCAAGAGGAGATCATTCATAGGAGATTTGTAGCAGTTAAGGGTATTATTGATGAGGTACTAGGGTCTTGCTGGTTCATAAATGTGTATGGTCCGAGTGTGGATTCAGAAAAGGAGGCGTTCTTTGGGGAGTTGTTTTTATTTTTGGAGAATGTAGACTGTCCAGTTTGTCTCGGAGGAGACTTCAACGTTGTTATGTCACAGGATGAGAAGATTGGAGGTGCAGTGAATTTAGCTTCTATGCTTGCTTTCAGAGAATTTGTGAGCAAAGCTAATCTAGTGGATCTGCCTATGGTTGGAGGTCGATTTACATGGTGTAACAATAGAGAAATACCAACTTATGAGAGACTAGATCGATTCTTAGTGGATCAAAGTTTTTTATCATTGTTCCCCATGATAACACAAAAACTCCTAGAAAGGTCTGTTTCAGATCATAATAGCATCTTGCTGGAAAATAGGGGATGGAATTGGGGCCCGAAACCGTTCAAATTATTTAATTATGTCATGGAAGAGGATGGGTTTTGTAAGATGATGGAGGGAGAGCTGCACAAGCTTTGTAGAGTGGAGAATAGACAACCAATCTCTAGCGTGCTAATAGGAGTGCAGGAAGCAGTGAAGAGGTGGTCTAGGAAGGGGTATTTAGAGATCCCCGGGAGAATAAATAGGTTGGAGAAAGAAATTCATGAGAAGGAACTTCATTTGCAACAAGGTCTCCCCATGGTGTCTATGAAGAACTTAGTGGAAGCAAGGAAAGAGTTGTGGGACTTGTATAAAAAAGGAATCGATTTGGCTTCAAAATTCAAGATTGAAATGGAATTTGGAGGGGGATAAGAACACCAGATTTTTCCACCAATGTGCAAGAGGTAGAGGAAGGAGAAATGGTATCAAATCCATCAAAGTAGATAATGAAGACATTTCAGATCCAAAATTAATTAAAGCTTCAGTGGTGCATTTTTCAAGGGGTTGTCTAATCAGGAAAATACATTGGAAGTTGAGGAGCTGGACCTGGAATTTTTGCAACTCTCAAAACAGCAGAGTATGGCCTTTGAGAAGCCTTTTTCTGAAGAGGAAATTTGGGGTGTAATTGCTAATTCAGATAGTAACAAAGCACCTGGACCGGATGGACTGAATTTAGGTTTTTTCAAGAAGTTCTAGTCAAGCTTGAAGGAAGTTCTGCTGCTGTTTTTTAAGGAATTTTATGAGGGTAAGGACTGGGATTTGGAAACCAACCACTCTTTCCTCTCTCTTATTCCTAAGAAGGCCAATCCGAAGGGGTTAGAAGATTTTAGGTCAATTAGCCTAGTTGGGGGTTTCTAGAAAATTCTTTCAAAAGTACTAGCGAGAAGGTTAAGCTTGTGTATTAATGAAGTTATTAGTCCATCACAATTTGCATTTATACCAGGGAGACATTTTGGATTGCTCGTTTATAGCAAATGAAGGCATTGATTGTTGGAGGAAAAAAGGATTGAAGGGAGTTGTTTTTAAGGTGGATTTCAAGAGAGCCTATGATTCGGTTGATTGAATCTTGTTGAAAATAATGAGTAAAACGGGGGTTTGGAGCTAGATGGAGTTCTTGGATGTACAAGTGTATCTCAACAGCTTCCATTTCGGTTTTGGAAAATGGCACACCTACAGAGAGAATACACACTACTAGAGGATTAAGACAGGGTTGTTCGTTATCCCCTATGTTGTTCAATTTGGGAGGTGAATTGTTACATTTAATGTTGGTGAAAGCAGTGGAATAAGGGATGTTTTCGGGTTTTGAATTAGGCTCGAATGATCGTTCTTTCATGTTATCACATTTGCAATTTGCGGATGACTTAATAATTTTTAGCAAGGCTTCTACTCATGATTTGGTGAATATTAGAAGGGTGATTTTAATTTATGAATTGTTGGTGGGGCTGAAGTTGAATATGAATAAGAGCAGAATTTTTGGAATCAATGTGGGGGAGGAGTTAGCTTCTTGGGCCGTGGAAATAGGGTGTGAAAGAGGAGCTTTTCCATCGGAGTACTTAGGTCTACCGTTAGGGGCTAAGAGGAATTCTTTTTCCTTGTGGGAACCGGTTGTACAAAAATTTTATAACAGTTTGGCTGGTTTGAAGGCCAAGTCTCTGTTATTGGCTGGAAGGGCAGTTTTGGTCAAATCAGTGTTGTGCTCTCTTCCAATTTATTACCTTTCTATTTTTCGGATCCCTATTAGTGTTCTCAACAAATTAAATTCTATCATGGCAGCTTTTCTATGGGGGGAATCGACAGAAAAAAAGAACATCCATTGGGTAAAATGGGAATTGGTATGAAAGCCAAAGAAGTTGGGGGTTTGGGGATTCCGAATCTGTTGCTTTTAAACAGGGCTCTTATGGGGAAATGGGTGTGGAAATTTGCTGCAGAAAAAACCTCTTGGTGGAAAATAGTGGTCTATTGTGTAAACAATATGGATCCAAATTCAATGATGATCCAGAATACTTGGACAACACGTACTTCTTGGATTTGGAGAGGAGTTGTTAAGAACTTTTTTTCAAGTGATGCATTTGAGGATTGTTTTAGGAAAAATTTGTGTGTTAGAGCTGGAAATGGAGAAACAGTTCAGTTTTGGCATGATGTATGGTTGGGTTCGGTTCCTCTGAAAGATAGGTTTCCAAGGTTATTTGCTCTATCGAATAACAAAGGGGGGAAGGTTGCAGAATTTAGACTGTATAATGATTCGGGTGGGGTTTGGGATATTCAAACAAGAAGGAATTTGGTGGATTGGGAGGTTGAGCAATGGCTGCAACTTATCTCTCTCTTGAATAGTTCTTCATTGTCATTAGTAGAGGATGATTGTTGGATTTGGTTGGGAACTGGTGAGGGTTGTTTTACAGCAAAGTCATGCATGCAATTGTATTTTGATAGAGAGGGTAATGATGAAGTAGAAGGTAATTGGGAAAGATATGTTTGGAAGGGGGTAGCTCCACCACGAGTGGAAACCTTTGTTTGGCAACTTGCTCATCATAGAGTAGCGGTGAAGGAGGAGCTGCTAAGAGAGGAGTTACTGGGGTGGAAGACACTGTGTGCTCTTTGTGCAGGAAGTGCAATGAGTCGGTCTCCCATTTGTTTCTGCATTGTGATGTGGTGTGGGATTTGTGGGCTAAGTTTTTAAAGTACTGGAATGTTTGCTTTGTGGTTCCGGCTAAGTTGATGGAATTTTAATTGCGTGGGATGAGCTTGTTCCGAGATCTATCATATGGAAGTTTATCCCTAGGGCTGTGCTGTGGTCGGTTTGGAAATGTAGGAATGAGGTGATTTTTCAACAAGGGAAGGTTGATTCTGCGCTATTGTTCTTCATTACAAGATTCAAAATTGTTTCTTGGTTTGGAACTTCATTTAAGGACGTCCATGCTCCTTTCGATTACTTGATGGGGGATTTACAACTAGCAGACTTGAATGGTAATATGAAAAAGAGGTCTCATCCTTCTTATAGGTGGAGTCCTCCTCCGGAAGGGTTCTTAAAAGTAAATGTAGATGGTGCAATGGTCAAAGGTTGGGATAAGGGTGGAATAGGTGGATTGATTAGGGATGGTAGTGGTTCGGTGCTTGGGTCGTTTTCAGAGAAAGCAGGGGAAGGTCCTCCTTTACTTGCGGAGCTTTTGGCGATCAAAAGAGGGTTGAATCTTTTCGAGGAAGTTGGTTACATTCCAAGTCAGAGGATTATTTTGGAATCGGATTCTACTAATGCTCTAAAGTGGATTAAGAATCCGGACCTTAGTACTTCTTTGTTCAAATCCTTGGTGAGGGATATAGCTACTCGTGTGGAAAGGAAGGATATTATCACAAGGCATATTTCGAGAGCTGCAAATTGGGAAGCGGATGAATTAGCAGAAGCTGGTATAGGTTGATTTCTGGGTTTCTGTGTTATACCTTGGCTGTTCTTTTTAACGGAGTTATGAGGGTGCGTTATGTATTTAGAGTTATGTATTAAAGGTTATGTTGTTAGTAGTTAGTCATGAAGGTGTGAAGGTGTATTATTGTTCTCATTAATAAAAGTTAGAGGCACTCTTTTCCTCCTTTCTATGTTTTTCATGTTATGTTTATAACATGTAGGATACGAAGGGGTTTTTTAATGAGGCCTTATTTTATCAAAAAAAAAGTATTTATATTTTTAATCTGGGCTAGAATCTTATTTTATTAACGCTGCAATTACCTGGCAGAACCTTGTCTCATTTCCTGCCCTTTTTCCTTTTTTAGATCTTTTAGACAGATTTTGTTTTTATTCTCACTTAATTTTTTTTTGATGAATGCTCCTTGGGAGTCCTTAATTGGGTTGTTTTCTGAGTGAGTGGTTACTTGTATTTTTGTTTATCAATTCCAGCAACATTCGTGATACAACCATCTCATTTAATTTTAACATATCTTTCTGTTGAAAATTGCAGGAGTATGAAAACTACACATTCCCACTTGCAGTAGCTATAGTTTTGTCGGGCATGTACGAGGATGACTTAGATAATGCTGAAGATGTTATCTATACTGGACAGGGAGGACATGACCTGACTGGTAATAAGCGTCAAATTCGAGATCAAGTTTTAGAACGTGGTAATCTGGCGCTTAAGGTGTGGATTTTAAACTCTTATTCTTAATTCTTGGATTATTGTTAACTAAATTTGTTACTAGTTGGAAACTAAATATATTCAAACTTTTGTAATCTTACCTGGTATATAATCTTAAAATAGACCATAGTGGTATAAATGAATATGAATATGATTATGAACATGCTTCATTTGTAGTGTCTTTGCTTGATTTGGCTGAATCACTGTGTGCGTATATTCAAAAGATATGCTTTCTAGCATTGCAACCATGATATGTTGGGTTCAAGAACAATAAAAGTTATGTTATATGTGTGCATATGCATATCATGTTAATGTTTAAAATAGGGATGTTTTGGCTGGCATCGGATTAGAGGTTATAAATTCCATGTGTTATGGATGTCTTTGTGGGCAAGACAAGAAGTTAAAGGCACCAAAGATGGAATGTTTAAGAGCTCCTTATGATGAGTTCCTGGCTTTCAAGTTCTCTTTGGTGAGTTCGGGGGTTAGGATCTTCCTTTGGCGAGTTTCATATATATTATTAATCATAGGTTATTCACAAGATAGGGATTGCAATGAGGGTAAGGTTTTACTGATTGAAGTAGGTTTTCATGTGAATCCCCTGGTGATTCGATCCCTGACTCGTGAACTAAACACTATGGCATTGTAAACTTTTAAGTCTGTTGAATGACTTTGTGTGTCTTGGGTTAAAGAGAATGTATTGTGTGGCATTTCATTGGATCTTGTAGACTTACTTTCCTCCTGATTTGATTTATAGAACTGTGTGGACCTTGGGGTGCCTGTCAGAGTAATTCGCGGTCATGAATATGCTAGCAGTTACACTGGGAAAGTGTATACATATGATGGCTTGTACAAGGTAATTTTATGAACCACTCGTACACTTTGGTTTTTGAAGCTGTATGATACGTCTTCTTTGGTATCATGTTATATGTTGTGAAAATTGATTAATTTCCTTTTCCCCTTCTCTGTATGAAATATGATGATTAAAACTATAATCTTGTTCCTAATCCTAATTAACTGTGAACATTTTGAATGCATAATATAATATGTACAGTTTCGTCTTTGATAAGTTGGGTGGAATATGAAAATGTTTGAGGACTGTTTCGTGCTTGATATGACTGCCTTACCTTTTTGCTTCCATCATGGCTGAATGGTGTCTTGCAGTCTTTATCACAAAGCATGTACTCATTGTTTTTCTTTTTTGGGAAAACAAACTGAGACAAAATCTTTCCTATTGTTCAAAGCCAAAATTAAAGCAACCAGATAGCTACATATTGCTGAAAAGATAATGTGAACAAGGAATGTGAACAAGGAGTATTTTGCTGTTCTTCTTGATAAGTTACATCTCAAACATTTTATGTCTCACGTGCCATTGGTTGAATGATGCTTTTTGAGTCTGATTTTGCCTAGAAAAAACTCGTCAGTTTTCTGGCTGGTTTGTCTTTTATCTGCTTGGAAGTGTAGCCTTGTATTCTTTGATCATGCAAGACATGCATATCACTTTTCGTAATATTTGAAAATTTGTTTAAATAACAGATGATATTCTTTTAGCTGTAATCTTCTGAAGATGGCTTCTATTATATGGAGAGTTCCTTTTGAGATTTATTTTGATGATAATAAATCAGTCTTTGTTGATTTGAGAAATATAAGGTGCTTTATACCTAAGATTCAATAAGATGTAATGCATTTAATTACCTGCACACTATTTGCAGGTTGTTCAGTACTGGGCAGAGAAGGGTATTTCTGGGTTCACAGTTTTTAAATATCGATTGAGGCGGCTAGAAGGACAGCCAATATTAACAACTAATCAGGTTTATTATCTGGTCTATGATTTCTTGCGGCTAATTATTCTAATTTTATAGGGCATTTATTTTCGGACACAATGTTATTTCCTTGAAGACGATTCTGATTGTTCTAGTACACTTTCCCTGTATCTGAACTTCTACATGTGAACTGTACCCAAATTTTGAGGAATTGTAGTGTTATGTTTTTAATCGTTAAAAAGAATGGGAAACGGAGTGAACTACCTAATCTTGGCAGTGACTGACTTGTAAAATATAGAAAATAACTATTTATTATGTAGATTGAAGATGTTTTAGTTCCAGGGGGTAATTGACAGAATGAGATGCTGGACACTTTCTGAAGTTAAATTTTAGAACTTTTGTGAATATTGTTAAAATACTTTGCTCACATTTGAATGATCATATAGGATTTTTGGAATTTTCTGTTGATTATTGTTATTTGTTTGTTCATTCTTGTGACAGGTTCAATTTACATATGGGCGTGTTCCCAAGTCTTCTTCTGAAATTCGTGGGTATGAAAGAATTAACTATTTTAGAAAGTCACTTCTTTCTGTATGTCATTATATCCAGTCTCTCAATTCTATTGTTTTATTGGTTAAGGTTGGTGTGCGAGGACATAAGTGGTGGTCAAGAGGATGTTCCTATTCCAGCTACTAATTTGGTTGATGATCCACCTGTTGCACCAACAGGCAAGCTTGACTTTCTGACATGCTATTTGATTTTCATGCAAATCTGATCAAACAGTGTATTGCGAATATAATTTGGCTGTAAGAATTGAGTGCTAGTTTCACAACAAGAGATTTTCTCTTCTCATGACTTGGGGAGTTCCTTGGTTTCTGGCCAGTTATTTTAGTTCAATAGTATTGATATCTCATCTTATGATCCTGATCAACCACATCATCCACCTTGAGGTTCTAAATTTACCACCATTTGTCTTCTGCAATTTCAGCAAGAGTTCTTCTAAACAATATTACACGTGTATAAATAGTTGATTGGTTCCCCTTGCTGATGTTTCTTCTAGTTGGCTTTGCAGCATGATCTGCTGCAGAAGGTCCTTTTTGAAGGTCAACTATCTTCGTTTCTAAGTGATTTTTCCCTTCTATCATTTTTTTTATAGGAATTGAAGGCCTCATTAAAAACCCCTTCATGATTAAGGAACTCAGATTGAATTCCTTAATCAGATGAAGGAGGAAAAGAGTGCCTTAAACTTTATTAATCAAGATACATAAGATTTACAACATTAAGATAAAACCCTTACAAACAAACGTAAACTCCAAAAATAAAGTGTTGAGTTAATCAATAGATGGAATCGGCCAAGAGGGGGGTGAATTGGCAATTAAAAATCTGGTGGAAGCTTTTGCAGAAAATTGAAAGTAATTGCACAGCGATTTAGAGTGGTTCGACTTTCTCAACCAAAGTCTACGTCCACTACCTTAGCTATCCACATTAAGGATTTTCCAACAAATTCACTAATTTGTTCTTTCTTTTGAGGCCAAAGAGATAACCTTACAACTCCTCAAGAATATACCCAAATTCTTGAGAACACTCTGTCTCAAAGAGGATATTACAAATTTGCAAATTTATAAGGAAATCCTCACAAGGTAGATTGTTTGCACAATTCTTGAACAAAAAAAAGAACTAAAAAATGAATACAATTGAGGACAAGTAGTGTTCTTGAAAGCAAAATGAATATTGAATGAAAAATAGGCTTGAAGTGCTCAAACAATGATTTTGATGTTTTCTCTTTGATTCTCTCTTGATTCTAGCTTCTTGTTGTTTCTTCTTATTTCTTCTTTTTGATCAATGACTTCTAAGCTTGTTTATATACTCCTTCAATTGATTCTGAACGTTGAGGATGATTAGTGGAGTCAATAGAGCCGTTTAAGTGTGAAAACAATTAATAAAATCAGTTGGGAGCGTTAGTGCATCGTTGCATACACAAGGTGTGTAACACCCCCAACCCGTATCCCAACTCGGATACGAGTCAGAGATATTACATTGACTTTTAAAACACAACTCATTACAAATAATAGTAAAATACTTGAACTTATATTACGAAAAATACAATAATATACATATGGTAATATAAGTTTACCAAAATATTCAGAGCATACACAACTTAACTCTTTAATTACATGCCAACATCCATTTTCATAACAAAATGACCTACTGATTAAGTTGCTTCTGATCTGATAGTTGCAGGAGTAATGTTATCCAGCTGCTTAACCTCGATCGTCTACTTATCGGATCCTACGTGTGAAACACTCACACGCTAAGTCATCGACTTAGTGAGGCAATAATATAATAATAATATCAATAAATATAAAGTAATTGCCAAAATGAGATGGGTTGCAGTAATAAGATGTATGTAAACAATGCAATAACCAAAACCATGTTTCTTACACATACTTATCAAATTCACTTTCATAAGTTCGACTTAGTAAGTTCATTAGCCCATGGTACCATACAGAGAACCTAAGGTATGTGAGTATTGTGAGGTTGTGCACTATGCTGTCACCACAACTCATATAATTGCACCTAAGTGCCACGTAGAATTGCACCGGAGTGCCGCGTAAAATTACACCGTAGTGCCGCGTAGAATTGCACCGTAGTGCCATATAATAATGTCCATAAGGACCATATATTATTCCTTAAGAATCATATACATATACCAAAGATCAAGTATGTGTCTCACCAGACCTCACACATGTTCCAAAGAATACATATATGTCCCGAAGAACCACATATCATTCCTTAAGAATCATATACATATACCAAGGATCAAGTATGTGTCTCACCAGACCTCACACATGTTCCAAAGAATACATATATGTCCCGAAAGACCACATAGACCCTCTACCCTTGGCATGCCAACTATACCTATAGTTCTCATTTACATAACATGGGCTTTCACAATTTATCTAATTTATATCACGTAGACATATTATTTCCATACCTTTATCATATAACTCATATAATTTTTTCTTTCATATTCATGTCCTATAATGCATATGGTATGGATTCATGTCATATATCATCATATGAACTACGATCATGTATCAAAATATTGAATCTAGACTTATCACAAGTCTAGAACTGAATAAAATACATATTCATGCTATGCATATGCACTCACCTAGATTTCTTTGTCTTTCCCTCGATTGATCCTACTTGTCGATGGTTCCGGAACTCGATTAGGCTCAATATCTACATAAGCAAAATTTTCAAGATGATTATCAGATGCCTAAGTCTTGAAATTAACCTCTAATAGCCTATCAATTTAAAGAATTGATAGTTTAGTCTCTCTTCTTTCTTTTCTCTTTTTTTTATTATGGGGGAATCGGTTCCCCCTGGGGGTATCGATTCCCCTCTAGCGTTCTGGAAATTCATATTCGTTTGAGGGGGTATCGATTCCCCTTGAATGGGTATCGATTCCCCTAGCCCAGAAATCCTATTTTGAGCTCGAAATTCACTTCAATTCAGCTTAAACCTTCATATTTTACTTCCTTTAATATTCCTAACTTCCATACACATATTTAAACTCATTTCTATTCCATAATCACTTCTTTAAACCCAAAATTCCATCATTTACATGGCATTCAAGAATCACACTAAATTTTCAAGGTGTTCTAATTCCAATTCTAACACTTCATATCCCTTAATTAACTTGATGACAAGTCAAATCTCACTTCCAATTCTTATTATGAACTCTAATCTAAGATTTTACTTTTCTACTTCCTTTCTTTAATTCTTCATATACTTCTCATCTTGAGGTTTTAAAACAATTTAAACTTCCTTTAAGCTTAACTATTGCCTAATGGTCATGAATCAACCATAAATTCATCAAGAAATTCACTAACAAGAGAATCTTACCTTAGCTTGGGTCTCACGTATGAAGAAGAAGAAAGAAGAAGAGGACTCTGGAAGCTTGTTTTAATTTCCTACTCTTCCACGTGGTTAATATAATACTAACCCCAATAATTATATTGCTATAAAAAAGACCATTTTGTCCTTCTAATCTTCCTTCTTTATAATTCAATCCTACACAAAATAATTCAAATAAGTCATTGAACTCTTCCATCACTCTACTTAAATCACCAAATGCTGAAACTTTACAAATTAATCACTAACCCGGCATGGAGGATGTTACAAGGTGCATTAAGTGTAAAATTCAAATATTTTGACCGTTGGACCCTTAGTGCATCGGTGCACTAAGAGTGCATCGATGAATGGTATGTGCATCGATGCATAAAATGCATTCAATGTTCAATTTATTCAATGGTGCATCGATGCATGGATTGGTGCATCGGTGCATCCCTTTGAGAAATTGATTTTAGTCTTGATTTTGGTTCAAAATACTTTGTGAAAATTGTTTCAAAAATATATTAAGTATAAAATACAATTTAACACATTTAGTAAGTTTGAAATTGATCTTGAAAGACTTGGAGTAATAATTTGATATTTGATTAATTAAATTGAATATACTTATAAAAATCTTTTGTAAAATCTTAAAATTCATTTATACTTAGTTTGTTATATCGAAACATCAAAATGTTTTCAACATAAAGTACCACAAACACAGTAAAATTAACCAATACCAGACTTAGCCAAACCATCAGCCTCTATAATGGCTGTCCTAGCCACCCATCTAATAACTCCCTCTAGTTCTTTAAGTTTAATTGCTATATCCCTGACAATGGAGGCATATAAAATAGGACAAATAGCTTCGTATTTAACCCAATCCACTACCATTTTACAATCTGATTCTAAGATCAACCGACCCTTAATACCTGCTCTCACTAAGTCAAGGAAATATAATCCCTCATTAACAGCCTTCAACTCCATCAGAATAGGTGGACCCGGACTAGAAGCCTTCTTAAAAGAACCTAACAATAAACCTTCTTCATCTCTTAGAATACCCGCAATTCCACTACTCTTCCAATCAGAATTGGTAGCTGCATCTACATTCAGCTTGACAAAGCCCTTAGGAGGGGGGACCAAGGGATGGTAGAGACAATCGATTTGTTGAGAGGGAAACATGAATCCCCAAGGGAAGGGTCACTGATAAGAGCGTCCAAAGAAATAACAGAATCTGCAAACTTAGCTAAAAACCAAGATGCAAGCCTAACTCTTGCTAAGAAAAATAAGTTAGTCTGATCTAACTTGCCTCTTTCAAAGACGATATCATTCCTAACTTTCCAAATAGTCCAAATAACAATAGCCGGAATAAAGTTTCAAATAGCAGAACTGGAATTAAGTTCTTCCCAAGCTAGAAGAAAGTTCTGCGCATTTCCATGAAAGACCGAACAAATGCTCCAATACTGCAAAAATTTATTCCACAGAGACCACACTACAGAACAAGAGAAAAATAAATGAGAAGAGGATTCATCAACCAAATTACAAAGAGGACAAGAGAGATCTACAATATCCGTAACCCTCTTTTAACCAGTTCTGCCCTAACTGGCAGTTTTTGAAGAACCACCTGCCACATAAATACCTCAATTCTTGGTAGCACCAATCCTTTCCACAAAATTTTCTTCCAAAAATAATTCACCTGAGAAGCCTGGGAACAACTCTTCACACATGAATTAACAGAATAAACACCAGCCCCATTCCCTTTCCACATCAGTGCATCACTGGCCTCTCTAGACAAACAAAAATTAGAAATAATTGTCATCAAATTAGTCCATTGCTCAAATTCCCAATCCACTAAACTCCTCCTCAATTGAATATTCCAAATCCATCCTAAAGAACTAAACTCGCCGAAATCAATCAATTTACTATGATTCGAAGAGATAGCAAACAACCTTGGGAAATAGACCTTAGGAGGGCAGTCCATTGCCCATTTGTCCTGCCAAAAGCGAATAAACCGACCACTACCAACTTGAATTCTGCACAAACTTCGAAACTTTGAGCCAAAAAAGTCTTCCTTAAAATGAGTATAACCACTGACCTCCAAATCCAAGAAGATTGAGCTGGAATCTTGCTATTGAACAGTAATGAGGAAGGATCCAGATTGTATTTAGAACAAATCAACCTCCTCCAAACAGCATTCCTTTCATTAGCAAACCTCCAAGACCATTTCCCAAGTAGAGCTATGTTCATATTTAAAATATTCAACACTCCCAAACCTCCATCCTCCTTAGATTTGCACACATTAGGCCAACTAACCCAATGAATCTTGTTTCTATCCATCCCCCTCCCCATAGGAATTTAGACATTATGGAATTAAGTTTGGAATTAACCGAGGAGGGAATTTTAAAAAGAGATAAGTAGTAAGTTGGAAGTGAACAAAGAACCGATTTAATCAAGACTAACCGCCATGCCAATGAAAGAGTGGTTGATTTCCAGCCTGCAAGCTTCTTGTTAAATTGTAAAACCACCGGATCCCAAAGAGAGGTTGAATTCCTAGTTGCATCGAGAGGCAAGCCTAAATAATCAGAAGGAAAATTTCCAACTGTACAACCAATAGACGAGGCCCACTCCTCAACCTCCTCTGTAGCCTTATTAACACCAAATAACCTGCTTTTTTTCAAATTCAATTGAAGACCAGATAGAGTTCAAACATAGGACCCTCTTAACATTAACAATATGTTTCTTTCGAAGCCCCACAGAAAATAATTAAGTCATATGCAAATTGCAGATGAGATAAATTAATAGCCGTCTCATTCCTTCCAATCTGCAGTCCAGAAAACAATCCCTCAGATACTGCCTTTAAAAGCAGTAAATTTAGAAGTTCCCCAACTAAGTTGAAAAGCATAGGAGACAAAGAACAACCCTGGCGAAGACCCCTTGCCATAGGGAATTCCTGAGAAGGGACCCCATTGACCAAAACTGAAATTGAGGCTGTTGTTTGCACTAGCTATTTTTCACATGCACAATTGTCTTGCACCTTTCTGCTAACGGTACACTTTTCTTCACTTTTACCTATCATTTTCTGCCTTTTCTCCAACTTTGTTCATTCTTTTTAGAAGATCTCTTCCATTTTATGCAATGATGTGTTTGTGCATGCATAAATTGCTATAATTCTATTTTTGTGTGTGTGTGTGTTTTTAGGCTACACTTATTGCAAGTCAATGAAACTTGCATGCAATATAAAGCTCCCCGCTAATGCTGCTGGATGCAGTTGCAAGGGAGCTTGCTGGGATCCCAAGACTTGTGAATGTGCTAGACTTAATGGTTCTGATTTTCCTTATGTGCAGCGTGATGGTGGCAGGTGAAGTTATAGAAATAACAAGACTTAATGCCATCCTCTTTTTTTGTTATTAATCAAATTTGTTATTTATTAGCACTCTCCTGTTTCTTCAATTCTAGATTAATTGAAGCCCGACATGTTGTTTTTGAATGTGGTCCAAATTGTGGCTGTGGTCCAAGTTGTGTAAATCGAACATCCCAGAGAGGATTGAGATACCGATTGGAGGTTTCTTATTACATCGAGAATAATTTCTTTGCCCGTTCCTTTTCTTGATCCTGTGATGGATTCTGGTTGAAACATCTCTTGAATAAAATCTGACTGACATGAATTGACAGGTTTTCCGTACTCCAAAGAGAGGATGGGCTGTTAGGTCTTGGGATTTTATACCGGCTGGTGCCCCAGTTTGTGAATATATTGGAGAACTCATGAGGACAGAAGAGCTTGATAGTGTCTCTGAGAATAATTACATTTTTGAAATTGATTGCTTGCAAACTATGAGAGGGCTTGGCGGCAGAGAGGTATAACTGGTCTCTTTAGCAGTGTGATGCATCTAGCTTTATGTTTCAGGTTGAGTGTTTTGTTTGGTATGGTAGTGACATCCAAAGGGCCCAATCTAGCAATGTATTCAAGTTTGTAGGGAAACGTTTCTTTTAATGAAACATTGTTCTTCTGATCTGTGATATATTTGGTTTTATCATGGAGTAGTTTTTGTCTGCATGTAGGAATGTGATTATTATGTTTTTCTTTTCCTTGACAGAGGCGGCAGCAGGATGGATCTTTTCCAGTGATCCAAAATGAGGATGAAATTGATGACCAGAGATCAGAGAATGTGCCAGAGTTCTGCATTGATGCTGGTTCTATTGGAAATATTGCAAGATTTATCAATCATAGCTGTGAGCCTAACCTCTTTATCCAGTGTGTCCTGAGTTCACATCAGGATGTTAAACTAGCTCGAGTGATGCTCTTTGCAGCAGACAACATCCCTCCTTTGCAGGTAATTTTCCTCCCATTTTGGTGTGTAGAGATTGAGCCACCTTTTAAATATCTTTTGAACGTGTTCAGCAGCAATTTCTGGATTTTAGCATAGTTTCTTGTATTTTTGCTTCCAAAAAAAATGATAATATTTGGAGCAAGAGTCAGCTTTTAGGTCTCATGCCCACCATTGATATATATATATATATATATATACATATATCAATAGGTATTAGATGATTTTAGCATAGTTTCTTGTATTAGATGATAATATTTTCTCCTCTTTGATTTGCTGGATATTTATTTATTATGAAAAAATAACTGGATAATTATTTTGGGTGGAGTTTGAAGGGTGACTGGATACTATTTTTCTATATTCTTGCTTGTAGGAGCTTACTTATGACTATGGGTATGCCCTTGATAGCGTTTATGGTCCTGATGGGAAGGTAAAAAGGATGGCATGCTACTGTGGAGCAGAAGGTTGCAGGAAGCGGTTATTCTAAGTGCTGAAATTGATCCTGTTTGTATGTATGTATGTATCTGCATTCTTTACTGATTCTTTTTGTCTCACTTGCAAACTGGTAGGGGCAATGTCTATAGGCTTCCCTATGTTTTGGGTCCAATGGTGACCGGTTAGGCGCTGCTAGATGTTTTGGTGACAATTTTTTGTTGCAAGTGTAGAAATCTTGTCTCAGTCCCCTCGCAAACCCTGTACAAGAAATGCACTAGATACTGGTTATATCAGCTCAAGAGAGTTGATGAAAAAGAACGGGTATGCATATATCGACACATTTGTTTCATTTTCTGTAAACATGATCCATTTACACCTATGGATGGTTTACATCAAGACCCTGTAAATCATTGATAAGAGAATTAAACAATAAATTTATAACATTTTCCTGAGGTAGTAGCTTCATAATAGCCAAAGAATCAATCTCGACATACTGAGTAATGTTGAGATCCTTAGCTAGAGGCAATCTTGAAGAGCTCAACCATGTAGGAAGAATTTCCAATAAACTTTTAGGAACCAGCGCACCAATTGCCCATCAAGTTCCGAATGATAGAACTAGATCCGGCTAGAGCCATGAGAGTAACGGTAAATATGTAGAAATAAAACAAATATATTAAAAACTGTAAAAGAAATTATAATAGTAATTCATTTACAAAAGGGAAACATCTGACTTGATTAGCAAACAAGTTTAGGTTGGATGCACAAAAATTAGCAAAACAGGAAAGCAAGAACATATATGGTAAAGGGATTAAAATAACAAAAAGACGCTCCGAATACACACATATATAACGCAGCATCCATGGATGAGAAAATCAAAGAAAAATAATGAAACTAAATAAATGTTGAATATAAGTGTACCATATATAGGCCGAATGAGACTCATTAAACAAATCAATCTGCCTACTCTATCGAGCTCTTCTTTTTAATCTTTTCTTTTATCCAGTTTCCTTCTGTCTACACAAAAGTATAGTATCTTGCTGACAACATAACGCTTGCCCTCCAGACAAACTAGAAAAGTCACAGATCAGAATATTATTAGATGATTAATAACTAATCATGCTACTCCGAGCAAGATTTAATACGATATTGACGTGCTGCTTTCTGGGAGTTGTTTCTGTTGTCAGTGGTTGTTTGTGGTTCATCTTCCTCCATTGCACAAACTCCATCATCGGTATCCCCAGCTGCAATTCCAATCATCAAGCCTCTTTTATGCACGGCCTCCTTGTCAGTACTTTCCTGGGTTGGTTTTGGCTCGCTGCAACTTTTTCCCATGATCACGTCGCCAGTTTTCCTCCTTGGTATAAAAGTTACTGGTTTTGCAAGATCAATTGGAGCATCATCAGCATGTGGTTCTGTACCATCTGACCTCCTAACCAGTTTAAGGAAATCCATATAGGCTGACCGATTTGATTCATCATCAAAATCACCAGTTTCTAAAGTATATCGAGTATACTTTGAAGGGTTCTGCATATAATCTGGAATTCCAGATGGATAATCCTGAGATAAAGTAGATACCTCATTGGAGACCATGGCGTCTTCTTTCTCAGTCGAGCAAACTTCCCCTGGAACATCATTTGTTCTTTCAGGGTCTTCACTGCAATCACTTTTACAACATTCAGAATCAAAACGGACACGTTTCTGTGATTTTGAATTTGACTCGGTATCCTTTCTCTTCAGGATGGATTTCAGGTTACCATTCTCATATGCACTAATGTGACCCTCCACACTGACAGTTGCATCACCATCAGACACATGCAATGAATCAATTTTTTTAGCAGTTTCAGCATCTTCTTCAAGCCTTTTCTTAGCATCTTCTTCATCTTCCTTGAGCCTAAGTTTTGCAGCAATGTGATTGGCACGTGGATCTTTACTGAAATCCTTGCACGCAGTTGGAAGTACATTGCCAGAATCCGCATCTATGTCATAATCATTTGCAGCATTCATGTAAAGGCAATCTTCATTCTTATCCCTGCCAACAGCCACTTTATCGTAAGCATCTTCTTCTTCCTGCACAAGAATCACGGAAAGATAATCAAGAGCAGAATGCCAGATAAGAGTGGGACCCTAGGTCTACAAAATTATAGCAACCGTGATATCTCAAACCACTAGGCAACATAACCCTTAACAAGTGAAACTGATGCATCTGTCATCCACAGCACACCCAAATGCGTGCTCTGGTTATTAGCTTCTGAATTCTGCAACTTATATATTTTTTATATTTCCTACTAGCATTTAAATTTTATATGAAGGCAAAAATAAGCATACTCGGATTGAAAAACTATACCAGTTATCTTTTGATATTTTTCTTTCCATGGAAATGATTGAAATAACTCCAATTCAATTAGTCTACGTGCTTCTTACAAGTCGAGGAAATTTCATTCAAAGTTTACACTCTGGAATCTTGAATGATAACATTCTTTAGAAGCAAAAACATATTCCAATACAGCCAACTAGCTTAATTATTCCATCTAAGTAAATTGAGGAAAAAAAATAAAAGAGGGAAAAGGAGAAGAAACCTCATAATCAAGAGTACAGTCCCTTCCAATGGAAGACTTAATATCCCACTCCTCGTCATTATAATCCTCTGGCTTAGTCTGTTTACTCGAGGAGGCGCGACCTTCTTCTTCCTCGTCGTCTAGGTCATCGAGATCCTTCCCCAGCTCCGCGCCAAAACCAGTGGCATCCTTCTTGTTCTTCGGTGGAAAGTTGTGGAAGAAGCCCTCTCCCTCCTCTTCGTAGTCCTCGTCCTCCTGGAGAGTCTTCTTGTCTCGGTTCCACTCTCGTTTTTCGATTTCCTCGTCGGTGAGGCTCCAAAGAGAGCTCAATGGCATCGATTTAGAATTAGACGAAGCATTGAGGGAGCCGAAAACTTTACCGACTCGGACATTGAAGCTGTCTTCCATGGTGGTTAGTTAGAACGGTAATTCAAGTAATTAGGATTTAGTGAATGTGAAATTGGGAATGGGTTGAATGAGCTAACTTAACCATATAAAAATATAGAGTGAACGGTAGAAGCATCGGCCTAATAGAGACCCATCTGTAGCCCATTTCATCGGTTATCTAATCTAACCTCCGATGAAATTGAAGACAGTAAATAGAGGTGAGATTAACTATTGTAATGCGGAAATTAGGTAACAGTAATATTATTTATTATTCGAATAGAATAACAGTAATATTAAAATGAGAAAATAACCTCAGTGACCGAAAATGCCTTATAATATACGATTTTAACTAATTTTTTTTTTAATTTGCCAAAATGACCAACAAATTCGCAACGCGAACTCCAAATTCGCAACGCGAATCTGTAAATCGCAACACATGAGTTAAATTCGTAACGCGATAGTCAAATTCACAACAAAAAAGTCAAATTCGCAACGCGAATTTGTAAATCGCAACACATAAGTCAAATTCGCAACGCGATAGTCAAATTCGCAACACAAAAGTCAAATTCGCAATGCGGAATTTCAAATTCGCAACTGAATTTCAAATTCGCAACTAGATTTTCGAATTCGCAACACGAATTTAATTTCGCAACAGGTTTTAGTTTCGCAACACATGTTTTGGGTATATAACAACGCAGCAGCAGCAACTCATAACCTAAATCCCTAAATCGCAACTCATTCCATCTCCATCTATCACTCTCTCCGGCGACATCCGTTCCTATATCCAACGACATCCTTCCCCATCTCTAATTGTTTTTTACATAATTTTATTTCTATATAATTTTTTTAATGATTTCTCTCTCAAATTATCAACTATCAACTTAATAAAGATGTTTTTCTCTAAGTTAGTGATGATATCTAGCTTATAGCTCGTTTGTTTAGTAAATTAATTTACAATTTGTAGAATGAAATCATCTAATGTTGATTATGTTTGGATAGATTTGTATTTTGGAGGGTCATGGGAGAATGTTCATGGTGTTTTACAATATGTGCCTTTACCCATGAACCTTCAACTAAAACTATCATTAAAAAAGTTAACTTATGAAACTCTAATATTACGTGTTGCAAAGAAATTGAATTTAGAGCCTCTAAGTGGATTTAGGCTATCTTATCAAAGAAAATGTAAAGTTTATTTGTTAACCGACAATGAAGATGTTGAACGATTCATTGCTTACATTAGTATTTCACAAGAAGATGATGTTACATTGTATGTTGTTGAACCTAGAAGTAGTGAAGTTGGGTCAGTAGCGGGTAGTAATCAACTAAGTTCTTCAACCCCAGTTTATGGTGCTCACAATGTACAACGTTGTTATCAACCTCAAAATTTAATGGTTTCACCACAATTTCATCACCAAGAAAATTTTGTTTCACCACATTTCCAATACCAAACACAATATCAAACAATATCTCAAAACCCACAACATTTTCCTAATCTAAATCCCAATCAACTTTTAGCACCAAATTCCGGTTTTCGTATTGACCAGTTAGACGATTATAAGCCAACAGAAAAAATTGTGAGTACTAGTCAGTATTCGAAATTTGATCTTAGTCAATACCCGGACTTTGATCTTGGTCAATACTCGGATTTTGATGATGTGATGGAAGAAGAAACAGACCCTGCATGTAATAATTTTGATATTGGTCAATACCCGAATTTTGATGATGAAACAGCCGCTACCGAGGAAGATGTTGTTGATGATAATGAGGAGGAAGTTACAACTGTGAATGAACATGTTGAATATCCATTCTATAATTCATATAACCCTGAAGAAGAAAAACAAGAAGAAAAAGTCCCCGAATGAAAGAAAAAGAAGAAAATGCCACGGGAGTATAACTGGAATATACCAGAATTACTTCAGATACTGGAAGAAGAGTTGGTAAAGATAGCAGTTGATTGTTACACAAAAGTTATTCATATCAAGAAAGATAATTGTTTTGATACAAAGGAAGACTTGAAGATAGCTTTGTATACGAAATGTGTGGAAGATGGCTATCAACTAAAAGTTAACAAATCAAGCAAAGATCGTTTCGAAACAAGGTGTATGATTGACAAAAACTGTACCTGGCGTATGATTGCAAAGAGGATAAAAGATTGCAAAATGTTTCAAGTTAGGACTTTTATTTATAAACATACATGTTCAAGAACCCAAATTTTTCCTCACCATAGACAGTTAAACAAAAAGGTGTTGGGTGGTTTTCTGGCTGAGTTAATGTTTTTGAATGGAAGGTATATCGGGGACATGAAATTATGACTGACATGAATGCTCGGTTCAAGATTAGTATCTCATATTCTCAAGCTTAGAGAGTCAAATGTTATGCCTTGGAATTGTTGAGGGGGTCGCCAGAAGCATCGTTTGCCCAACTGCCGGTTTATTGTCACAATTTAAAGCTGAAAAATCCTGGGTCGGTAACTCATATCAAAACAGATAGAGATAGACGCTTTGAGTTGCTGTTTATCGCCATTGGTGCTGCGGTTAGTAAATAATTATAATTTTTTTGAATCATTTTTGTTAGTTGCATGCATTTCACATTTAAATGATTATATTTCTTGTGTATATGATTTTGTAGATTCGTTCGTTTATTACTTGTATGCGCCCAATTATTATAGTTGACGGAGCACATTTGAAAGGTCGATACCTTGGAGTAAACTTATTAGCAGTAGCCATGGATGCTAACAATGGGATACTGCCAATAGCTTACGGGGTTGGCAAATCTGAAACCTCTGATTCATGGATATGGTTTATGGGGCATATTAGGGATTACATAGGTCCTATTAGCAATCTGACAACCATATCCGATAGGGCAAACTTAATTGACAACGCTGTAAGAAGGTGTTTTCCAGATGCTTTTCATGGACTTTGTGGTGTTCATTTGTATAGAAATCTAAAATCAAGGTCTGCTGGTATAAAAAATCACAAATGGATATACTGGAAGGCTGTAAAAGCTTATCGGGAAGTGGATTTTAATAAGCATATAAATTGTTTAAGACGAGTTTTGCTTCAATGTGCTCAAACACTAGAAGATGTCGGGTTTGAAAGATGGTCAAGAGTACATCAACTTGGAGCAAGATATGGTTTCATGATGTCTAATAGTGCAGAATCAATCAACGCTCTAAGTCTTCATTCCCGGAAATTACCCATTACTATGTTAATGGAGTTTTTTCGAGCCTCTATTTAACAGTGGTACTACAAGAAAATAAACCATGCAGGTATTATTTCTTTAAATTCGTAACTTATCATATATTATACTAAGTATTATTATTTAAATTTACAGGAACATTGGAACGTCGTGTTACACCATGGACTGAAAATAAAAGATAACGAAACGTGTTGTGAAGTCAACGTCATGGAGAGTTGAACCATGTTCAAACACTTTGTTTGAAGTATTGGATAATAACTTAAATGGGCTTGTCGATCTAAATGCAAAGACGTGTAGTTGTAAGAAATGGCAAACATCTGGTTATCCGTGTGGCCATGTTATAAAAGTTGCTCTTCATCTAAACCAAGAAGATTCAAGCGCATACGCTATGGATTGCTACACTACAGAAGTATATCGACAGACTTATGTCGAGATTGTCTACCCATGTCCACATCCTTCTGAGTATGACATACCAGATGACTTACAAACAGTTTTGCCACCAGTCATGGACAACAAGCAACATGGCCGACCAAAAAATCATGATCGTATACCGTCTAAGGGTGAAGAGAAGAGGATATCGACATGTAGTCAGTGCAAGGAAAGTGGTCATACAAGGTTGACATGTGGATCACCAGTGCCATCACAATCATCTTTTTCTCTACCAAAAAATGGATCCTCGTCAAAATCCAAAGCTCATATGGTGCCAAGCAAAAGGAAATCAAAATCGCAATCAAAATTAAAATCCCAATCACAACCGGCTTCACCTTTTGGGACTTATTAATTTAGGTGATTTTTAAATGAAAACGTTGTATTATGTGTATTTTATGTGTGAATGCATACATTTTCAGTTAGACATTCATTAGTAACTTGAGTTTGAACATTGCTATGATCTGTTCAGTTGTTATCATGTTGGGATTTTCTCTTGTGTTTGATTGCTTGGATAGTTGTTCTATTGCTTCTTCAAGTGTCTTTAGCTTGTATTTATAGCTTGGAATGTGTTTGATGTTGTATATAACTTGATGTTGTATGTCGCGATCAACGCGAAAGTCAAATTCGCAATGCGAAATCGCAAACCGAAAATCGCAACGCGAATTTGACTTTCGCGTTGCGAATTTGACTATCGCAATGCTTATTTCGCGTTGCGAATTTACCTTTAGCGTTGCAAATTTGACTTTTGCGTTACGAAAGTTTACCTTCAACAGGTCTTTTTTACCTTCAACATAATGCAGATTGAAAATTAAACAACAAATCAATTAAACATTGTTGTGGGTACATTATTTAGAAAATAATGTTTCGGACTTCATTAGAAATAACCCTTTTTCATCGGATTAATTTTGTTTTTGTGAGTACATTATTTGAACATTGTTATGTATAAATTTGTTGTGTATGTATGTTTTGGTTTGATTATATTGTATGTATATTTTCATTCAGATAAGATGGACTGTGCATAACAAAACAATCTATCTCTTCCATGTGAGTACTTTATTCCAACCATGTGACAAGTGTGACAACCCCATCAACTCACAACTCAGCTTTGAACTCAATCAATATTGTCTTTTAGCTTGATGGTTCATAAAGCATGTTACTTGAATAGTATGAATCAATTATGCAATTTCCATATTCAATTTAACACTGCATTTCAAATTCATTTCATATGTAATTGGAGTTTGAATTTAAATTTCAATTTGAGTTTGAATTTCAATATAAATTTCGGCTCCACTATAAATATTAGCCCAAGTCTTTGTTCCATCCAGACAACAATTTACTCAATGGAATAACTTAGCCAATATGCATGTTATCATTGATTATTCCTAATTTCCATTGTTTTTTTTAACTTTAAACGCGAGGGAAATCCCGACCATTGTAATTATTGGTTAACAAGCAAGAAGATTGGATATCCAAAGAATGCCTTTCGGATAGTATCTATTTCAGTCAGCTCACTGAGGTAGTTTAACCCTAAACAAAAACTATCTTAGCTAAACATACTTAATGTAGAAGCAGCTGCAGATTTAAAATCTCAATGGTGATGCATTTGGTTCTCAAACAGTTAAAGCGTCATAAACGTTTTGGGCGTATGATCTGGGTGGTATACGAGAAATGCAACAAATGGCAACTAAAAATCTCGATAATTGAGGGCTACAACTTGTAATAAAAAAAAATAATAAGTCCGAAATGCTTCCGAGTACCACCCAAATCATAAGTCTGAAATGCTTCCGATGCTTTAAATGTTTGTGAACCAAATAGATCGCCTTCGAGATTTTAAATATGCAGCTGCTTCTACATCAGCTATGTTTCTCTCAGACTGTTTCGGTAAAACGGTTATCCTATCTTCATGAGCTGGTTGAAATGGATAATATTCGGAAGGCATTTTTTTACATAATTTTATTTCTATATAATTTTTCAATGATTTCTCTCCCAAATTATCAACTATCAACTTAATAAAGGTATGTTCTTCTCTAAGTTAGTGATGATATATAGTTTATACCTCGTTTGTTTAGTAAATTAATTTACAATTTGTAGAATGAAATCATCTAATGTTGATCATGTTTGGATATCGACATGTGGATCACCAGTTCCATCACAATCATCTTTTCCTATACCAAAATATGGATCCTCATCAAAATCCAAAGCTCATATAGTGCCAAGCAAAAGGAAATTAAAATCGCAATCAAAATCAAAATCCCTTTTGATTGCTTAGGTGATTTTTAAATGCAAACGTTGTATTATGTGTATTTTATGTGTGAATGCATACATTTTCAGTTAGACATTCATTAGTAACTTAGTTTGAACATTGCTATGATCTGTTCAGTTGTTATCATGTTGGATTTTCTCTTGTGTTTGATTGCTTGGATAGTTGTTCTCTTGCTTCTTCAAGTGTCCTTAGCTTGTATTTATAGCTTGGAATGTGTTTGATGTTGTATATAACTTGATGTTGTATGTTGCGATCAACGTGAAAGTCAAATTCGCAACGCGAAATCGCAAACCGAAAATCGCGTTGCGAATTTGACTTTTGCATTGCGAATTTAACTATCACAACGCTTATTTCGCGTTGCGAATTTGTACCTTCAACATGCCTTTTTTGCCTTCAATATAATACAGATTGGATTTAAAACAACAAATCAACTTTTACAAATCAATTAAACAAGCAAAAAAATATTTCTTATTTACACATCAAATTAAACAAATCAACTTTTACAAATCAATTAAACAAGCAAAAAATAATTCTTATTTCCTCATCAATTAAACAAATCAACTTTCAATGTAAAATTCAATTAAACAAGCAAACAAAGTGTACCCCAGACTGTTGTTTATGCACAAATACATCAATTTCACGCAGCTCACGTCAGGAATAACCTACAGAAACCAAACATTTGCTCAAACAACACTTTCTACACATCTAAAACCAAAAAACAGCAAATTATTGAATTCTAGATACTTAACCACACATTTTCAAACCAACAAAGAGTATATATGTTAACAACACTTGCTCAAACTTACCAATTGTTTAGGTAAACTTTCAGCATGCAGATGCAGGTAGGCAACGTCTCGCATATATCTCTCGAGCCATAAAATGTCGAAACCATAAGCCTATTGCACCTCTATCTCTATCTGTGGGAGGTAGAAGGTGTTTACATCCTGTCGTCAAACGCTCCAAGCACAAGCATACAAGAGGACCACAATCCCCTCTGGCTCCCTACATTTGTTGTGGCGCGGTATCGTCTCTGATCATTGTAACTTTGAACTTTTTTGGCTTTTTGTTTCCAGAATTAGTCTAATAATCAATCGCGTACAAGTATTTCGCCAAATGAGCGCTCCATCCCTTATAAATAATATCTCTCAAATCAGACAATGGTATGTAATTCAACATGATGTCATATACCATTGTCTTCAGGGATGGGAGCTGAAGCTTGACGAGAAGCCAATGATGACGTTTCAAAACAGGGATAAACACCTGCAATCATAAAAAATTGAGCAAATCAAATAAAATTTATGAAAACCTTTAAAATATTCAAAAAATAAATACTAACCTTATCGACCTCCCACCACGCAGTATAAAGTTTAGCTTTTCCATTACCCAACGTATATGAAGCATCTTTCGGATCCTTCAAGTGAGCTACGTGAAAAGACGTCGGCATAATAGTCCATCGAGTATTTCTTATTTTCCTCAATTTCCTTATTATTAAAAGAGTGACACCCATACATCAATATACTGTTTTATAAAAAAATACATATATTAGTGAATTTATTAATAATTAAAAAAATTTAATCAAAATGCAATATAAGAAGAATATAAGACTTACCACCCCTTCGATATAGCCATTATCTTCAACCCCTAATAAAATACCCCACCAAGACCGATCAAGAAACAAATGAATAACATCGTCGAGTTGGCATAGGTCAGAATAACACCCCTTGCTCCGCTCATGTAGATAAAAATCAATTGCGGTCTTAGCCCAAAGGGTATTATCCGTAATTATGTCCGGTAGTGTTTCCCTCTCCTGCTGAGGAATGGTACTGGTCGGTAACACATATGAAAGCCAACTCGCATCCATCATATCGGGCACGGGAGGAGGTTTATCAATATGTCAACATATGACACCATATGAATCGGGCTCTTGAACGGCGGGCGAGACCTCTTGAACGATGACAGGGGCCTCTTGAACGGTGGGAGGCGCCTCTTGAATGATGATCGGTGCATCGGGCTTCTTCTTACAGAGTCTTGGCACTAGTGGGGTGAACGAAGACGTAATGGCACGTGCACGACGTCTAATGCGTGAATCCCGTCGTGCAAGAAAAACCCGACGTAAAGCATCTACCTTATCGGGCCGCTGAAAATAAATTAATACATAAATCAGTAAATAAATAAATAAATAAATAATACTGAAAAAAGGTTATTTGTATTTTTAGTATAGTATTAAACAAATTTACCTCATTGTGTAGAGTATGAACCTCATTCTGCAACGATGAAACAATCTCGCGTAGAGTGGCAACCTCATCACGTAAAGTAGATACCTCACCACGTAGCGCACCATTGTCATCGCGTAAAAAATCTACCACACCATATAAAGACCGAACCTCATCATGCCATGCACCATTATCTTCACGTAAAGTACCGACCTCATGACGCAAAGCACTGACCTCGTCACGTAACTCCCCTAACTCATCCCGTTGAGGTGGAGAACAGGGAGATAAATGTCGTGGCCTCTTTGCCGGTCATCTATCATGAGGTGATAGTGGAGAAGAGGCCCGATGATGTGATGGAATAGGTGATGGTGGAGGTGGAGAAGAGGCTCGATCAGGTGATGGCTCCGGGTGTCAAGCTGTAGAATCGGCCCGATTAGGTGATGGCTCTCGAAGTGGGGGGTGCTCATCATCCGTCCCATCAAAAAACCGCTTACTAGCTTGCCACCAATCAGTGGCAAGATCAAACTTGGCAAGCTCAACCTCTGTGGGTGTCAGCCTCTGTAATGGATAGTTGGCCTCCTAACAATATAAAAGCTCAAACAAAGTTAAACTTGTACTAGTAATAACTTGTTTATATATGGTATTATTTGTGTGTTAACTTACATCATTCATCGTCGTATATGGGAGTAACTCTTCCCAATCCAACATGCGGATCCTCTTCCAGGTAATAGCCCTAGGAATATCATTTGATCTTTTTATCGCATATGTCCGCATGCTGGGGAAAGCCTCAAATATCCAAATCTACAAAACAATATAATACACAAAAATTAGTAATTGTTAAATAATTAATTATAATTTTGGAAACATTATATAGAAATTCTTACCTTAAAGGCCCAAGTAAAGCCTGTCAAAGTGTATTTAGAACCATCGCCCAACAAACTTTTTCAGTCCTCAAAGGCAGACGACAACTTCTTCCAGATAGCTTTCCATATATATAAACCCACGAAAACAGGTTCCATGCATTTAGGTCCTCTACCGATAATATTAGGTTCTCAGAGATAGGTTGTCTGCCCTCTTTCCCTAAAAAGCCGGCATGCAAAAGTAATAAATGGCATACTCGGACAACATCAAGGTCATCCATCCGAGTAAAACCATCTTTAACAAATAATCTCTTCAAGTCGTCGATGTGTAAACTCGGCTTCGACTTTGCCAGCTAAGGAAAAACCCGAGATAACCATGATGGGCGGGAGATATGACTAATTTACCGGGTTACTTCATCGTGTCCGAAGCGTAGACCAGTGATTAAGCAAAACTCCTCCCGCCCAAAACAAGTATACACCGGTGCCGGAGGAAAATGAAACCATATCTCTTCATCACCACGTTGAATCCTCTAGGGTAGATCGTTAGTCATGGTATGAAGAAACAAATGTGTCAACATAGCATCTCCACCCCGTATGTTGTACTTTCAGCCATGGCCCGAAGCAAGTATCCTCAAACAATTTTCTTTGTAGAGGTGTAAGCGTCGACGCAATTTTAGTGGCTAAGCTTAATTTATTCCTTAAGGTCAATGCAGCCGAAATTTTTTTTGACAAAAACAATAAACATACCAAGTTAGATATACCAAAAACTATAAATTATACACTCTAAACAGACATGATATTAAACAGTGAAAACAAAGCCAAATATATTTCAAACTAGCACGGTATTCACATGCTATCATTATTCCATCATAGTTCACAAAATGCATCAAATAACATTCCAGAAGTAAGCACTTGTATAAAAATTTAAAAGGACAACATATAGGTTTAGTGCAGGTTCAATGACAACATAAAGAGTAGTCGTTTATTCTTGAAACTTAAATTAGCAACATTGTGAAGTTAGTATTTGTCTTTGTTTTGTCTTTTTGTTGAAGTAATTCAATTCATTCAAGTTTCAATTTGCAGAATAAGAGTAGTTTCTAAAACTTGAATTCGCAACGCGAAAATGAAAATCGCAACGAGAAAATCGCAACGCGAAAATGAAAATCGCAACGCGAAACTAAAATCGCGTTGCGATTTTGGTGTTGCGATTTTCATTTTCGTGTTGCGAATTTAAGTTTCAAAAACTATTCTTCTGCAAATTGAAACTTGAATGAATTGCATTTCTTCAACAAAAAGACAAAACAAAGATAAATACTAACTTCACAGAGTTAAAGACTAAACAGTTTAGCAGTATTGGCAGCAACCGAATGAATTTACTAAGAAATCTCAGTGAAATGGTTAATCTTTATATATATTGAAATTACCAGTAAATTTATCATCAATATAAGAAAACTCTAATAATAATACAAAAAATTTCAAAATAAAAATAAGAGATTAAAAAATTAACCCTTGGTGGTTGATTTTCCATTTCTGACCGTGAATGGTTGTGAGGGTTGCTCTGAGATATGGAGATAGACGGATTTCGCCAGAGATGGGGACGGATATCGCCGTAGAGAATGAGAGATGGAGATGGGACTAAATTGTGATTTAGGGTTTTAGGTTATAATTTACGATAATACTGTTTACATTTTTGTTGCGAAATTAATAGTGTTTCGCGTTGTGAATTTGACTTTCGCGTTGCGAATTTGATTTTTGTGTTGTGAATTTGGCCATCGAATTGCGAATTTGACTTATGTGTTGCGATTTACAAATTTGCGTTGCGAATTTGACTTCTAAGTTGTGATTTACAAATTCGCGTTGCGATTTACAGATTCGCGTTGCGAATTTGGAAACTGGGTTGCGAAATTGGAGTTCACGTTGCGAATTTGTTGGTCATTTTGGAAAATCCAAAAAAAGTTTGTTAAAATTGTATATTATAAGGCATTTTCAGTCACTGAGGTTATTTTCTCTATTAAAATTTATGATAAGAGCAAACATATTTGTCTAATTGATTTAACTGTTGGTCTTTATTTTCTCATATTAGCCTCATCAGATTATCGAAAACCTAAACCTGATTCGGAAGAAACATTATCACGTAACTATCCTAATTCTGGATGTAACGCCCCTAACCCGTATCCGACCAGAATATGAGTCTGAGGTATCACATTGACTTTTCAAACTTTGACACTTAAAGAAAAACAGGGAAATTTTAAACTTTCATTAAAACAAAATACGTTAATTTATATAAAAGAGACCACAAAATAAAAAATCGATCAGAGAATTCTTAATTAACAACTTATTACATGCCAACACTATATACACAACCAAAATACCTACTTTGTCAATTACTTCTGATATGATCTTTTAGTAATGATGTTGTCCTTGCCACTTCTATTACTGCTCTTCTTGTTTCTTGGTACCTACGTGTAAATCACTTACACGCTAAGTCATAAACTTAGTGAGGCAATAGATAAACATGTAACAATAGATTCATGAATATACATTCTTACCATTTGATCATGACATTTCAATATGCATGTATATATTTCACTATGACATATATAATCACGTCATGCACATATGAAACTTACCTTCTTGTGTTACTTTCACTTTAATTTATCTTTCAATTGCCCATGTATATTATTGAGAACAGAGGGACGTGAGTACATTGAGGTTGTGGACTAATGCTGTCACCACAGCTCGATAAATTCCAACTATGGGCAGTAAATATTTGTCCTGAATGACCACTACGTCCCGAATGACCACTGGATATGTCCCGAAAGATCACTATAAACCCTCAACTCTTGGCATGACAACTATACCTATAGCTCTCATATCATATAACATGGGCTTAAACATGAATACATTTCTCATTTCATATCTTTTCATCACTTTTCATGTAACACATATAATCATTTCCATTATTCACATACCTGAATTGTTTCTCTGGTAATGGCATTCGTTCACTTAATATCATATTAAAGCATAATGAATTATGCATGAAATCACTATAACAATAATATATATATGCATGTACATGAAAATGGAAACATGAATTCAACTATCAGAGATAGACTTATCACAAGTCTTATCTCTATACACTTTAACTATAAAATACACTCACCTTAGCCTTGCTTGCTTGACTCGATCCTAATCTTTCGTTTGTTCCGGAACGAAATTATGTTCTATATCTACATAGTAATACATTTATACATATCAATAATCCAATTGTATATTTTAATCTTCCAATTTGTACACTAAAGGAAAGATCAATTTCATTTCTTGTATAAAGTATGTATCGATACATCCCTAATTGAGATATAGATACCCTACCTATGGTATAGATACCCTGCCTATGGTATAGATACCCTGCCTATGGTATAGACACCCTGCCTACATTATGGAAATTTTCATCTTCAGGGGGGTATCGATACCCCCTATATGGTATCGATACTATACTGACATTCTGTAATTTTTCGTTCAAGAGGAGGTATCGATACCCCTTTATATGGTATCGATACCCTATGATCAGAAATTATATTTTGAACACGAAAATCACCTCATTTCTGCTCAAACACTTCTTATTTCACTCTTTTACATATACTTAACTCATCTACTTATACTTAAACTCATTAATACTCATTCAATACATCCTTAACTTCAAAATCCACTTCTCTTCCTAGAATTCAAAAATCATACTCAAATTTAAATATTTTCTAAATCAAATTCTAATACTTCATATTCTTTAATTAGGTTGATGACAAGTCAAATTTAACTTCAAATTCAACTTATCAACTCTTTTCCATAATTTCATATAAAACCCATTTTTTTTAATCTCTTATAACTTCTTCATCTTTTGATTATAAGACAACTTAAGTTTTCCTTAAGCTTAGTTATCATCTAATGATCAAAACTCAACCTTTAATTCAACAAATAATCAACAAAATAGAAAACTCACCTTTGATGTGGCTCTCTCGTATGGAAGAACAAAGAAGAAGAATATAACTCTGGCTTTGTTTCCATCCCTTACACGTGGTTTCCTTATATTGTAAGGAAATAAAAATCTTTCCTGTTAAATGACCATTTTACCCTTTAATTCCTTTGAAAATTACTAATAATTTTCAGGAAATACTTCTGAATAAATCATTGAACTATTCAAATATCCTACTTTAATCACCATATTCTGAAGTTTTACAATTTAGTCATTAACTCGTAGTTTAGGATGTTATAAATCTCTCCCCCTTAAGAAAATTCGTCCTCGAATTTCATTGTACAAATAGATGGGGGTACTGAATCTTTATGTCCTATTCACGTTCCCACGTCGCTTCTTTCACCTTGTGATTTCTCCACAACACTTTGACTAATGGAATAATCTTGTTCCTTAATTGTTTAACTTTATGAGCTAAAATTTGGACCGGTTCTTCCTCATACGTCAAATCCGATCGCACTTCTATTTCTTCTGGTGACACGATATGAGAGGGATCGGATCTATATTTCTGAAGCATTGAAACATGAAAGACATTATGAATTTTCTCCATTTCAAGTGGCAAAGCTAATTGATATGCCACTAGTCCCACTCTTTTAACGATCTCATATGGTCCAATAAACCGAGGACTAAGCTTTCCTTTACATCCAAATCTCAATACTTTCTTCCACGGAGACACTTTCAAGAACACTTTATCTCCGACTTGAAACTCAATTTCTTTCCTTTTTAAATCATCATACGATTTTTATCTATCAGCTGCAACTTTCAGATTATTCTGAATTACTTGAACTTTCTCTTCCGTTTCCTGAATCAACTGAGGACCAATAACTTCTTGATCCTTAAGTTCATACCAGTTCAAGGGCGTACGACATCTTCTCCCATATAGAGCTTCATATGGAGCCATTTTGATGTTTGACTGGTAACTACTATTGTACGCAAAATCAGCAAGTGGCAAATACTTTTCCCACGATCCTTTGAATTCAATTACACAAGCTCTTAGCATATCCTCAAGAATTTGGATAGTTCGTTCGGATTGTCCATCGATCTGAGGATAAAACGCTGTACTAAAGTTTAGTCGTGTGCCCAATGCTCCATGTAAAGACTTCCAAAATCGTGATGTGAATCTAGGATCCCGATCAGAAACTATGGAAACAAGTACACCATGCAACCATATAATCTCTCTGATATACAAATCAGCATACTTATCCATAGAGAAATCATCTCGTATCGAAATGAAATGAGTTGACTTAATCAACCTGTCTACAATCACCCATATTGAATCTCTTTTGTTTCGGAGTTAAAGGCAACACTGTTACAAAATCCATCGTTACGTTCTCCCATTTCCACTGAGGAATAGACATTGGTTGTAATAATCTTGACGGAACCTGATGCTCAGCCTTGACTTGCTGACAAGTCAAACACTTAGAATGCATCGTCAATGGACTATAGTGAGCTTCCGTTAATAAATCATTCTTTAATTCATTATCATCTGGAATCACTAGCCTCCCTTGATAATATAGGTTCCCATCAGTTTTCATCTCATAATCCGTACACTCTTCATTCTTTATTTGTTGTAACTTCTTTGAACACTTTACATCTTTAGCTTGCAATTATTTAATCCGATCTAGCCACGATGGCTTGATAGTAAATTCCGCACAAATTACACCATCTCTGCCTAATAATAGTTTGGCATCAAGAGCTCGTAAAACTGCAAACGTCTTTCAACTCAAAGCATCTGCTACCACATTTCCCTTTCCGGGATGGAAATCAATCACAACATCATAATCCTTGAGAAACTCCACCCATTGTAACACCCCCAACCCGTATCCGATCCGGATACGAGTCCGAAGTGTCACATTGACTTTTCAAACATTTATTCGTATAAAATAGTGAGTAATTTAAAAACTTTGATAACATTTAACTTATTCAAAACGTTTACAAAATATATATCAGAGTTCATACAATTTATGTCTTTAGACTACATGCCAACTACACTCTATATACAGTACCTATATTTTCTGATCTGACATTTGGTAAGGAAACTGACCTATCTTGCTCCGCATTACTCTTTACTCTTCTCGAAACCTACGTGTGAAACAATCACACGCTAAGTCGAAGACTTAGTGAGGCATAACAACTTATAATGCACTTTATAACATATATCAATACATGCATGTTCTGTTCTATCATGTTATATCAATTCCATGCATTCTTCGTATCATATAAAATCATATCAGATCAATTGCAGTAAATCCATACATACACATAATTCATCATTAACAGTTTATCATGTAATCACATACTTTTATGGTTAACCTTTTCAATCAAACACTATACACACACAATATCATATCATTTCTATAACATTTATCATACCACTAACATATATTTGTTCATATCTCTGGATTAGCCCATGTACATATGTGAGAACTATCGATATGTGAGTCTATAGAGGTTGTGCACTAATGCTATCACCACAGCTCGTATAATTGCACCGAAGTGCCGCGTAGAATTGCACCGTAGTGCCATATAAAAATGTCCATAAGGACCACATATTATTCCTTAAGAATCATATACATATACTAGGGATCAAGTATGTGTCTTTCAAGACTTCACACATGTTCCACAGAATATATATATCCCGAAGGACCGCGTAGAATTGCACCGTAGTGCCATATAATGATGTCCATAAGGACCACATATTATTCCTTAAGAATCATATACATATACTAGGGATCAAGTATGTGTCTTTCAAGACTTCACACATGTTCCAAAGAATATACATATGTCCCGAAGGACCGCGTAGACCCTCGACTCTTGGCATGCCAACTATACCCCTAGCTCTCATGACACATAACATGGGCGTTATTATTTATTTCATTTCAAATATTCACATAAACTTGTAATTCACGTATCACATATCACGTATCACATAGCTTCTTTTCATATTATCACATAGTCACATAGTTAACTTACACGTAGATCATTTCCATATAATTCACATGTCACATATATCATGTTATCATATAATTTCTATCATTTCTCACCCAATCACATTTATTCATGTAAACATACTTATCATATCTTGTTCACATAAGATCATATCATTTCTTATACCCTCACATAATTCATTTAACATACATAACATATCATGTAACATTATAATAGAAATACCTATAAGTCATATCACTTAGAGCACATATACTTATAGTCACTTTGCTTATATCTTAATCTTATGCCTTCTCTTAGACATATATATATATATTCACATGTTCAGGTAATCCACCATTTCATCACATAATTATGTATTCATATAACTCATTTCATTTCATATCTATCTATATATATATATTCTCAAGATTTATCCTAATATAAATCATATAGCACTCTTATAATTCATATTCATATTCATCTATGTCATACTTATAAACACATCTCACTTTTATTATTTCTTTATATATATATAATCTAATATGTTTACTTAATTCAATTTCATATAACTCTTATAATCTTCTCATATAGCTTCATAAATTTCTATCATACAACCCCTGTGTTATAGTTTTATTTAAACATATGAATCTTTCCCATCTAGCTTATCTTATATGCTCATATTATCATTTATGTTCAAATCTCCTAGTTAGTGTACTATTCTCACATTATCCTATAGATCAATATTATCTAGTTTATTTCACTTATCATTTAATAATATAATTATATTTTACTATGATCACATAGTTTATATCTCATATAATTCATAACCTTTCTTATGTAATCACTTATACTTTATCACCTAACACATAAAAGAACAGATCAATCCATATAATCAAGCATACATACATGCATATTCAACTCATGCCTTTAATCATGAATTCATGTGTAACACTTCAGGAAATAGACTCATCGCAAGTCTTATTCCCATCGAACATCATATACTATTGAATATGCACTCACCTGGCCTCACTAGTCAAATTCCAATCTCTTATCTTTCCCCTTGATCGATCTTACTTGTCAATGATTCCGGAACTGCTTTACGCGCAGAATCTACATAAATGTACATTTTGAGGCAATCATTAGATACCTACACCTTTTAATTAGATACTAGCAACTTAAACGAACTTATTAAACCAATATTCCCATTTTTCCTTTAGGGGGAATCGGTTCCCTACTATGGGGGTATCGATTCCCTAATGACATTCTGGAAATGTTGTTCGTTTGAAGGGGTATCGGTTCCCCTTGAATGGGTACCGATTCCCCTTGCCCAGAAATCATATTTCAGCCCGAAAATTACTTCATTTTCTCTCAAACACTTCATATATCATCCCCTTTTTCATTCTTAACTCTAGTACACATACTTAAACCAATCTATATTCATTTATTTCATTTTAAACCTCAAAATCCTATCTTCCATATGAGATTCAAGAATCATACCAAATTTTCAATGTGTTCTAATTCCAATTCTAACACTTCATACTTCTTAATTAGATTGATGACAAGTCAAATTCATCCATAAAACTTCAACAACCATACCATATCAAAATTTCATCTTAAAACTCATATTGCAAATTCCTTCATAATTCCTTTATCTTATTGTTTAAATCCCATATAAGCTTTCCTTAAGCTTATTTAATACCCAAAGAATCAAAACTAAGCTTAAAACTCAAGAATTAACCAACTGAAATTAAACTTACCTTTGCCTTGCTCTCCCACGTATGAAGAAGAAGAAAGGAGAAGAGAACTCTGGATGTTTCTCAAATTTCCCACGTTTTTCACTCTTATAAAAGGGGGAAGAATATCTTTTAAAGGAAAAGACCATGATACCCTTAATTTCCTTTAATAATTACCAAATAACCTTCATTATATATTCAAATAATCATTGAATTATTTCATTCATATACTTTAGTCACAAAATTCTGAAACTTTACAATTTGGTCACTAACTCGGTATTACGGATGTTACAAATCTCCCCTCCTTATAAGAAAATTCGTCCTCGAATTTTCACTACACATCTTAATAGGAACATATCTTCTGATGTTCTTATGTTGCTTCCCTGACTTATTCTTTCTTGTCATCATCAGAAACTTACTTTTCAATCCTTTAGTTTTCCAACTATCTTTTTCGTTTATATATTCATCTCTTTATCATAAATCCATCTATTTCTTCATAACTCTCTAATTACCTTATAATCATACCAAACTTGTATTTCGTCATCATTTGACCAAAACACAACTTTAAATCTTCTGCAATGTGATTAAACATATACTTTAAGGAGTCAAACAATATTTTCACATCACCTTGCACACTTGTCTTATTTCTATATCAAAATTGTCCTCTGTACTCCCATATTTATCGTATCTGATTCTTTAAATCAATCCCTTTCATTTCTTTATTCCTTATTCCTTATACATAAATCATACATTTCCTTTCATGATCACATACTCTTGTCTTATCACTTATACTCATCTTTATATACCAATCTTCATTGCATCCTCATTACTCTGATAACCCATTTCTTATACATAACTTCATTCTTTATCATTTCTTATACTTGTATTTTCCTTCGTGAAGGTTCCATGCAAATACTTATCTCTGTTTCTACATCATAGCTATCTGCTCAGAATATACAACTATATTCAAATTCACATCATAATCAATTAACTCCACTTTATCTTTCCTCCAATCTTATAACTCTAACACCTTTACTCTGACAACTAAATAATAACTTTTGTTCAATCTAGGGCACAAGCCCTATTATACCAATCATATACATCCTTTCCAATCTAAATTATCTCAACATTCGCTTACTCAACTTATCAATTTCACCTCTATTTCATACATCCTGAAATTTCTTTTACTCAAACTCAACATTCTGACTTCCTGTGTACTATAATCTGATCGTCGATATACACATTCTCAAACTCTTCTTATCAATCCTCAGCTTTACTTAAATATACAAATTCTTACTTCCTTTTCCTTTACTATACCACATTACTATGATCCAAATATGCAACTATATCCAGATCCATTGCAGATCTGGTTATCATATCCTGACAATATCTTATAATCTTATAATTCCAGTACATTTTTATCACATACTCTAGTTAGCCAATGCTAACTCTTTCCATCTTAACTGCAAACCCTTATCATAACCATACTCTTGTTTATGCGCAATACTATCACTTCATTTCAAACTCATAAGCTCTGACTTTATACATCTTATACACTTGTCACTGATGCACTTATCCTTGAGTTCTTTTATACGTACTCATCACGTCCTTAGATCTTTTTAACCTTCTTATGGTGACACCTGTTCACCATATTCTATCTTATCCACATAATAAAAAAACTACTCTATATCGTTTTTCCGATTCCAAACAATGAAAACTTTCTATCATTATTCAGATATGATTTCAGCTTTCTGAAATCAGCTTTTGATCTTACTAGGCATTTCCTGAGGTGTCCGCTCTTCATCCTGCCTGGCCAGGGCAGGTGAATAGCTATCACAATCAGGAATATCACCTTTCACTTACTTCGAAATTATCACGATCGGATTTCTACTGTATTAAACTATTCTTATTCTATTAGCAAGACAACATATTCCTTACACTATCAGATCAGAAATTTTTTTTTTCAATCTATGTTGGCATGTACACCTTTTATGACACTTTGGACTTCAGTTTATGCCGAGAATCAGCTAAACCATAGCTCTGATACCATTAAATGTAACACCCCCAACCCGTATCCGATCCGGATACGAGTCCGAAGTGTCACATTGACTTTTCAAACATTTATTCGTATAAAATAGTGAGTAATTTAAAAACTTTGATAACATTTAACTTATTCAAAATGTTTACAAAATATATATCAGAGTTCATACAATTTATGTCTTTAGACTACATGCCAACTACACTCTATATACAGTACCTATATTTTCTGATCTGACATTTGGTAAGGAAAACTGACCTGTCTTGCTCCGCATTACTCTTTACTCTTCTCGAAACCTACGTGTGAAACAATCACACGCTAAGCCGAAGACTTAGTGAGGCATAACAACTTATAATGCACTTTATAACATATATCAATACATGCATGTTCTGTTCTATCATGTTATATCAATTCCATGCATTCTTCGTATCATATAAAATCATATCAGATCAATTGCAGTAAATCCATACATACACATAATTCATCATTAACAATTTATCATGTAATCACATACTTTTATGGTTAACCTTTTCAATCAAACACTATACACACACAACATCATATCATTTCTATAACATTTATCATACCACTAACATATATTTGTTCATATCTCTGGATTAGCCCATGTACATATGTGAGAACTATCGATATGTGAGTCTATAGAGGTTGTGCACTAATGCTGTCACCACAGCTCGTATAATTGCACCGAAGTGCCGCGTAGAATTGCACCGTAGTGCCATATACAAATGTCCATAAGGACCACATATTATTCCTTAAGAATCATATACATATACTAGGGATCAAGTATGTGTCTTTCAAGACTTCACACATGTTCCACAGAATATATATATCCCGAAGGACCGCGTAGAATTGCACCGTAGTGCCATATAATGATGTCCATAAGGACCACATATTATTCCTTAAGAATCATATACATATACTAGGGATCAAGTATGTGTCTTTCAAGACTTCACACATGTTCCAAAGAATATACATATGTCCCGAAGGATCGCGTAGACCCTCGACTCTTTGCATGCCAACTATACCCCTAGCTCTCATGACACATAACATGGGCGTTATTATTTATTTCATTTCAAATATTCACATAAACTTGTAATTCACGTATCACATATCACGTATCACATAGCTTCTTTTCATATTATCACATAGTCACATAGTTCACTTACACGTAGATCATTTCCATATAATTCACATGTCACATATATCATGTTATCATATAATTTCTATCATTTCTCACCCAATCACATTTATTCATGTAAACATACTTATCATATCTTGTTCACATAAGATCATATCATTTCTTATACCCTCACATAATTCATTTAACATACATAACATATCATGTAACATTATAATAGAAATACCTATAAGTCATATCACTTAGAGCGCATATACTTATAGTCACTTTGCTTATATCTTAATCTTATGCCTTCTCTTAGACATATATATATATATTCACATGTTCAGGTAATCCACCATTTCATCACATAATTATGTATTCATATAACTCATTTCATTTCATATATATATATATATATATTCTCAAGATTTATCCTAATATAAATCATATAGCACTCTTATAATTCATATTCATATTCATCTATGTCGGACTTATAAACACATCTCACTTCTATTATTTCTTTATATATATATAATCTAATCTGTTTACTTAATTCAATTTCATATAACTCTTATAATCTTCTCATATAGCTTCATAAATTTCTATCATACAACCCCTGTGTTATAGTTTTATTTAAACATATGAATCTTTCCCATCTAGCTTATCTTATATGCTCATATTATCATTTATGTTCAAATCTCCTAGTTAGTGTACTATTATCACATTATCCTATAGATCAATATTATCTAGTTTATTTCACTTATCATTTAATAATATAATTATATTTTACTATGATCACATAGTTTATATCTCATATAATTCATAACATTTCTTATGTAATCACTTATACTTTATCACCTAACACATAAAAGAACAGATCAATCCATATAATCAAGCATACATACATGCATATTCAACTCATGCCTTTAATCATGAATTCATGTGTAACACTTCAGGAAATAGACTCATCGCAAGTCTTATTCCATCGAACATCATATACTATTGAATATGCACTCACCTGGCCTCACTAGTCAAATTCCAATCTCTTATCTTTCCCCTTGATCGATCTTACTTGTCAATGATTCCGGAACTGCTTTACGCGCAGAATCTACATAAATGTATATTTTGAGGCAATCGTTAGATACCTACACCTTTTAATTAGATACTAGCAACTTAAACGAACTTATTAAACCAATATTCCCATTTTTTCTTTAGGGGGAATCGGTTCCCTACTATGGGGGTATCGATTCCCTAATGACATTCTGGAAATGTTGTTCGTTTGAAGGGGTATCGGTTCCCCTTGAATGGGTACCGATTCCCCTTGCCCAGAAATCATATTTCAGCCCGAAAATTACTTTATTTTCTCTCAAACACTTCATATATCATCCCCTTTTTCATTCTTAACTCTAGTACACATACTTAAACCAATCTATATTCATTTATTTCATTTTAAACCTCAAAATCCTATCTTCCATATGAGATTCAAGAATCATACCAAATTTTCAATGTGTTCTAATTCCAATTCTAACACTTCATACTTCTTAATTAGATTGATGACAAGTCAAATTCATCTATAAAACTTCAACAACCATACCATATCAAAATTTCATCTTAAAACTCATATTGCAAATTCCTTCATAATTCCTTTATCTTATTGTTTAAATCCCATATAAGCTTTCCTTAAGCTTATTTAATACCCAAAGAATCAAAACTAAGCTTAAAACTCAAGAATTAACTAACTGAAATTAAACTTACCTTTGCCTTGCTCTCCCACGTATGAAGAAGAAGAAAGGAGAAGAGAACTCTGGATGTTTCTCAAATTTCCCACGTTTTTCACTCTTATAAAAGGGGGAAGAATATCTTTTAAAGGAAAAGACCATGATACCCTTAATTTCCTTTAATAATTACCAAATAACCTTCATTATATATTCAAATAATCATTGAATTATTTCATTCTTATACTTTAGTCACCAAATTCTGAAACTTTACAATTTGGTCACTAACCCGGTATTACGGATGTTACACCCATCTTCTCTGTCTTAAATTCAAATTTTTATGAGTCATCAAGTACTTTAAACTCTTGTGATCCGCATACAAGTAGCACTTTTCACCATATAAATAGTGACGCCAGATCTTTAAAGCGAACACTACTGCAGCCATCTCCAGATCGTGTGTCGGATAATTCTTCTCATGCGATTTTAATTGCCTCGAAGCATAGGCCACCACATTGCCTTCTTAATTAACACGCATCCCAAGCCATTATGGGACGCATCACTATACACTACAAAGTTCTTGCCAGACTCGGGTTGGACTAATACTGGAGCTTCTGTCAAAATCTTCTTTAACTTTTCTAAACTCTCTTGGCATTCCTGAGTCCAAGCAAATTTTACTTCTTTTCTCAATAACTTAGTTAGAGGTAAAGCTATTATCGAAAAGTTTTTAATGAACCTTAGATAATAACCAGCTAACCCCAGAAAACATTGAACTACTGATACATTCTTTGGAACTTCCCACTCCAGAATAGCTTTAATCTTTTGATGATCCACTCAAATTCCTTTTGCAAAAATTACATGTCCAAGGAAAGCCACTTCATTCAACCAGAATTCACATTTTGATAATTTAGCATACAACTTCTTATCTTGTAAAATCTGTAAAACGATCTTCAAGTGCGAACTATGCTCTTCTTCTGACTTTGAATACACTAAAACATCATCAATAAACACCACCATAAACTGATCCAAATAAGATTAGAATATTCTGTTCATTAGATCCATGAAAGCAGCTGGTGCATTCGTAACTTCAAATGGCATCACGATAAACTCATAGTGGTCATAACTTGTTCTAAACGTCGTCTTTAGAATGTCTTTATCTTGAATCTTTAATTGATGATAACCCGAACGTAAATCAATCTTCGAGAACAATGAAGCTCCCTTCAATTGATCAAATAAATCGTCAATTCGGGGGAGTGGATACTTTTTCTTGATGGTCACTTTATTGAGCTGTCGGTAGTCGATACAAAGACGCATTGATCCATCTTTCTTCTTAACAAATAGAACTGGAGCTCCCCAAGGTGATACACTTGGTCTAATAAACCCTTTGTCCAGTAACTCCTGTAACTGTATCTTTAACTCTTACAATTCTTTTGGAGTCATTCTGTATGGAGCCATGGCAATGGTGCTGTTCCCGGCATTTTCTCAATCTGGAATTCTACCTCCCTGTTCGGAGGTAAACCTGGCAACTCTGTAGGAAATACATCGGAGAACTCTCTCACTATAGGAATTTCTTCAATCTCTTTGTCTTTGGCTCTTCTATCCAACACATTAGCAATGAACACTTGACATCCTTGTAACAGTAACTTCTTTGCCGTCATCACTGGGATTACATTTGCCAATGGATTCTACCCTTCACTAAACACCACGACTTCTACCTCTTCCGAACTTCTTAACGTTACTCTTTTCAGTCTACAATCGATATTAGCGTAATAATGATATAACCAATCCATTCCTAATATCACTTCAAATTATTTGAAAGGTAATTTTATCAAATTAGCAGGAAATTCAATTCCCTGAATTCGTATGGGACACCCTCGACTCACCATATTTACTCGAGCACTGTGCCCTAACAGATTCTTCACTATCACCTCATTGTTAGTAGCTTCTAACTGAATGTTCAATTCTCTCACTAACTTACTAGTAATGTATGAATATGTAGACCCCGTATCAATCAATACCATAACATATTTATTAAACAGCAGAAAGGTACCTATTATAATCTTTGGATCATCCCAATCCTCATTGGTCCTAAGATTATACACTCGAGCAGTGGAACGTATCTCTTTTTGAGCAGAGGACTCTGACTGACTTCTTCCTCTGCCTCTACCTCTTCCCCTTTGGCCTGTAGAAATAGACCTCTCTGGCATTGCAGATTCACCGGCTACCCTGGGACAATCCCAAACAAAATGTATGGTGTCCCCACATCTAAAGCAAGCTCCAGAAATCATTCTACATATCTCGGAATGATTCTTTCCACAATGTGAGCATTGTCAGACTTGGCTTTGGTTAGATCTCCCAGCTCCAGATCCCATTGACTAAGTTTGTCTGACCCTCATCGGATTTAATCCTCTAGCAGAGGATGCCACTGATTCTAACCGCGCTTAGGGTCAAGAACTAACATCTCTGTACCTTTTTTATGGTGCAACACTCGATGATGAACCTGATCTTTTCGATGTCTGAGCTCGAGAATCTCCGAACCTCTCATTCTGAGCTCTTTCAAGAGATTTAGCACGATTCATTACTTCTTGAAATGAAGATAAATTCAACACAATTAATATCTCTTTTAGACGAGGACGCAATCCTTCTACAAACCATTCGCAAGCATCCTTATCCGTAGGAATTAACTCAATAGAGAAGCGACTTAACTTGTTGAATTCACGTTCGTACTCATACACTGTATGGTTCCATTGCTTCAGATTCATGAACTTTTGCTTCATTTGTCGAATGAACTTATCTATGATGTATTTATGCTTGAACTCTTCTAAAAACAAGGACCAATTTACTTGATCACCAGACATTCTCAATGTAACGTTAGTCCACCAAATTCTCGCTTGCCCTCGAAGCAAGGAGACAACTCCATCCAGCTTGTCAGCATCGGAACAATTAAGTCCCTAAAGCATGATTTTCACATCATTAAGCCAAAGATCCGCAGCAACAGGACCTTCTTCTACTTTACCTTTAAATTCTGGTGCTTCTAAGCCCTTCAACTCCTTTGCAACATTCAGTTTTGGAGTTGAAGTAGCAGAAGGTTGGAAACGCGTCAATACCGCATCTAACGTTCTAAAGAATACATCTTGATCAGCTACAGGCACTCCCGAGGGTGCATGTTCTTCACTTTACCTGGCCAGGGCAGGTGAATTACTACTTTCAGCGGGCCTATCATCTCCCGCTTCACTTCTAGAGCTATCATGTCCAGACATCTAACAAAATACAACCATATAGTTCTATTAGCAAAACAACATACTTACTATTCTATCAGATCAGAAGTTTTCACTATTTTGTTGGCATGTATACATTATACGACACTCTAGACTCCGAATTATGTCAAGAATCGACTAAACCTTAGCTCTGATGCCATTAAATGTAACGCCCCTAACCCGTATCCGACCCGAATATGAGTATAAGGTATCACATTGACTTTTCAAACTTTGACACTTAAAGAAAAACAGGGAAATTTTAAACTTTCATTAAAACAAAATATGTTAATTTACATAAAAGAGACCATAAAATACAAAATCGATCAGAGCATTCTTAATTAACAACTTATTACATGCCAACACTATATACATAACCAAAATACCTACTTTGTCAATTACTTCTAATCTGATCTTTTAGTAATGATGTTGTCCTTGCCACTTCTATTACTGCTCTTCTTGTTTCTTGGTACCTACGTGTAAATCACTTACATGCTAAGTCATAGACTTAGTGAGACAATAGATAAACATGTAACAATATATTCATGAATATGCATTCTTACCATTTGATCTTGACATTTCAATATGCATGTATATATTTCACTATGACATATATAATCATGTCATGTACATATGAAACTTACCTTCTTGTGTCACTTTCACTTTAATTTATCTTTCAATTACCCATGTATATTATTGAGAACAGAGGTACGTGAATACATTGAGGTTGTGCACTAATGTTGTCACCACAGCTCGATAAATTCCTACTAGGGGCAGTAAATATTTGTCCTGAAGGACCACTACGTCCCGAAGGACCGCTGGATACGTCCCGAAGAACCACTGGATATGTCCCGAAGGACCGCTATAAACCCTTGACTCTTGGCATGCCAACTATACCTATAGTTCTCATATCATATAACATGGGCTTAAACATGAATACATTTCTCATTTCATATCTTTTCATCACTTTTCATGTAATACATATAATCATTTCCATTATTCACATACATGGATTGTTTCTCTGGTAATGGCATTCGTTCACTTAATATCATATTAAAGCATAATGAATTATGCATGAAATCACTATAACAATAATATATATATACATGTACATGAAAATGGAAACATGAATTCAACTATCAGAGATAGACTTATTACAAGTCTTATCTCTATACACTTTAACTATAAAATGCACTCACCTTAGCCTTGCTTGCTTGACTCGATCCTAATCATTCGTTTGTTCCAGAACGAAATTACGTTCTATATCTATATAGTAATACATTTATACATATCAATAATCCAATTGTATACTTTAATCTTCCAATTTGTACACTAAAGGAAAGACCAATTTCATTTATTGTATAAAGTAGGTATCAATACATCCCTAATTGAGATATAGATACCCTACCTATGGTATAGATACCTTGCCTATAGTATAGATACCATACCTATGGTATAGATACCCTGCCTATATTCTGGAAATTTTCATCTTCAGGGAGGTATCGATACCTCCTATATGGTATCGATACCATACTGACATTCTGTAATTTTTCGTTCAAGAGGAGGTATTGATACCCTATGACTAGAAATTATATTTTGAGCACGAAAATCACCTCATTTCTGCTCAAACACTTCCTATTTCACTCCTTTACATATACTTAACTCATATATTCATACTTAAACTCATAATACTCATTCAATACATCCTTAACTTCAAAATCCACTTCTCTTCCTATAATTCAAAAATCATACTCAAATTTTAATATGTTCTAAATCAAATTCTAATACTTCATATTCTTTAATTAGGTTGATGATAAGTCAAATTTAACTTCAAATTCAACTTATCAACTCTTTTCCATAATTTCATATAAAAACCTATTTTCTTTAATCTCTTTTAACTTCTTCATCTTTTGATTATAAGACAACTTAAGCTTTCCTTAAGCTTAGTTATCATCTAATGATCAAAACTCAACCTTTAATTCAACAAATAATCAACAAAATAGAAAACTCACCTTTGTTGTGGCTCTCTCGTATGGAAGAACAAAGAAGAAGAATATAACTCTGGCTTTGTTTCCATCCCTTACAAGTGGTTTCCTTATATTGTAAGGAAATAAAACTCATTACTGTTAAATGACCATTTTACCCTTTAATTCCTTTGATAATTACTAATAATTTTCAGGAAATACTTCTGAATAAATCATTGAACTATTCAAATATTCTACTTTAATCACCACATTCTGAAGTTTTACAATTTAGTCACTAACCCGTAGTTTGGGATTGTAACACCCATAATCCGTATAATTATACATATACAGATTATAGATGTTATCCAAATTTCTAAATCATTTTACAATTCAAAAGTGATTTAAAATTTATTTTCTTAAAATGGTAAATGATATTATAAAAATATCATATCATATAAATCATGTTTCGTTGTAACCAATTTAATTCAAAAGATTTTTTTTATGAATAGTGAACAATACCCGTAAATCATATAAATCGGTTCCCTGTAGGGGAATTGGTTCCCCTTTTACATTCTGGAAATTTTGCTAAAATGTGGTTGTTGTTCATTGCTATAGTAACTGGTACAGTAAGTTACAGTAACTGCTACAGTAAGCTACAGTAATTGCTACAGTAAGTTACAGTACTCCGAAAATACATATAAGTTCATAAAATTCCATTTTTGTTTCCAATTTTGTTCAACAAAGCAAATAAAACATAATAATTACATGCCATTAATTAAGTCTACATTACATATTAGGATGTCTTACTGATATAGAAATATACTGCTTGATGTCGCTTTGTACTCCTTATTCCACTACTGGCTTTTTACCTACGCGTGAAAATCATCACACGCTAAGTATATACTTAGTGAGGCAATTATAACAATAAACAGTGCAATACAATTCATGCATGAATTTAAATTCCAAATCAAATGCCATAAAACCATGCTAATAGCATATTCAATATTTTACCATAATCAAAATATCATAACTGAATATAAAAAATATTCTTTCCAAAATACTTGTCATTCATTCCAATAACTCGTAAGCTTATTTGTATAACTTACCATTTATTAACCAATAAACCATAAACCATAAACCATAGACAATAGCCCAATATACAACCCTGAGGACCCTGGGTACACAAGTCAAATATAAGCATCGTAATGCTAATTCGTATGACACATAAGGTCGTGTCCACCATAATCTGTATGACACATAAGGCCGTGTCCACCATAATCCGTATGACACATAAGGTCGTGTCCACTATATACACTAGGTATCCTTTAGTGTATCCCATATGCAGCATGTTGCTGGACTCTATGGCATGCCAACTATACCTTGTCCCTCAATGACTTACTTGGGCATACAGTCTATTTTATTTGATCCATCCATGGCAAAGTATATTATCAATATTTAACAATGGGACAGTTCATACCCAAAATAACATTCATGGTAAAATATCACATTTTCCAAAATCAATGTTCATATTATGACATATAAATGTCATGTCAATTTATAAAAATATAACATAATATCATGCTGATATAAACAAGGTAGACTTATCGCAAGTCTTCCTTATTATGCATAAAACATCCATGTATAATTTCATGCATGTATTGCACTCACCTTGACACTTTATATCTTGGAAAATATGTGTCTCACTATTGTCCACAATAAACCCTTTTCTATTTGACTTGCTTCGATCACAAATCAATCATGATCTGAATAAATCACAAATTCATACTATACATATGTTAGTATTATACTAACATAAACATATCACATAACAACTCCATGATATACTTGAACTCAATTTCCACCAATATTTAAACACTTATTAGTTCTTTTTAATCTTGTCACCAATTTTTCCAACTTATATAAAATGGTCCTTAACCATTTTATCACTTATATTCTTAATACCAAAAATTCCAGCATAGCACATCAATTATATAACACTTACACAACAATCCCTCAATTTTCCAAAATTTACGAATTAATCTCCAACTTTTCAAAAGTTTCAAAATGGTCCTCAAATTTTATAAGACTTGTAAAACACTTACTTCATCATTTCCAACCCATATATAATTTTTCCATAATTTTTCTCACTCAAACAATCCATGACCAAAAGTTAAAGAACAAGTTCTAGAAATATTAAACATATTATAATCATCATACATGCTTGAATATGAATCAACTACCTCACAAACATCCATATTCATCATCAATTTCATGATTCCTTATATGAACACAAACCCTTAAATTTAGAATCTTTGAACACCAACAAGATTACCATACAATATTGGTACCAAAAGATAGAGTTTTTCGCTTATAACAATTTTCTATTTACAACTTACTCAAAATCCTAAGTAAATTGCTTGAAAACTGAGTTGAAGTTTTCTCTTACCTTTGAAGAAGCACACGTCTAGTTGGAGAAGAAGATAGCAAATTTGGGTGCATTTCATCTTATTTTACACTATATTCCACTATAAATGAAATAATATTCATTTAATTGGGATATAACCAAATCACCCTTAATGAATCTTCCTATTTACCATAAAACCATGACAACTCATCCTTATCATAATTCAAAGTCAAAGATGAATTATTTTGACTTTAATTTCTGAAATTTCCCATGAAATTTCAAAACTTGCATTTTAGTCACTAAATTCCACTGTTTCGATTAAATTTGAAAAATTGCACATTTTCAGACCAAATTTCTCTGATCCAAATATTAAAATAATATTTCCAACTATTTTATAACATCCTTCAAATTTTTGTAAGATTCCAATTCAATCTGAAATTACCGATTCCTTACCGGTTTTAACCATTTCTAATTTTTCTTTACCAAATTCCAAATTCAAATATAATTCCATAAAACCACTCTCAAGAGTAAACTATCTATTTATGAAATAAAATTCTTTTCAAGAACTTTACCACTTAATTTCCTCAAACTTTTCCCAATTTACTGCTTTGACCAACAAGCTTTCAAATTTACATTTTGATCATTAACCAAAATTTAGGGTATTACAGGGATGTTACACTGGAAGAGGCATTATCACGTAACTAAGATTTGAAGCTGTTTCCGTTTTCATACCAAAAGAAAAATGTGTTTGGTTTGTTCATAGCTAATTAACATGTTTATCTGGTTTTATTTTTTCTTTTATTTTTAAATTTTTAAATATTAGTGAAGATTGAGATTAAATTAGACACAAGTTGAACGTGAAATTTAAACTATGAAACCTAAGTAGATTAAAAGACTAGTGGTATAATTTCACTATTTTATACATATAAACCAACATAATTGTTAACTTGCAACTTCAAAATAAACAAACACATAATCTTGTTTGTTCGAGATCAAATCAATTAATTATGAAGAAAAATAATTATATAGACGATCTTGTCTTGGATGGCATTTTTTACCATATATAATCATATCACATTCTATGAGGCGTAGCTTGGGCAGCATGAAAAAGCTATTAGACTTTACCGGGCGTTACAGTTTACGTGCTTTAATCGGCGGCAATTCCCATTTGCAGCCATGTTGAGTATAGCAGCTAATGCACTGCACCTGCAAATCCGTTCCCTGGCTATTTTGACTGCAGCTGATTCACAACTTGTGGCCGGGAATTCTTTACTTGACATGTATGCAAAATGCGGCAGATTTGAAGAAACTGGAAAGATATCCATGCCTGATTCTATTCAATGAGATGCACAGAGCTGGTGTAAGAGCAGACCAACCAACATTTGCTAGCACGTAGAAAGCATCTGCTAATTTGACTTCACTACAGCTGGGGAGAGAGATTCACTCATTTGTAATCAGATCAGGTTTCATGTCAAATGTTTTTTCAGGAAGTGCACTTCTGGATGGATTATGCAAAATGTGGTTCCATTAAAGATGAAAAATGTGAGGGTATTCCCCAGATAAATGCATTACTTCTTACAACAGAAAGAAACAACAAACCACATATAACATCGATAAAATGAAAACAAAATTGAACCTAACAAAAGGGTTTTTCCATTATTACTTGGATTTCTTGTTAAGAAAATCATCAGGGACAACTTGAAGCAACTTCTTCTGCTTCGACTTGGCAATCTTCTTCAGAGTTTTAGGGTTAGTAATCTTCTGAAACTTGGTTCCAGATCTCAATATGTTCTCTTTCTTCTTCTCTCTCTCTCCTCTCTCTTCTTCCTCTTCTCCACCTTGTTTTGCCTTATCTCTTCCTTCAACTCATTAATCCTACCAGTATAAGCTCTCTTTATCTCCTTGTCTTTCCCTCTCCTCCAGACTCGGCCTCTTTATACTCACATGTTTCGCCGACGCACGCTGCTTTCTCGGCTGCTTCCAGTTCCGACCCGACACCCTACCAGCAATCACGCCGTCGTAGGTGGGTTGACCGAAGGTGGGCTTGTTGGGGTCGTCAGAGGAAGGAACGGCTGAACGCTTTGCAGGTGGGGGACAATAATCATCGACGTCCATGGAGGCGGCGGCGGAGGTAGCGTCGTTGACATTGACAGTATCGGCAGCGATTTGCGATTCTTGACGCTTTCGTTTGTAGGTTTTGCCGTCGAAACCTTCATCAAGGCGGCGAAAATCAATAGTACAAGCCATAATGGCTGGTGGGTTCTCTGTGTAAACCCTAATAAAGATTGTTATGGCACTATGGTGTGGATTAAGAGAGTTATATAAGGGTAGACTTAAATTGCCATGTCAAGAATTCGGCCCATTAAAAGATTATTGCATTTTGGGCTAGAAGGAGAATAGGTTGTGCACATTCGATTTTAATCAAATTAACCAATCAAACATAATTAATTTGATTAATCGATGGGTGGTCTAAATAACTTTAATTAAGAATCAGTTGAAGATTTTAGAGAAATCTAATTATTGTTTTTAAATCATTTAATTATTTAAATTAATTGAAATTTTAATATATAATTAACATATTTAAAGTTTTATGTTTAAATTCCTCTAATGACCTATATAATTAAAGGAGAAGATAGCTTCGGGTTGAAATTTGTGTATTGCAGAACATTGCATGCATATTAAAACAAATTATTTTCCAGCAGACTAAAACTAATGCTAATTTTTTTTTAATTTCCGGTAAAACGCTACATATAATGTTATTTTTTCTACAGGAAATATTAATATCGGGCGCTACCTAACATGTTATTTTTTCTAACGGAAATGTTAATATAAAAAATATTCATTTTAGGTAACAAAATTAACATTTCCGATAGAAAAAATAACATTTTAGGTAGCACTTTACCGAAAATGTTAAAAAAATATTAATATTTCCAGTAACGCTTTTCCTTAACCTTATATTAAGTTTCCGTACAGCAGAACTACCCATGCAGTTGGGATTGGCCAAAACTCTGTAGCATGAGGAATTTAGCTAACTTTGCAAGACTTCAGATCATTCATGAGAGTTGGTTCATGGTTTTGCAAAACTTCAGACTTCGGATAACTCACTGGAAAACTATAGATCGTATTCGACGGGAACACCAGCAGAACCAACCATCACATTTTATCATTTATCAGTACTAGTGCTCATTGTAATGAGTTTATGAATCTGCTACAAGTCCTACAGAATTGAGATGCAATAATGATTTCAAAAGGGCAACATCATCAAAATCGTACATGAAAAAAAAATTAAATTCTCATCATCAACTTGCAGAATCAAATTGATCTAAATCAGGGAGATCACTTTCAAAGAATGTTGAATGAAGAGCCCTCACACACTGCTCTGCTTCATTGTCGTTTACTATCAATGATATGTTAACCTAACAAGTATGAATACAAACTGTGTTACACATACATCACAATAAATATGCTAAACATCATAACATTTGCTAATATCGTCAACTGACCTTAGATGCACCCTGAGAGATCATTTGAACATTCACTCCACTGGTCCTTAACACGCGGAATGCCTGCCATGACATTGAATTATCCATGAATACAAATGCTTAGTTTCGCAAACAGATTGCCATCTAATGGCAGTATTCACAGGCTATAGCATATGCGGCCAGAGAAATTGACACATTGAAACAGGAGTACCTTCTCAAGTATAAGTGAGGATTTCTGGACATTGCCAATGAGAGAAATGATAGATCTGCGCTGAAGAAGATTTACGACTGCAATTTTTTCAAGTTCTTCAACAACATGGTCAAGTTCCTGTCAAGTGATGCAAACAGTGAAAATGATTCAGAATCATTCCGAAGACGGGTATAAAATCTGTTCAAGATAGTATCAATTGAAACATGATGGATGGAACCATACGCTTGCCTGCTGAATTAACTCTCTGCTCCACAGTTTTGATGGATCCAAAGTCAAAGAAATACTGACTTCACTAGTAGCTACAACATCCACTGAGATACCTAAATCTTCGAATATTGAAAATACCTGCACACACCAAAAAGATAAAAATCAACTACACAAGGGAAAAATAATGGACACTTGGCACTAAAATCAGGAATGGCCTTCCAACCTTTGCAAGAAACCCAAATTGACCAAGCATGCGTGTGCTGACAATATCCAGCATGGTAACATTCCTTTTCAAAACTATGCTGGTGAGTACTGCCTGCAATATTTTTTTTTTTTGGGGGGGGGGACGGCGGGGAGAGGATTATTTAAGCAGTTCAGATTTCATTTAAAAACATTAAACAAACAATCATCCGCTACATACCTTACTCATATCTCTATTCCTAGTGATGAGAGTTCCAGGAGCATTCGGATTGTAAGAATTTTTAACCCTAACAGGAATATCACCCTCTCTAGCTGGTCTCATAGATTGTGGATGCAGAACCTGAAGGGCATGACAAAAATCCAAATTCGCTCAGTTATTTAAACTACTTCCAAGGACAGATCACAAAAAAGAAGTCACACACATTTATGCATGTGTTTTCGCCGAAGTTTAATAGTTGCTAATAAAAGAAGAGGAAGACAAAGAAGCTAATCAATTATAGAACCTGAGCACCAAAGTATGCAAGTTCAGCTGCCTCATCAAATGTCAGATATGGGACAGGTTCTGCGCGTGGATGTATGTTTGGGTCACAGGTTAAAACACCATCAACATCTTTCCATACCTGCAATGAATAAAAGAATTCAGTCATAACTTTATTTTCTACAAAAGGGTACTCTACAGTATAAATAGGGTATAAAACTGTAAGCACTTGTTTTTACAACAACTTCTCATCCGCAGTACAAATTGCAGTTATAGATGCGTGTTGTATTAAAATGATGGTATCCATTAGAAAGTGACACGAAAAAGTATATGGCACAGCCATCATCCTACATCAGCAGGTTTATGACACATACGTGTTCAGACCTTGGACATACACACTGACCTGAATTTCTTCCAACCCTAATGATTTTCCAATGGTTGTGGCTGTCAAATCACTACCACCCCTACCTAAAGTAGTAATTGCACCAGATCTCCATCCCTACAATCAGAAGTTAACAAGATAAAAGGATCCCACAAAGAATATTTTATTCAGAATGAAATCACTTCAAAAGGACATACAGCATTTCTACCTTTCCAAGGAAACCAGTGACAATTGGGATTGCAGGATCACAGATCCAATCCTCATTTAATCTTTTTGCAACAGCTGGGTAAGTTGCTTCCAAAATATCCGCATTTGTGAAGTCATCAGTGGTAATGAAACCGATTTCAAAGGCATCGTACTGCATACAGGACACTGACTTATAATTTGCACTCCTTATGATGGTGGTTATGAGAAATGCAGAGAATAGAGTACTAAGCATAAATTAATCATGGAGAAGTCAATTACCCTAGTGAATGCTAATGTGGATTTTGAACCACAAGGTCCACAAAGAAATTCAACTTTAGAGTTGGGAAAACATACATCTAGGAATGTTTACTAATAGGGTATCCATGATGAATATTAAAAAACTGGATAAATTATTTGGTGATTATACCAACGTATATAAATTCTACATAGAGGGAAAAAAGATGAACGGCATACTTGACGGGCCTTAACGCCAATTGTATTCAAATATGCTGCAAATATCCTTGTAGACATGCACTCCCCAAAAGAAACCAAATAGTCTTTTGTTCGTAATGTTAACTCCTTCATCATAGAAATTCCCTTTAAGAGCTGCTCCAATACTTCTAGGTGACCTACGAAAGGGTTTTTTCATGCAAAAAGCAAGACAGAAACTAGCATAAGTAACCTAAACTAAAGAGAACAGAAAAAGAGGCGTCAATGTAAAATCAAATGAAGCAAGAAGTTTCTTGAGGTTAGAAAAGAAAGAAGATTTGATGTCAACTCAAGCGTTGATTATAAACTCACCATCAACAATCGACCTTTCCACTCCAAGCTCATCAGCCGTCCTGGATTTTAAAGTTGACAAGAAGAGGTAGCAAATTTAAATAACTCTTCATCTTTACAACCAACACCCAAACGAGAAACATTAAAAAGGGGGAAAAACCCTTTCGATTGCTCTGACCTACGGTGTAGCTCTCTTATAAAGTTCAACTCTTCTAAAGCATCTACGTTGGTGTCACCACAGCTAACAGCCTTTTCCCCAGCCTAATCATCAAACAAAATCCAACTTCTTAGCAAACCTTTGTATTTCTACAGTTCAATAAATGAATGGATAAAAAATGATAAAAATAAGTGGGATTACTAGCAAAAGTTTATTGGTAGTCTTCCCCATTGCAGAGAGGACAATGACTGGTCGTTCACTGGGGAAACTGAGTATAAGTTCAGCAACCTCTCTCATTCGCTTAGCGGAAGCCACTGAGGAACCACCGAACTTCATTACGCAAGTCAATTGATTCTCCGCTTCTCCGAGACTTACAGCTTCAAACTCATTCCTTTGGATAACATCCACATTTCCCCCTTGACAACTAACTCTAAAGACTCCGCTTTCGCGACAACGTCTCAGGCTGATACATAAAGAATTACAAGGCCTAAAGGCAGCGAAACTAAGCAGAGTTGGCGATGCCCATTGGCGTTGTAAAGAAGTCTGCTTTGGAAACGAATGAGACGGACCAGAAAATGGCAACGAAGCCGACATCTTGGACTCAACGGATCTTGTAAACAGTTGTTTCGACGAATAATAACTAACAAATAAGCTTATATATCCCTCAAAAGATCTGTTTCGGAAGCATAAGACAACAAAAAACAAAGAATTGACGGTGAGTGATTGGATAAGTACAAAATACAATATCAGAAGAACAGGAAAAACAGTGTGCATTATGGTATCCACATAATATTGGTCAGGAATGAAAAAAAAAACAAATAATTAAACAGAGAAGAGAAAAAATGAGCAGACCTTTGCGGAGCGGGAAAGAATGATGCTACCAATAATGCAGGGATTGAGATCGGAGAAGAAGAAGGGGATGTGTTTTACTTTCATTCGTTCATCGAAACGGAAAGGCGACCTTCCGATAGTGTTGAAAGAAGAAAATAGGAAGGAAAACCCACAGCCAAGTAGTAAGTGAAAAGACAAAAAATGGTCGGGAGCAAAGACCAGACTGCCGCCTCCCATCCTCTCGCTCGTCTGCCCTTCCTTTATTACATATGTTTGTAATTTGATCTGACGGTAATGGTGCAATCTGTTTGATTTGGAGGGCTTCACTCTCCTTTCCCCTAATTTTCGCTTTTGTGTTATTTATTTATTATTCTGTTGATAATTTTATTTATTTTCATGACTTACTTTGAATAAAATTATTATAATATTATTTTATTTAGAATAAATATTATTTTTACTTAAATTTGTACTCTTAAAAACTTTTTTTATATTATAACATATTATTTTAAAATTACATATAAAATTAAAATTCTCTTTGTCGAAATTCGTATGTGACTCAACCAAGCATAAAAATAATGCTCGCTGCACAATGCAAACACCAAATAACACTTATCAAAACCCTGAATTAAGCAAGTGGGGCAAGGACAAAAATGAATACCTTAATTTTATCTTATTTATTGAAGTTATAGTTGATTTTTAATTTGGATGAAGAAATGAGGCAATTTATATATAAAAAAACAAAATGCAAAAAATATTAAAAAATATCACTTACAAATCAGACTAGTACACGAATTATTATTCATTTAAGAGCAATGAGTAGTAACTGAGTCAGCTTACCGCCCCCGCCCCTAAATATTTGTTTGTTTTGCTAGTTGCTGCCAATTGCCATCAACTAAAATCCATTTTCCAAATATATATATATATACTTTTAGGCACATTTGGTTTATAAAATATAATATTTTTTTAAAAAATAATTTTTTTTGATATATTATTCCAACCACAACAGAGCCTGCGACATAAATAATAAAACCATAACACCATGCATAGATTGTATCCTAAAAGCTGAAATTACTGAACATAAAAAATAATAATAAATTAATAAAATCCATCAGAATCTACTTCTTTCTCAAGTAAGATGGTAACTAAGCAAATTAACATGTCTGCTAAAATATTCATTTACTTGCGCCACCTACAAAGCTCCACTGCCACTATGATGAGAAGCAGCTAATTGAATTTACACTAACATTTACTACTGCCACTCTGCTGCTCATACCATCACAATAAGCCAGCTATTCATCCCTCACATTACACCATGGAACCCTGCTGAATCCAAAAGCACTGCTTTGATTTGCTCAGGCAATACATCCTGGCCTTCCCTGCATTGCTGCGATTCGTCGTACACGAAATCAGAATTAATGAATTCTTCTTCCAGATATTAATATCTACAAACAAACTAAACACCTTAACACTTTCCGATTTTATATCAGAATTTTAGAACTATGATTGTGATAGTTGCATAGCTTCAACTTCCAAAGTGATACTAAACATGAGGGAAGACACACATCACTGTCTTATTGTTGATCTACATAACCTCCATTTTTCTATATAATGTTCTCTGGCAACAGAAGATATGAATGTAAATAAAATATTTGCCTAGCAAATGTCCCACTAAAACCATAATTCTTGCTTCAGTCCATGTGCAAACTAGAACAAGTATTCAGTCTGCAAACTATAAATAACTTTCTATAGGGCCTTGGATTTCCCCCAGGGAGTTGACTAGACTTTGAAAGAAATCACAATCATCAAAATTCGTATAAAGATGTTAGTTGAAATCATATGCGATGAATATATACGATGGATAGATATATGAAGACAAGAAGAGAGAAAGAAGTGCACCTCAGCTCGGAAAATATCCAGTGCAAACCCATTAAAACAGCTGATTACAGCTTGCTGTATGTCCAATCCAAGGTTGTCTAGAGCTCTCATAGTGGACAGCAAGAGACCTGGCCTGCGAGCACAGAACATGTGAATGTTGACAGCCCTTCCTTCCCTTACCCTTACCTCCACCTGAAAATTGCAAAACCAGAAATGTAAAAATTAGGAGTTCACTTTTTTTAGGCCAATGAGTTCGTTAGTGTTACTGCTCAAAACATGAAGGAAAAAATGTGTTGTCTGTAACAAGTAAAATATTACGTGCTTACATTGATACAACCTGGTGTGTGTATATTCTTGTCTGACACGAGTTCCACATCCAAATGCAAAGAAACAAAAGCCTAGATATAATCTTAAGAACAATATTGACCGATCAATGACAAATATCATAAAGAGTTAAAGAGAGTTCGACTAAGACTCCACAGATTGCAGGGAATAATATCATAAGATGCTTATTTGCAACTGGGGTTTAGGGAATGATGTCAATAAGAAGCCATAGTTTGATGACAGCATTTTCTATGCATATATGGATGAAACATCGGTCCCATTGTAACTTTGTTCATGTAAGTACATACACAAGAGTCATTTATTTGATAGGTTTAACAGAGCAATGTTAGTTTTCCAAGATCAAGTTCAAATCCAAATCATTTGAAAGCTTGACAATCCATAGTTGAATTAGAAAGAGTCCAATTTTATGCAACATATAGGCTCAATATTAACTTCAAATGCAATTTTTTTACTAGATGGTACAAGGACTTCTAATAAAACCAGATTCTAGGAGAAACTAATGAAACTCAAGCAATTGCAGCAAAACCAGCAAATAAATACAAAAGGTTAAATAAATAAACTTTTAGGTTCAAAGGTTTACCTTTGCGGATTGGCTTTTAGGACTCGAGAATGAGTTGGGACATAGTTCTTCCTTGACACGACCCAGAAGAGTAGGTAGAGTGGATGTCAATGGGTGGAAACTCGTAGACGGTGGCACGATAGAGCCAGGTGGGGTGGATTCAAGTTCAGTGTGAAGATCATTGATCCTTTGCAGAAGCTTCTTTAAGTAATCAATGGCATCCCCGAGTATCGAAGCCCTATCCATCTGTTATATAATAATCACAATAGGTAGCTGCCATCAATAGCACCTTCAATTACAGGAACGCCAAGGTAGTATACTTCAAACTAAAATAACCTCAATGCAGTTATAACCACAATGACTCAACTAGTTAGCCATCCTAAAAGCAGGGGAACAAAAACTAAAATTAAGCATGCATGCTATCAAACTCTCAATACAAAATGGGTGAAATGGCATTGGATTCAAGAGTAAGATCAGATGCTACATATCAAGGTTCTAACTTTGCACACAATAGCAAGATCGAAATTTTAAGAAAATGCTACGCCAAAATAATTAGTTTAACTAAGAATTCTCAAATACTATAATTTTACCTTGCTAATCTTAGGCACAACAGACCTTAGCATGTAAAGTCTATCATTGAGCTTCTTCCTCCTCCGCCTTTCCGCCATCAAATTTTTGGCCGGCATCCCTTTCTTCTTACCCTTCTGATCCCCACCACCAGTGAGCGTACTAGTCGCATTTGAATTAGATCCACCATTCTTGCCACGCTCGTTCAGTTTGCTATCATCGTTCCTCTCATCGGAATCATAATTGAAACCCGACACATCGATGCTGGCTTCCTCAATCTCCCCTTGCTCGTGCCTCTTCCTCTTTCCGTCCGATGGTTCCTCCGAAACATCCAATTTATCAGCCACACCGGAGCCCTGACGCATCGCGGCTCGCTTCTGAAACAAAGTTGGTTGAGAACCAACCGGAGGGAAAACTTCAAGGGGTTTCAAAATCTTTGCTCTGTTCATAAAGATAGCATTCCCCGATACATCAAAGACCTCAAAACCGCCACCACTCAAAGCAAAACCATTTTCTGTTGTCGCCGTGAACAGATTTGTACCATGAAAGTCGGAGCTCGAACTGAACTCAGGAGTACATAATTGAGCGGGAGGAAAACCCATCAAACTCGGGGTTTGATTCGGCTGAAACTGAGAGAGAAAAGCAGTTTCGGAGGTAAAATCAAAGCCATTATCAAAGGAGTTGTTGGAGAGGACAGAAGAGAAGCAAGATTTAGGAGGCAAGAAAGGGTGAGATTCAAGGGTACTGAAGGGCTGTGAAGGAGAACAAGAAGCAGAGGAATCGAGTGGGTAGTGGTGTTGAAGGAGGAGGCTGTTATTATCAACCTGGTTCGAGCAGAAACCAAGCTCTCTCATTTGAGGATCATTGTTCATACCTGGGTTCATGTACCAATCAGCATCGAGCATCGATTTGAAGGTGGACAGAGAAGCACCCGACATGTTAAAGTCCTGTTTAGTCACAATTTGATTATTGCTGCTGCTGTTGTTGTTGTTTGGGGTCCAAGAAGAAACTGCATCTTCTTCCTCTTCTCCGTTCATCCAAATCAGGCCATTAGCTCCAAGAACCATCGCTCTCGCCCGTGAGAGAGAAGGGAAGTTAAAGGTGGGGAAGTGGAAATGCGAAACGAGAGAGCGAGAGAAAAGTGAAGTAGCTTTTTCAGCAGAGCATCACATTTGTGAGGGGAAGAAAGAGAGTGGATTCCATGTTTGAACGTTACGAATAACGTACAAAACAAAAGAACGGAGTCTGGAAATTGGAGAGAAATGAAACTACGTACGTGGTTTTATCCATCTCTATGTCTATCTCTATGTGTCTGTCCTCTACCGCTACTTTCGTTGCCTGTTTATTTCCTGTCTTGTTCAGTTCTTAGCCCATTTTTTTCCTTAAAATTTCCATAAATCACCCGTATATTTCAATATGTATATAGTGGTGATGAGCTTGGTTGAGTGGGTCGAATTAAGTAAAAAATCGAATTCATTTAAGTTAGTGGATTTTATTGAATGAATAAAACTGAAATTTTCTTTTAAAATTAAATTATGTGAAATGAATTTTAAATTCAATAAATATAAAAAGGATTAATTACATATATCTTCTTAAATCATGGGATAATTTTAAACTAAATTATCATTCTTATTACACCCTTCCATCAATTAGTCATCAAATTTAGCGTTAAATGTCAGTTTGAGTTCCACATGTTTAAACAAATTATTAATATATACATTTTTTTAAAAAAAATAATCCACATCATATCAAAGTATATAAAATTACTGACAAAAAAAGTAGTTGTAATGATATTCTAATTTGAAATTTCTATTGAAACACTCTAAAAGTTGAAGATTAATTTTAAATATAATTTATAGTTTGAATATGTTTGATGCAATTAAACTTTAATATATTTTCTGAATTTAAACAATTAGGATGAAAATCAGTTATGCTTTGAAATTCAATTTGTGTTGGTAGGGTTAAGTTGGATATTTGACCTGAGAGAGTTTAGTGATAGCATCCTGCATTTAATGAAATCACACACTACATGTTATTTTTTTTCTTCTTTTTAATGCCCTAATCTTCATGTACCTGACATGCTAATCCAACCACTGATGAGAGAAATGAAGAATATAATACCATTAAAAAATCTTCGAACAAATATTGATAATAACACAATTTTGTAATAGCTATAGTATCCAAAAATATATATATATTCATAAATCAATTAATCTAAATCATGTACTGATGATGTTCATAACGAGGATTACCTTTCAAAATGACAATTTTCTAGCATTGTTGTTTGTTGTGGACATAGGGTTAGTGACAGATACATGCCTTAATTTCTATCCTAAAATTTGAATTTTCTTTGATTAATTATTATTTTATTAATTGTATTCACTCTAAAATTTTATTTGTGGTCATCTCATACACAAATTTTATGCTCTTTTCGTCCAACTAAATTTGTCCTTTTTTAGATTTTAAAATTGAACTATTCAAAATGTCGTATTACAAAAAGTTAACAAATAACAACACTTATATATATATATATATACCCTTATTTATCTTATTTTTTTTATACCTATCAAAATAAATCTGTCAAATCTATCAATCATTTTTTTAGGATAATTTTTTCATTTCACTCATTTTATATAACTTAACATATGATTAAATTTATCTCTTAAAACTATGTGTTTTGTAAAAAATGAGACAAATATAACTAGACGAAAGAAATATTATTAATATATGTGTGTCCACCTTAAAAATTTATATTTAATAGATCCACTATTGCATGAGGTGATAATTGACGAGTTTAGCTGTCTTAGGCCAAGCCTAATTGAAGTAAAATAAAACAATATCTCATTTCTTGGCTTCACTAAGCACAGCCTGCTGCTTTCTACTTATTAATGACCATTTGAATTGCAGAAGGCGGTTACCTTTTCCCCCTCCACATTCAAATAATTGTAGCTGCAAAGCATAACAATTAATTACTCCATGCAATGTACGTAATCGCAAAGCCATCTATTGATTAAGAATTAAATTTCAAAACAAGTACCAAGTTTCTCGTGACCTGCTTTGGCCTTTGCCATTCACCGCACCTACTCCCCGCTTCACTTTATTTAGCTTTTCTTTTTCAACTTCCCTCCTCTATTCTCCTTCTTCCATTACATTGTCTCGCATTGATGATTGTTTGATTACTGCAGAGATTTAAAGTTGATCGACTCAGATTCTGGCCATTTGCCCCACACGAGAGAGATGAGCCCCTAATACCAAGAGGGGAAATGCATGCAAATAACTCTCAAGTCTCAACAAATTATTAACATAACAAGCACCTATCTGTTCACGTGAGGGATTACAGGTACATTACATGTGGATAACAAACTTGGAAAAGATATAAAAACGCGTGGCAAACATGCAACTATTCAAGAGAAAACCGACTACTCAAAACCATAGGGCCCTACGCCTTCCCATGTAGCGTTTTCATGCATAGACTGTTGTTTGTACGTACCCCTTCCTTCGTTTTTTAAGCTGGCCGTTTGCAAACTCTCTTTTTCCTTCCCTATCAAGTTTTTCATAGCTTAATTAATGTATTTTCATAAGTTAATAAGGTTTCGGGTCGTTCTAGGCTAAACTACACTTGTACTACTCTAACTATCACTTTTGTTCCGTTTTAGTCACTAAACTATTTTTTCCATAATCATACATAGCATTTAGTTTTGATTTCAATTTGGTCATCCACCGTTAAAAATTTGACAATGATAATGACGTGTCACCATAAGATAATGTCACATCATCATTGAAAAAAATAATAATATCACGTCAACAATTCTGTTAATTTCTCAACGGTGAGTGACTAGAATTAAACCAAAACATAACATTAGGTATGATTTTGAACAAAATAGTGACCAAAACGAAATAAAAATGATAGTTGGGAGCACTAAACGTGTAGTTTACCCTTCTTTTTATTATATTAAGTTACTAATATATTTTAATAAATTACATATTTAATCACCTATCTAACAATTTTTGTTTTCGAAAACATAATGTTACACTTTGATTCTATTTGGTCACTCGCTGTTACAAAAATTAACGATGATGTTGATATATTACCACAATGTAATACCACATTATAATTGAAAAATATTATCAAAAACATTAAATCTATTTATTTTTTTAATGATGATGACCAAAATAAAATAAAAATATAATATTAAGTATGATATTTTTTAAGAAATAGTTAAATGATCAAAATTAAATACAAAAATAGATGGTAACTAAAGAAGAAAGTTACCCATATTTTTTTTATCTATATGTTTAAAGGTGAACGAGCCCCATCTCTATGACAGCTATATACCTAAACATATCGTGGGACCATGTGGTGTTATTATAGAGGGGTGGTTCTGGTAGGTCAGAAAGGCTTGCAATCTGCATTCTACAAATATTGGCGTGGCTATTGCCTATTGCCTATAACATGGATATTCACACCTCCAATCCATCCATCTTATCCTTTGTTGTCTCTTCAATGTCATGAATATTTAATATGTTCATGCGCATGTATATATCATATCACATCCATACCTTAGTGCATATTTTTACGTGTTTTAAAAAGTTTTTAATTTAAACAATTCCGTTTTGGAATTAATTTCTCAATATATTCTCGATTTATTATTTTTTTAAACTAAGTTTGAATCAAATGCATATTATTAGTGGTGATAACCTAATTTAATGGATGTAGACATGATTTAAAAATTGAATCACTCTAAATCATTCTCATTATTTTTATATTTTTCTTCTCATCTATTTCAAAAAATTTAAAAGTTAATTCTTCTTCTCTTGGTATTTGAATTGATTGATCGAGTGAACAATATTATTTTTTAAATCTTTAACTTTTTAAATAGTTATACAAATTAATCTAATATAACTTTATTATTAGGCAGAAATATGGATTTCGGTACTTGAATTAGGCACTTATTCTCATATTGGTGTTTAAAATTTAAATAGCGATCGGTTATCGTAATAGTAGTCATTATATAAAGATTTTGGTGTCGTTTGAAATCATTATTGCACAATCCCGATACTCACAATGATCGCAATAGTACTCATTTTGTCCTAATCGCAATAAACGCAAAAATACAACAGAAAATACGACCACAATCGTAATTTAAATCCACACTTCCAAGTTGGTACCATATAGACATTTTCTCTTAAGTCGATAACTAAAAAATTCTTACTCTCATATTAATACCTGAACTTAATTTCATCTATCATTTTGGTACTTTCATTAATGCTATTTGTCGTAACCGATTTTCGTCCGGGCATGAAATATTTACTTGGCGGGAAAAAGTGATGTGAATAAATGGTTTTTAAAATAATTTGGGAGTCGCCATCGGCCTTTTGGGTTAGGTAGGTCGAATACCTAAAAAATATCTTTTAAAAGAGTTTTAAGAAAACATCAATTAAAAAATAAAATGATCTGCGTTTATAACCAAAAATTCGTTCTTTTTAATAATAAAAAGGGATTTGTGGTCGGTTACGTTTAGGGAAGGATTAGCACCCATACAACGCCCAAAATTGGTACTTTTTTAATTATAAATTGTCTCTATTATTAAAAATTAAAAATTCAAAATATATTTAATTTATAATCCTATTATTTCAAAATTATATAAAAAATATTTATTTATTTAAAAATATCAGAAAAGGACTTCTAGGTGCCTTAAGACAGCTCTTTTCTTTGATATTAATAAATATTAATTTAAATAAAATTAAATAATAATTTTTTATTAATATTTAATTTTAAAATACCAGAATAGGACATCCAGTTGTATTAAGATTGCCCTATTCTTCGATATTGAAAAATAAAAAATAATTTATTGAAAAATATAAATTATTATTTATTATATATATATATTTATGACTACATAAAAATATTTAAATATATAAACAAGTAAAATTAAAACAATAAGAATACAATTAGAACTATATATTTAAAAGCAGTAAAATAAATGAAAATATTTAAAATTAATGACTAAATTATAGTAAAATTGAAATTAAATACCTAATTCATAATTAATCAAAATTATAGGGATTAAACATGCTATTTTCTTATTTATTAATTTAGTGACTAAAATAAAATTATATAAAATTCAGATATTAGATTAAAATAAATTAAAACATATTATTCAGATTAAAATATTAATTATTTAAAATAACGGACTAAATCTGTTATTTACCCTAAATATATTATTTTAATACAAAGGACTAAAATAAATAAAAATAAAATTAAAGATCTGAATTAAAAGGATTATAAACTTGATTTAGTGACTAAAATGTAAGGATTACAAATTCAAGGGATGGCGGACAGGATTTAACAATTAAAAATTATACAAATAGCCCTCCCCGAAACGACGTCGTTCGGGAAGGGCTATTTAAAGCCAAATCCGGCTGGCCCTTCGGGCCATATCTCATTTCTTTTTTTTTTATTTCTCTCTCTAACTGAGAGAGAATAAAAGCTCTCCCTTCTCTCTAGCTTCCCTCATCGGAGGGAAGCCGGTCACCGGACGGCAGCCGTCTGCCGCCGTGACTCTCACCGCCGGCCACCGCATCCGGTGGCCGGAAAAATTTATTTTTACACCATTATGTAGATCGGACCGTCCTAATGACGGTTCCGATGTTCCTTTCTTTTAAAACGCTCCTAATCGGAGCAAATCTAATAAAGTACCTTCGATTTTCGAAGGTTTTGGTGATGTTTGAAGAGGTCCGGTGATCGTAGCTTCCTCAGTAAGCTTCTCTCCTCCCTTTTCTTTTGTTTTTGGTTGCTGGTTGTTGTGAGTTGGTCTCTATTTTTGTATCTTTGCTCTCGGTTTCTGTCTCTCTCCGTCTGTGTTTTTTTTCTTTGCAGATGGGGTGATGGCTTTATAGCCATCACCGGTGTGGCCATCGGACCGAGTAAAAGAGTACCCTTCGGTGAGTCACCGGACTCCCAGTGGTGACTCACCCCATGGCCATAATGTGGACGGCTGGCGTTGGAACTTCTGGAGCCTTCGGTTGGGGCGTGGCAGCGGCTGGAGCGACGTGGAGCGGCGGCAGCTAGTGTAGTCCCTAGGGTATCATAACCCTAGGGTTTCGTCTGGCACCATCTAGACCGTTGGATCTAAGTTAGATCCAACGGCTGAGAAGCAAAGCGGCGGCTGGCTGAGATATAAACCCTAAATGGGTTTTAGGGTTTTTTTTTGTTTTGTTTGGGCCAGTCTATTGGGCCTCGATTTGGGTTTTGTAATATTAATAAATAATATATATTAATAATAATAATTATAATTATAATTATAATTATAATAAATAATAATAATAATGGGTAAAAAAAAATTTAATATCTTCAGCTGCCCCTCTTTGCTCATTCTTGTGTTGACAAGAATAGGGCAAAGACGAAAAGATAATTTTTTTTTATCCATTTAGCTCCACTTGATTATGATGGAGATGTTGAATAAATTCTTCTCTTTCTTTAGATGAGTTCTTCTCATTATGAACTTTCTGCTGGGGATAATGTGGACCTATTTCCTTCTGTGATAGAGTCATTCAAAATGTTAAATAAGCTCTTCTCATTATGAACTTCTTCTTTCTCCTTCAGATGAGTTCTTCTCATTATGAACACTTCTGGAAAGGTTTATGCTAATCTATCTGCTTCTGTGATAGAATTATGCAAAAGGTTGAACAAGCTCTTCTCATTGTGAACTTCTTCTTCCTCTTCAGATAAGTTCTTCTCATTATGAACTTTCTCTGGAAAAGTTGGTGCCGATCTATCTCATTCTGTGATAGCGTCGAGCAAAAGATTAAACAAGTTCTTCTCATTATGAACTTCTTCTTCCTTCTTCAGATGAGTTCTTCTCATTATGAACACTTCTGGAAAATGTTGATCCATCAAGAGATGAATTCGAGCAAAAAGTTGAACAAGTTCTTCTCATTATGAACTTCTTCTTTATTCTTCAGATGAGTTCTTCTCATTATGAACTTTCTCTGGAAAAGCTAATGCTAATCTATCTGCTTCTGTGATAGAATTATGCAAAAGGTTGAACAAGCTCTTCTTATTGTGAACTTCTTCTTCCTCTTCAGATAAGTTCTTCTTATTATGAACTTTCTCTGGAAATGTCAATCCATCAAATGATGAATTTAACCAAAAGGTTGAACAAGTTCTTCTCATTATGAACTTCTTCTTCCTTCTTCAGATGAGTTCTTCTCATTATGAACTTTCTCTGGAAAAGCTAATGCTAATCTATCTGCTTCTGTGATAGAATTATGCAAAAGGTTGAACAAGCTATTCTTATTATGAACTTCTTCTTCCTCTTCAGATAAGTTCTTCTTATTATGAACTTTCTCTGGAAATGTTAATCCATCAAATGATGAATTTAACCAAAAGGTTGAACAAGTTCTTCTCATTATGAACTTCTTCTTCCTTCTTCAGATGACGAGTTCTTCTCATTATGAACTCGACCTGGCAATGTCAATCCATCAAATGATATATTTGAATCTTTGCTAAAATCTTTGAAATTCCTGTTAAAAATTCAACATGGATGAAAATGAATGAAAATGCACCTATTTTTGCAAACACCTAAATATGATGCATGAATGTTAAGTTATTTGATTTCAGATTGGTGAACTGAGTATTTCTTCAGTTGTAAAAACCCAATAGATCTTTCTTCTTCAAATCAGAGAATCTATCATCTTTGACAAATGTAGATGTAGATATAATGTCACAAAACCTCTTGAGAATAAAACTCAATAGTATAGACTCTTGAAAAGCTTGCATTCATGCAACATGTTGATTCTGATAACAACTCATCTGATTATGAAGTGACCTTTCAAGATGATTTCACAGATATCGATAGTTCTTTTAATACCGAGAAATCTTGATTTCCGATTCTGATAACAACTCATCTGATTATGAAGTGACCTTTCAAGATGATTTCACAGATATCGATAGTTCTTTTAATATCGAGAAATCTTGAATTCTGATTCTGATGAGGAGAATAAACTGTTATACTTGACAAAAATGGGATTCTCAGAGGCTGAAGCTTCAATAGCCATGGAGAGATGTGGTCCAGATTCATCAATTGCAAAATTGACAAATTTTATATGTGCTGCTCAAATGGCTAAGGTTACTGACATATTTCTTCCGGTAAAAGATGGGAAGCCATTATGCAATGATCCCAATTACAAGAAAAGGTGAAACTTGGGCTATGATTTTTTGGAAAGGAATAAACAAAAGAAGCTTGAAAAGAAACTTCTTAATGAAGACGATCATGCAATTCATCTTTTAATTCCAATGATTGGTTCTGGGTTTTATATCAAACCAAATCAGAGAACTCAAAGAACACTTCCAGAAGATGCTATTAGCACATTCCTCTTCCAAATTCAATAACTGGTTCTGTGGTTCATACCAAACCAGATCAGATAACTCAAAGAACACTTCCAGAAGATGCTATGAGCACATTCCTCTTCCAAATTCAATGATTGATTTTACCAAACCAGATCAGATAACTCAAAGAACACTTCCAGAAGATGCTATGAGCACATTCCTCTTCAAAATTAATGACTGATTTTACCAAACCAGATCAGATAACTCAAAGAACACTTCCAGAAGATGCTATGAGCACATTCCTCTTCAAAATTAATGACTGGTTCTACCAAACCAGATCAGATAACTCAAAGAACACTTCCAGAAGATGCTATGAGCACATTCCTCTTCCAAATTCAATGATTGATTTTACCAAACCAGATCAGATAACTCAAAGAACACTTCCAGAAGATGCTATGAGCACATGGCATTTGTTCCAGTTAATGTTTGGACTGGGATATCACAGTACTTATTCGATGTAGAGCCAGAATTTGTAGATTCGAAGCATTTTCATGCTACTACACTGAAAAGGGCTATATTCATAATTCTGCCAATTAAGAACAGATTTTCTCTTATTCTGCTTCCTCCATGTGCTGATGCTTTTCCATTGACAAAAAAAATGATGGCCTTCCTGGGATCCAAGAACAAAGTTGAACTGTTTATAAACATGTACAGGAAGTGCCAAATTGACAGAAATGATCTGTAAGGCTCTTGAAGCTTATGACAATGAGTCACATTCGAGCGTCCAGAAGTATGTTCTTGATGAGTGCTGAAAATGGAATCTAGTATGGGTTGGAAGTAATAAAGTTGCTCCACTTGAACCTGATGAGGCGGAAATGCTTCTAGGTTTCCTTAAAAACCATACACGAGGAGGAGGATCTGCTAGAGATATGTTCCCCAGTGATATCAATGTCCTGTTTCTTTTTGCTGGAATCAGTACTGCAGAGGTCGCCTTCTACTGTCTTAGCATATCTTTGAAAACAGATGTGCAAGAACTGAATGATGATCGGTTGGAGCAATTGATGAGTAGATTTGGCGGATTCGACCTTGTTGTCGGTAGCATCCCGTGTAACAATCTTGATGGAAGCAATAAACATCATCATGATGAACTAGAAGATTTTTGTTGGTGCATTTTCTTGCAATGAATGCTACGACAGCTGTCTCTTCCTCTCTTCCAATATATCCCATTCTTTTCAAATCATGGAACGATTTAGTTAATAGTAAAACTGGTCATCTTCAACTTTTGAAATACTGTAACCAATGTTACCCTATATATCCAGAGTGCAAATAATGATTTGTTCATGGATTTATGATGATTTTTTGCTTACTTTGTATTACATGCCTTTAAAAGTATTAACATAAAGTGATATTCAGAAATCTTTAACTTATTTCAAAATTATGTTAATCCATAAAAGAATAAATTGAATTTTCGAAAATAAATTGAATCTCAAATAAATTGAACTTGAAATAGATAGAATTGTATTCAAAGTTATGGCAAGCATAAGAATGATAAAAATTCAAATGACTCAACAAATTATTAGCATAAGTATTTCTAAATTAATCAAATTGACACAATTTAGAGTAATGATGTAAGCTTTTGTCTGGAAGATCTCAAACGTTGTCAAAATGCTTGTAGATGTGAAGTTTCTCCCAAACTGTCAAAATCTGAAGAGGGTTCAATTGCCAGATGCCTAATATCAACATACATTTGAGCCGCCCTTTCAGGTTTTCAACTCAAATCCTTCCTTTGGTTACAAGATGCCCTTTGCGGGTTTTCATCTTGACCCCCTTTTTTTCTTTTTTTCTTTTTTTTTCTCTTTTTTTTAAGCATAATATTTCTTGACAGAATCCGAGTTTATTGGATTTCTCAAAATTTTTCCATCCATTTCTGCCAAGATCAACGCTCCTCCGGAAAAGGCCTTTTTCACAACGTATGGCCCTTCCCAATTAGGCATCCATTTCCCACGGAAATCTTTATGTATAGGCAAAATCTTTTTTAGTACTAGATCACCCTCTTGGAATTCTCTTGGATGTACTTTTTTGTCATGAGACTTCATCATCCGTTTCTGATACATCTGTCCATGGCAAATAGCTTTCAATCTTTTCTCCTCAATAAGGTTCAATTGATCAAATCTAGCTTGGATCCATTCAGATTCATCCAATTTTGTTTCTCTCAAAATTCGAAGCAATGGAATCTCAACTTCAATTGGTAAGACTGCTTCCATCCCATAGACTAAAGAAAAAGGCGTTGCCCCAGTAGATGTTCGAACAGTAGTTCAGTATGCATATAAAGCAAAAGGTAACTTCTCGTGCCAATCTTTGTAAGTTTCAGTGGTCTTTGTAATGATTCTCTTGATGTTCTTATTTGCTGCTTCAACTGCCCCATTCATCTTTGGACGATATGCCACTGAGTTTCCATGTTTGATCTTAAACTGTGCACAAAGTTCGGTCATCATTTTGTTGTTCAGGTTCAGAGCATTATCTGTAATGATACTTTCTGGTAGGCCATACCGGCAAACTATCTCTTTCTTTATGAATTTGCAGACTGTGGACCTCTTAATATTGGCATATGAAGCAGCTTCAACCCATTTGGTAAAATAATCAATTGCCACAAGAATGAAGCAATGTCCATTCGATGCTTTTGGTGTGATTGCACCGATGACATCTATTCCCCACATAGAAAACGGCCAGGGTGCTGTCATTACATGTAAAGGAGATGGGGGTACATGAATCTTGTCTGTATATATCTGGCATTTATGACATTTCCTTGCATAATCAATGCAATTTGTGTGCATGGTAGCCCAATAGTATCCATATCTCATTATTTTTCTGGCCATGGAAAGACCATTTGCATGTGTTCCACATATTCCACTGTGTACTTCTTCAATGATGCTTCTGGCTTCGCTGGTATTTAAACATCTTAATAGCGTTTGATCATTGCTTCTTCTATACATAATTTCGCCATCAAGAAAATATCCAGCAGTCATTCTTCTCAAGGTTCTTTTATCAATTTCAGATGCATTTTGTGGATAACTTTGATTTTTGATATATTGCAAGATATCATAATACCATGGTTTACCATCTACCTCTTCTTCCACACTATAACAGTGTGCAGGAATTTCATATACTTGCATTTTGATTGGCATCATATCAACTTTCTTAGTTGCCTGAAACGTAGCAGCTAATGTAGCCAAAGCATCTGCCATTTGATTTTCTTCTCGAGGAAGATAATTGAAGGTGACTCTCTCAAATTCCTTCACTAATTCGAGGGTAAAATTTCGGTATTCCAACAATTTGGGATCTTTTGTTTCCCATTCTCCTCGCAATTGATACACCACTAACGATGAATCTCCGTATATCTTGAGAAATTTGATTTTTCTTTCTATAGCTGCTTTCAATCCCATGACACAAGCTTCGTATTCCGCCATGTTATTGGTGCAAAAGAACTCCAGTCTACTTGTAAAGGGATAATAAATATTTTCTGGAGAAATTAACACTGCCTCGATTCCTCGTCCCAAAGCATTGGATGCTCCGTCAAAGTAAAGCTTCCAAAATGCAGATGCATCATTTGTTCTGACTTCTTCATTCATGGATATGCACAACAAATCTTCATCGGGAAAATTGAAACTCAAAGGCTGATAATCATTTGATACACGACTGGCCAGAAAATCAGCTATGACACTTCCTTTTATTGCTTTTTGGTTGACATATACAATATCAAACTCAGATAATAACATTTGCCATCTAGCCATTCTGCCTTCAAAGCTGGTGATTCCATTAAGAATTTCAAAGGATCAAGTTTGGATATCAACCAAGTAGTATGATATAACATATATTGTCTGAGTCTTCGAGTAGCCCACACCAAGGCACAACATAATTTTTGTATTGGTGGATATCGAATTTCACAATCAGTAAATTTCTTGCTCAGATAGTAAATAGCTTTTTCTTTTCTTCCAGATTCATCATGCTGTCCTAGTTCACATCCCATCGAATTTTCGAAGACTGTCAAGTAGAGAATTAACGGTCTATCAGGCATTGGTGATACTAAAATAGGGGCATTGGATAAATATTTCTTAATAATATCCAAAGTTTCTTGACATTCATCATTCCAGACTTCAGGATTGTTCTTTCGAAGTAATTTAAACACTGGATCACATTTTTCAGTTAATTGAGAAATGAACCGAGATATATAATTTAATCTTCCCAAAAAGCCTCAAACTTCTTTTTTTGTATTGGGTGGTGGAAGATCTTGAATTGCTTTTACTTTATCTGGATCAATCTCGATTCCTTTTTTACTGACCACAAATCCCAAAAGTTTCCCGGAAGTTATCCCAAAAGTGCATTTAGCGGGGTTGAGCTTTAATTGATACTTCCTCAATCTCTGGAAAAGCTTTCTCAGATTTTGAATATGTTCTTCTTCAGTTCGGGATTTGGCAATCATGTCATCCACGTATACTTCAATCTCTTTGTGCATCATGTCATGAAACAAAGTTACCATAGCTCTTTGATACGTTGCCCCTGCATTTTTTAATCCAAATGGCATCACTTTATAGCAGAATGTGCCCCACATGGTTACAAATGTTGTTTTTTCCATGTCTTCAGGATTCATTTTTATCTGATTATATCCTGAAAAGCCATCCATGAATGAAAACCATGAGTGTCCTGCAGTATTGTCCACCAAGGTGTCTATGTGGGGTAATGGAAAGCTATCTTTTGGACTAGCTTTGTTGAGATCTCTGTAATCCACACACATTCGAACTTTCCCATTTTTCTTTGGTACGGGAACAATGTTGGCTACCCATTCTGGGTATTTGGCTGCCTGTAGGAAACCTGCATTGATCTGTTTCATCACTTCCTCTTTGATCTGCAACAACATTTCTGGCCTCATTCGCCTGAGCTTTTGTTGGACCGGTTTATATTCTGGATTGATTGGAAGCTTGTGCATCACTATATCTGTACTCAAACCAGGCATATCTTGATAAGACCAGGAGAAGATATCTTTGAATTCTTGAAGAAGATTTATCAATTCTTGTTTTATCTGGATTGTCAGAGTAGTACCAATTTTCACCTCTTTCATTTCTTCATCTGTTCCCAGATTCACAGTTTCAATCTCTTCTTTGTGGGGTAGAATTTGTTTGTCTTCTTTTTCTACCAATCTTAATAATTCAGTAGGAACATCACATTCCAGTTCATCCTTACACCCATTGATTTCTTCCAGACATATGGGTTGCTCTAAATTTATCGCTTGATTAAATTTAGGAATAAACATGCTATTAAAGTTGTGACACCTGCAAATTTAAGTCGGACATATTTCCGAAAGAATATAGTAAATTTATGAAATAAATAAATGTAAAAATGTAAGAGAATGTAAAGAATGATTGCCATCTGAAAATTTTAAAGAAAATTTCTTATATTTAACCTAATTTCCTTTACAAGATAACAAAAAGTTTTCATACTTTTGAGCTAAACATAAAGATTAGTTCTGAATATTACTTTGCGTTAATATTAAAAACTATAGGAAGATCTTCAGTGGTCCAATTGTTGAGTGTTTCTCCAGGAAAACATGGGCGAATCCTATCCAAGTATTTGCCAGTCTTGTTGTCATTCATGATCATGTTGATAAATAATCCATTCATAGCTTCTTCAACTATGTTTTGATCTTTCGTCAACTTTTCTTCTTTAAAGGCTTCAACAAGCTGTTGTTCTACATTAATTGTTCCCCCTGATCTGAATGTGGTCTTCAACTGTGGGAAAAACATGTGTTCCCAAAGGATTTCTTTCCCTTTCAACCTTGCCTTTCTGTCTTCACATCTTCTTTTCATCTCTTTGTTCTTTTACTGAAAATTGGGCTTAAATCCAAGCCCAAAACGATCTTTCTTCATCTTTATACTTACAGGAACTGAAATCCCTTGAAGATTCTTTCCTAAACCTTTCCCAGCTTTAGCTCCGATGCCTAAAGTTTGTCGTACCGTCATCTTGGTGCAATCAGATAATCTGGGATATGGAATTTTGCTTCCTTCTGCAATAAAGGTTGCATTTACAAATTCAAGAGCTCAGAAAGAGCATTCAAGAGCATCATCATTGGTTTCAATATATGGAACATCACTTGTTATAGACGCAATGATTTCTTCTTCAGCTCCTACGCATATTACTTGTCCATCAACAACAAATTTCAATTTTTGATGTAATGAAGAATGAACGGCTCCTGCTGAATGAATCCATGGCCTCCCTAATAAACAATTATATGTAGGGTGGATGTCCATCACCACAAAGTCAATATTGTACACGACTGGTCCAATTAACAACGGTATTTCCATTTTCCCAAGCACCTCTTTTTGAGTACCGTCAAAGGCTCGTACTACATTCTGATAGCTCTTTATGTGTGATTTATCCACATGCATTCTTTGAAGTGTGACTAAAGGCATCAAGTTGAGAGCGGATCCATTGTCAATCAATACTCCTGGCAACATATGACCATGACAGTGTGTCGTGATATTCAAAGCTTTTACTGACCCCATTCCGCCTTCAGGTATTTCATCATCCGTGAACGTTATGTAATTATCAGCGGCTATATGTCCCACAATTCTGTCAAGTTTATTGAGGGATATATCCTCAGGGATAAATATTTGGTTGAGCATTCTCATCAAAGCATTTCTATGTGCTTTTGAATTCATCAATAGATCAATAATAGAAATTCTCACTTGTTGTTTGTGTAGTTGTTCAACCACACTATACTCACTATGTTTCAGGAATTTCAAAAATTCTTGAGCTTGTTTTTATGTCACATGCTCATTGAATGCTGGAGGGGATTCATCATCAAATACCTTCTGGGGTATTACCATGGTTTTTCCTTTTGTTTTCACTTGTTTCGAGGCATTGGATGTTTCGGGAGAGTAACATCTCCCACTTCTTGTAAAGAATCCGACTTCACTCACTGCTTCAGACGTCGATCCCAGACTCTGTACTTTTTCTTCTATTTTTTCTAGAGAAACAGATCCTCCTACCATTGAAACATTGGTAGTATAATTCCAAGGTACTCTGCGAGTATCTTTGTATGGAAATGGTAGAGGAGTGGTGATAACTACTTTCGGCTTTATTGGTGTAGGAATCACCGTAGATGATTTCACATTAATGATCACAGGATCATTTGTTCTTTGACTAGGTTTAGAATCCTCTGAGGAGCAAACATCATCTTCTTTTTTCCCTGGTTTTTCTTCAAAGAATTCTATCTCTCTACTATTCATCAATTTTTGTACCAAATCTCTAAACTCAGGACATAGTTGAATTTCATGCCCTTTCTCTTGATAATATTCACAATAATTCTTGCCTTCATTCTGCTTTGGCCTGAATTGTTGTGGAATTATATCGGCTAAAGAGAGTTGTTGGAATACCCAAACAAAAGGAGATTTAATTTCAGAAATATCAGTTTTTGCTTTCTTTCTGTTCTCTTCCTGAATTGCATTCACATTTTTATCTCCATGATTTGGCAATGGATGATTTGATGTAGATGGTGAATTGAATTCCAACTTTCCAGTGTTGATCAAATTTTAAACCACCCTTTTGAATGCCAAACAGTTTTCAATAGAATGACCCGTAATTCCTTCATGGTAAACACAGTGTGCTTTTACATCAAACCATGGAGGGAATGGTGGTTGCATGGGAACCAAAGGATAAGGCCGTATGACATCTGCTTTTAACAGTGAATCATAAATCTCAGCATATGGTACTGGTAAAGGTGTAAAAGACAACCTTTCATTTTCCTTTCGAGATCCTCTGGACTCTGCTCGATTAGTGTTTGTTTCCTCTTTCTTAACCCTTGGCTGAGTTATTGTAACACTTTTCGATGAATCCTTGTTGTAAGAGTTTGCATTGTTGACTTCATTCTCTTTTTTCCGGTACATAGGTCTTTTGGAACTAGACCCCTCATTTGATTTAATTTTGCCACTTTTCAAGACATTTTCAATGAGTTCTCCAGAAATGACCAAATCTGCAAAATTTCTGGTTGCATTCCCCATTAGATGATTTAAATAAGGAGCTTTCAATGTATGGACAAATATTACTGTGGCCTCTTTTTCTGACAAAGGTGGTTGAACTTGGGATGCTGTGTCACGCCATCTCTGGGCATACTGTCTGAACGTTTCGTTATTCTTTTTCTCCAAATTTTGGAGAGTCCATCTATCAGGGACCATGTCTGTTACGTGGCGGTATTGCTCTAAGAATGCTTTAGCCAGATCTTTCCAGGATCTAATGTTGGCTTTGGTCAATTGAGTATACCATTTTAAAGCTGGTCCTGTCAAACTATCTTAAAAGCAGTGAATTAACAATTTCTCGTCTTTCACATATCCTGCCATTCTGTGACAAAACATAGTAATGTGGGATGAAGGGCATGTGGTACCGTCATATTTATCAAATTCGGGAGCTTTGAACTTGATGGGGAGGATTAGGTCTGGAACCAAACTCAACTCACTAGCGTCAAACCCATAGAATGATTCAGTTATTTCCACGGATTTCATTCGTTCCTCTAAGCTCTTGATCTGTCTGGTCAATTCTTCATTTACTTTTTCTTTTTCATTCAGCTCATTCAAATCTGGGATTAAATGCTCAGTATTAAGATCCCCTATTTTCACATATGATATAAGTGGATTTTTGCTTGAAGATGCAGGATCCACTTGTCGATTTTCATGTGGTTTGGCTTCTTGAAATGCTGATGTGCGAGCATTGATTTGTATAGGTGTATTACCAGAGTGATAAATTGGTTCAGGTGGAAAACCTAAAGGATACATAGGCTCTTGGTCGAAAGATACAGGATTTTCATGCATTTTTCCAATGATAGCCTGCCTTTTAAACATGTCTTCTATTTTCTGCATCATGCTGTCTTGTGAATTTGCAATATTGGCTTCAATTTTCTCCAGCTTCATTCTCATTTCTGCTTGTTCTTTATTATGCTGTTCCTCAATACGTTGTATTTTATCCTCCATAATTCTTTTAGTAGCTTGTCTAGTACCGTAGTGATGTTGTATTTCTCTTTTGGCCAGAATAACTGCGATTGAAAAATCTTCTGATATTATTATATTTTTTCAAATTTTAATTAATGAATTTTATCTTAATAATAAAAATTATACATAAAGAAAATGATGCAATGAATGTATGTATGCGGAATGCATGTATGCAAAAGGTATTGATCCAAAAAGTTAACTGTCATAGAACAACTTTCATCGGCATACAAAAGTTTCTTTATAATAGCTCATAACTACAGATAAGGCGTAGCTTTCCTATTAAGCTCTATAATTTCTTTCATTAGCCATGACACCTTCTTTCCGAACTTAGAAACTGGATCAACGTGATGCTTAATTATTTTAGCTTCAACAGCTAGTTCCCCAACATATCTAGCAACTTCGCTCATTTGTACCATGGCCTCGAATACCTTATTACTTCTTTCTTCACTTCTTTCTACATAGAAATCAGTTGACTTTTTCCATTGTTCATTAGTTCCTTCAAGAGTTTGCTCTAATTCAGTGATTCTGACTTGACAATTGTGCAGAGTTTTTTCAAGATCTCTAATGCATCTTCGTAGTGAAGCACTTTCCTCATTACTTTCTTTGAGATCAATAGGTCCTAGACACTTTTTCTTGAAATAATGATTCTTCAAGTTATAAAATGTAAGCGTTAAACTCTGAGTTTTTGTTTCTAGACTGATCCAGATCTTCTTCAAGTTTTGTTCGTGCTTCTTGCGTTCTTTGATTAATCTTCTGGATCTGAACATTCTTGTTTTTGCATCTTTGCATCCAATTGCTAGCCACTTCTTGCTCTACCTCAAGTTTGGTGTTGAAATTATTTCTTTCCAGCTCCCATTTTTCTTTTTCAATATTGAACTCTTCAATCTTTTGGCCTCTGACTTCAAGTTCGGCAATCAACTGGTTCATTTTAGATTCAAAATCCTTTGAACATGATATTTTTCTCACCTTCAAATTTATCAAAGATGTCATTTTTCATCTCTTCTAAATCTTTGGCTCGATCCCTTTCTCTTTGCATTTCATTCATGATTTCGCGGTGTTCAGCTTTGTGTTTTATAATTCGCTCTCTTCTGTCAACCTCAAAATCTTCTATTTTTTTGCTTTCCTTTCTCAAGGCTTTTGAGTAGACGGCTATTCTTTCCTTTCAGATCTTCAACTCGACTTTTCTCGATGTTCAATTCTCTGCTCATCTGTACTGTTGATTGGCTTGGTCCTGATGCTTTCCGGGATTTATATAACTCTTGGTAATTTTTCTTTAATGCTCTAAATTCACCATCAACTTTTTCTTTGATTTCTCTCAACATTGCACATTGTGATGAATGAAAGTCAATATCAACACCCAACATAGCTTTATCTCATCTCATTTGCTCTAATTCTCTTGACCAGCCTTCTCTTTCTACTTCAAACTCAGCTCTCAGGATTTCAATTTCTGATGGAACCACCTTAATGCGATCTTCCATAGAGATATCCTCATTTTGATCTGGTAGAGGAATATTTTCATTTTTCCTGACAGATCTCCATTCCTCATAATCAGGAGTTAGCATTTCTTTTGCTGCTTTAGCTCGGATACAAAAAGTTGTTTTCCAAGCTGTAACAGCTTCCATGATATTTCTTTTATAATTTTTGCTGTGGAATGCGAACTCAGATAAATGTAATCCAACGGTGACATGTACAAATTGACGACCTTCATACTGTCTTATGACCAGAAGTGGTGCATATCCAATTCCTCCCCATAATTCGAGCAGCATTATCCAATTGTAATCACCACATTTGTAAAAGAATTCCCTTTGGATTTGCCACGGGGCTCGCCAAACAATGTCATTGCTTTGCAGATTTCGAAAAGCATTAATCCACATATCTTTCTTAATTTCTTTCGGCCATTCTTGCTCCAGAAATTCTTTTAATGGTGAATAATCCGTCTTAAAGCGCCGGTATGAAACCTTTTCTGTCCTCCAGAAATGGCTACGGATCCAAACATATAACAACTGGGTACACCCTGAGAATCGTCCACCTCCTAGCTTTCTACAAGCATTTAATGATCTGAAAGTCTCTGCAAGAATTGCAGAGGCAGGATTAATCTTTTTTTGTAGCTGTTCAAACAAATCTACTACTGCAGCTTCAATATATCCCAATACTTTTGGGAAGATAACCATACCATACATACTCAGAGCAAATAGATCGAATCGTACTTTAGTGTCTGGATGACTCTGAATAAGTTCTTTAATGTTGGTCCAAGCAATGCCTTCGCTTTCGCCTTTTTGTTTTGTACGGGATGCCACCCATTCTTCTCGTACCCGGCAATCTTTGCTAATTTAACTCGAAAGAGTTGAGTTTTAATTGACTTTGAATAGATTCGATTCTCCAAAGCCCCTTCTATATGTAGCAAAGTTGTGTACTCTTCAATAGTAGGGACCAAGTCCTCCTTATTGAGAGTGAAGCAATTGTACCCTGGATTCCAGAATTGAATTAGGGCTCTGAGTAATTCATCATCAACTTCGACATAGAGCAAATATGGGATGTCTCCGTAAGTATGATAAAACTGCAATTTTTTGTTTGAATCCCAACTTTCCCAAATGCTTCGCAAATCTTGCATATCATTTCTTTTTAGCGAAACTGGAGCATAACTGGCCAAGTCAGATACATAGTCATCTTGCAGACTGTCTCCTCCTTGTCTTTGTATGTCCTCAGCCCACTGTCTTACTTCTGAGTTTAGAATTATTTGATTTGAACACTTTTTATCCATGGATGAAAGCTTTCCAATGAGACAATTAACACGAGGATCAATGCCTTTTATCCTGTATGATGCTATGAAAACAGAAAAAATAAAGAACACACAAAAAGAAATGAATTAGTTTACATAATAAAGAAATTTAATAATAATATCTAATAAATATTTTTATTTAAACATGCTTTTTCATAATTTAAATAATTTAAATATACATGTAATTTAATCAGTAAGAAAATAAATAAATTAAAAGGAAAACTAGAATTCATTTCTCCTGTGTGTACACCTATTTTGGACAAAATTTCAGCATGGCTTGAGATCAGAAGAGTTTCTAGGGTTTATTATATGTAAGGTTTCAGTTCTAAGAATAAAGGTACCCGAATTGTCCTTGTTAGTGCCCCCTTGGGCTATTAACCCTCAATCCTAATCCATCACAGACTAAAGTGGATCGAGTTCAATTCGAGGGGACACATTTCTCTATGACTGACACGGAGAATAAATTCTCATGAAGACATAGAGCATATAAACCCCGAAAGTTACTTGCTAGGTCTGACACGGAGAATAAATTCTCACGAAGACGTCGCTTTCACTCCCACTTAAAAAGGACAAACTCAATTATAGAGCTTTATGTTATGCAATGCAAGTGTTGTGTGTGAGGAGAAATGTTCAAACAACAAACAGAAAAATAAAATAAAAAATATCTAAATAAAATAAAAAAATAATTTGAAAGAAAATAATTAAAAATTAAATATATGAATTTTAATTTCTAACTGATAGAGACAATTTATAATTGGTTTTAAAGTTTGACCAGTCCCCAGCGGAGTCGCCAAGCTGTCGTAACCGGTTTTCGTCCGGGCACGAAATATTTACTTGGCGGGAAAAGTGATGTGAATAAATGGTTTTTAAAATAATTTGGGAGTCGCCATCGGCCTTTTGGGTTAGGTAGGTCGAATACCTAAAAAATATCTTTTAAAAGAGTTTTAAGAAAACATCAATTAAAAGATAAACTGATCTGCGTTTATAACCAAAAATTCGTTCTTTTTAATAATAAAAAGGGATTCGTGGTCGGTTACGTTTAGGGAAGGATTAGCACCCCTACAACGCCCAAAATTGGTACTTTTTTAATTATAAATTGTCTCTATTATTAAAAATTAAAAATTCAAAATATATTTAATTTATAATCCTATTATTTCAAAATTATATAAAAAATATTTATTTATTTAAAAATATCAGAAAAGGTCTTCTAGGTGCCTTAAGACAGCTCTTTTCTTTGATATTAATAAATATTAATTTAAATAAAATTAAATAATAATTTTTTATTAATATTTAATTTTAAAATACCAGAATAAGACATCTAGTTGTATTAAGACTTCCCTATTCTTCGATATTGAAAAATAAAAAATAGTTTATTGAAAAATATAAATTATTATTTATTATATATATATTTATGACTACATTAAAATATTTAAATATATAAACAAGTAAAATTAAAACAATAAGAATACAATTAGAACTATATATTTAAAAGCAGTAAAATAAATGAAAATATTTAAAATTAATGACTAAATTATAGTAAAATTGAAATTAAATACCTAATTCATAATTAATCAAAATTATAGGGATTAAACATGCTATTTTCTTATTTATTAATTTAGTAACTAAAATAAAATTATATAAAATTCGGATATTAGATTAAAATAAATTAAAACATACTATTCAGATTAAAATATTAATTATTTAAAATAACGGACTAAATCTGTTATTTACCCTAAATATATTATTTTAATACAAAGGACTAAAATAAATAAAAATAAAATTAAAGATCTGAATTAAAAGGATTATAAACTCGATTTAGTGACTAAAATGTAAGGATTACAAATTCAAGGGATGGCGGACGGGATTTAACAATTAAAAATTATACAAATAGCCCTCCCCGAAACGACGTCGTTCGGGAAGGGCTATTTAAAGCCAAATCCGGCTGGCCCTTCGGGCCATATCTCATTTCTTTTTTTTTTCTCTCTCTAACTGAGAGAGAATAAAAGCTCTCCCTTCTCTCTAGCTTCCCTCATCGGAGGGAAGCCGATCACCGGACGGCAGCCGTCTGCCGCCGTGACTCTCACCGCCGGCCACCGCATCAGGTGGCCGGAAAAATTTATTTTTACACCATTATGTAGATCGGACCGTCCTAATGACGGTTCCGGTGTTCCTTTCTTTTAAAACGCTCCTAATCGGAGCAAATCTAATAAAGTACCTTCGATTTTCGAAGGTTTTGGTGATGTTTGAAGAGGTCCGGTGATCGTAGCTTCCTCGGTAAGCTTCTCTCCTCCCTTTTCTTTTGTTTTTGGTTGCTGGTTGTTGTGAGTTGGTCTCTATTTTTGTATCTTTGCTCTCGGTTTCTGTCTCTCTCCGTCTGTGTTTTTTCCTTTGCATATGGGGTGATGGCTTTATAGCCATCACCGGTGTGGCCATCGGACCGGGTAAAAGAGTACCCTTCGGTGAGTCACCAGACTCCCAGTGGTGACTCACCCCATGGCCATAACGTGGACGGCTGGCGTTGGAACTTCTGGAGCCTTCGGTTGGGGCGTGGCAGCGGCTGGAGCGACGTGGAGCGACGACAGCTGGTGTAGTCCCTAGGGTATCATAACCCTAGGGTTTCGTCTGGCACCATCTGGACCGTTGGATCTAAGTTAGATCCAACAGCTGAGAAGCAAAGCGGCGGCTGGCTGAGATATAAACCCTAAATGGGTTTTAGGGTTTTTTTGTTTTGTTTAGGCCAGTCTGTTGGGCCTCAATTTGGGTTTTGTAATATTAATAAATAATATATATTAATAATAATAATAATTATTATTATAATTATAATAAATAATAATAAAAATGGGTAAAACAAATTTAATATCTTCACTATTAATTTTTTATGGCATGATAACATAAAATTAGATCACATATCAATGATGATGCTATCATGTATGTTTTTAAAAATAAAAATATTAAAAATATCAAAATAATGATGAAATTAAAATTTGAATATTAGTTTAAGGGTAAAACTTTTTTAGGTATAAATTTGAGAGAATGTACCTACCATAGATAATAATGAGAGTAAAAGTTTATTATTATTATTATTATTATTATTATTATTATTATTATTGAGTTAAAAGGTAGTAATTGTTCAAAGATAATTTTTAATCATTTAATATCGAACGTTTATATCTTTAATATTCATAGTGTTCGAATCCGGGACCTTAAGAAATTTACCATCGAATTCACTTAATTTATGCATAGTAAAAGTTTTTTAAATATTAATTTAAAAATATGATTAAATCAAATATTAATATATATTTAATTATTCTTATCATTATCGAAAAGAATCATAAATTTTATTTAATAGAATCAATAAAACTAGTATATAAACAAATTCTTCTAATCTATATTATCTTTGAACTTTGAAGTCAGCGTAGTCAAAAATCAAATTACGATGGTTTAAATTTAAAATTTTGCATAAACCAAACGATTTTAATTAGAGATGGTAAACGGGTCATTCTAAATGAGTTTAGGTCGGATTTAGATTTTATTCAGTTTAATTTTATTCGGGCGGTCCGGATTTGGTTAAGATTTAGTTCGGTTGTATAGTAAATCGGGTCAGGTCGGGTATCGGGTCAGCTCAGCTCAGATTATTATCAAATCGATTATTTTTCAGTTCGAATCAATATTGGATCGATTGATTTTTGGGTCGGGTTAATATCGGCTCAATTATATTTCCGTTCGGATCAATATCAGTTCAGTCAATATCGAATCGGGTGATTTTCGGTTTGGGTCAAACTTTAGATCATATTAATTTGGGTTGAATTGATTATGAGTTTAATCATATATATATATATAATTAATAATATATTATTATAAACAAATATGTGTTCTTGTTTGTTAATCTTATCATTTACACAATTAGGCTTTATTCTAATTCGCATTTGTTCAATATTTTGAATTAAACTATCATTTAGATATGATAAATTGATAATTTGACATAAATACGATCCTATAATGCATGTTATAGTTTGTTACCAAAATTTTATATTGATATTGTACGAAAAGTTTATACCTTTATTTGTTATTTTTTAATTATAACATAAGTAAACTTTATATTATTTTTATTATAAATCTAATATTATTTCTTTTGGTTTAGTTATTTTTTATTATTTTTATTATAAATATAATTTTTTTATTATAAGTAACGTAGTAAATTGTTTTCGATTTTACTTTTATTCCTCTGATTATGTAACATAAGTAAACTTTAGTTGTTTGGATTGCTTTCGGTTCGGTTACTTTTGGATCGGGTTAAATTCGGTTCGGTTTATTTTTTGATTTGGGTTAATTTCGGTTCGAGTTATTCTCAGTTCGGGTCAATTGGATATGAGTCCATATTGGTTCAACTAAATTTTAGATTGGGTATGGTTCGGGTCGGGTATGGTTCGAGTTTCGAATCAAATTTAATCATCATATTCGGGTTAATATCGGGTATTGGGTCGGGTAATTGGGTTCGAGTCAAGTTTGCCATGTCTAATTTTAATAGTCAAGAAAATTATTATTTTTCTTAAATGTTATGGATTTGAGCACGAAATTTTTAGGGATGATTGATTGTTTATTATTAAATTTTGAATAAATATTAATTTATAAGCACCCTAAATTAATAAAAAAAAATTAAAACTTAATATAGTATTAGATAATGAATACAACTTCTTTCAAATTCTATTACTTTCTCTTTTCAGTTTCCAAACGGTGCTTGTTAATTCAATTTCCCCTTCTTTCACTTTCTAATATTTAAAACAGCCGGCCCATTTGAATAATTCAAATCTTTAAAAACCAGTGATTTGGAGAGGGGGAGAGTTCAATGAATTTAGAATCACCCATTTGACATTCGAGTAAAAATATAAAGGGAAAAAAAAAGTTAATTATTGTTATTGGAGTATGTTATTCGAATCTCATTGAATCTATTTGAAAAGTTCGTAGTACACTCACTTTGTAAAAAAAATAAGATTAGAATAAAATTAAGAATTTGTGATAGATGTGGAGGTTTTAGGGCTGAACTATGAAAATATATTTCTTTCATCAACATTTGATTAGAAGTAGGAATTTTTCTCCTTAACTTTGTTAACTGAGCACAGTGCTCAAGCCTTTAAATTTAAAGAAGAGGGTAGCTACTTTCTCGACAATATACATGCATTGGACAAGCTGATTTTTATTAGTTTTGATAATAAAAAAGGCGAACGATCGAAAGGGGTGAAACGATAACGAGGTCAGGACGATAGAGAAGGGAGACTAAGAGACTTGAAGCTGGTGAAACCTCCATCAACAACCAAGTTATGACCCGTTATATACTTAGCTTCATCCGACGCCAGGTACAATGCTGCCTTTGCCACGTCTATCTCCTCACATTCTGCTCCTTTTAGCTCCCCCACTCCATTTATCATCTCCACCACCTTTTCTTCTGGAATACCTCCATATATCTCCGCTATTTGACGTACTGCCATCGGTGTCGGTATCGGAACCGGCGATATGCAGTTTATCCTCACCCCTGTCTGACATAATTTGCTAGCTACTGACTTCACGATCCCAGGTATCGCAAATTTGGTTATTGAGTACGGGTGTGATCCAAGGCCACCCATAAGTCCACTTATGCTCGATGTGCAAAGAATGGACCCCGATCCCACCGGAACCATTACTCGAGCCGCATGCTTTATTCCGGCCACAATTCCCCCAACGTTGATCTTCATGACCCTATCGAATTCGTCCAAGTCGAGCTCGGTTATGCTGGGGGGGAATATCTTCCCCGCTATGCCCGCGTTGTTGAACATTATGTCGAGCTTTCCATGATTCTCCATGGCGACTTGTACAGCTTCGGCTACTTGGGACTCGATGGTCACATCGCAATGAACAAATTGGGCTGAATTGCCCAGGCCATTGAACGCTTCTTGACCCACTTTAGGATCAATGTCTGCAATGATGACGTGGGCTCCATTTTTTATGAACTCGAAAGCTGTGGCCCTGCCAATCCCATTTGCTCCTCCTGTGATTAAGGCTACTTTGCCTTGTAACCTGCTTTTTTTTTTATAATAACAAGACAAAAATCTAAGCAGAAAGAGGGGAAATGTGGGACGGAACACGAGAGGGTCGCTGCCTTGTTTGAACAAATAAGCAGAACGAATATGTTGAGAAAAAAAATGTCGATAATGATACAATGGCAATCCATTTATCAAAACGTCCAATCGAATAATTCTCGGTTTGACAAAAAATATATTTGATAATTTGAATGGACCACACTTTCTCTGTTGCCGCGAGTCACACACCAAAAGTATTTCGGACATTATTAACATAATTAAATTTCCAAAGGAAAATGTCTCTGATCTGTTTCATTAAGATGTTAAAGACACCAATGAGGCTTGGCCAAATAACAAACAAAAGAAGCTTAAATTATGGCAAAAATTCAGTTTGATTGTCTTACATTAATTTTCCTCGGGAAATATTGCTTGCTAGATCTGGGAGCGATCCAAATATTATAATCTCCATATCATGTGCGCAAAGTGCTAGTATCACAGAAAAATAATAAGAAAAAGGCAACTTTTAACCTCTTCTCATTAAAAGAACACGAATATGAACACCTAGCGAGAGAAGTTTCAAAACTAAGCAACATAGATGGAAAAATCACCCAAAGTTCAAATGGACAACATGTGATCTGCTATGAATTAGAGTTCAAGATATACATGGAAGGGAAAATCAAGTAACCATGTGTACAACTACTAAAGCTACTCCGAGTAACTGTCATTTCAAATGTTCTTTTTTTTGCGTTAGAAATTCAGAGGGTATGTTTAGTGTTGATAATCAAGAGGTAAATAAAGACAAAAGGAGAAGAACTGAAGTCATCATGGCTTTGTTGATCAATTACCTTGGTGTAGCGGAACCATCTGGTATTGCAGAGTAAAACTTTGATAAACCATTGGTAGCAAACTTGAACTGCCTGGGAAAGAACAAAAACACAGAACGAATTCAGGTTGGTTTAAGGTATAAATTGTAATAAATTAAAGTGTATGTATACCTGGCAATGATCTAAGCACGCTTAGAAATTAAAGGGTTTTCTGGGGAAGATGGGGAGGAGGAGCAGAAAATTATTGGTGGAGGAGGAAAGCGTTGCTGCAGTTGAAGTTGAAAGGGCGCACATTTCCATGCAGGGAGGAGGCTGAACATGCTTTATAGCATTTATGACCTGTCCTCTTTAATGAACCTTTGTAATCGAAACAAAACACGAGTGAGAAACCAACAACTAACTGGTTACTTTGCTTGCTATCTGGTTGTGCTTTTTAAAAAAAAAAACTTTTGATGAAGATATCATGTAGGTCGGTTTAGGGAGATAAACAAATCAAATTGAGCTTGAGTACGTTAAGTTAGATTTTATTTAAAAAGTTTAAAGTTAAGTTTCTCGACTTAAAATTCAGGAATTTAAAATCATTAAACTCGACTCGAATTCGAAATAAAAAATTAAAACTTAATTTGAGCTTGAAAATTTTGAAACATTCTCATACGTAAGCTGATAAAAGCTCGAACTTGATTATTAAGTATATGAAATACACATATTACATTAAAAACAACATATAAATGTTAATATTATTAATAGTTTACTTTAAAAAAAAATTAAAAGTCTAATATATTATTTTGTTCGAATTGCTTGTAAACTTTTCGAATTGAGTATTAAATAGTTTTTTTGACTCATTAAGAAATTGAATCGAACTTAAATTCGAATTAAATCCATTCAATTCAAATATTAATTGAATTTTAATCAAATCAAATAACTCAAATAACTCATTTTGTCATAATTTGGATAGGGATACTTTTAAAGTATTTCTGCCTTTTCCCTCTCCTTTTATTTGTCCCTTTTTGAGAAAAAGAAAAAAAGTATTCATGGTGTCTTAAACTAAAATGTAATATTTTATTTTCTTTTTATTATTGAGCTTATGTATTTGAAATATTTTAATTAATTAAGATTTATAAAAGTCGCATTATTTAAAAAATGTAGTGCGGTGTACAAGTTTAATTATTGTAATTTATTAAGGAAGGCAGTAATTAATTATTATGCATTTGCAATAGAAAAAAAAGCCCTCAGAAGTCAAAAGTTTAATATTTTTTTTAAAAGAATGATGCTTTTGTTGTTATTTACAGTAAAGAACATTACGTGAAGAGATGCATAAAGATGATATAGCAATGTCATACATATATCCGTATAGATTCCGCTCCATGGACTCACCAACAACTTAAAGATGATATTGAACTGTATCGTATAATCCACTATTAATATGAGAGGAGAGTGGGTGGCCAGCTGTAGCACAGTACAAGTGTAATCGATGTAAATAATTAATAAGTGCTAAAGTGGCAAATAATATGATGCAACAAGATTTGGCTTTCACTTGGTCAACGAAGCTAATTTATTAGTTTAATTACACCGACCATTTTGTTTCAAATTACATCTCATTATTTGTTTCCACTTTGCCCTTTGGTATTGGAGTTGAGGCAACGCCTAGATGATCAAAGCCATAATACAGAAGGCCGATGGAGCTTTTAAAAAGCCTATGCCTATTTAACGTACCACTTTTGTTTTCCATGAAAATTAGAAAATATAATTAACTAATTATTATGAAACGTGTATCATAGGGTACATTCTTAATACATGTATTTATACGATGGGAGGATTTTTTTATTTTAAAGTATTCAAATAAAATTAAAGGCAAACTATTTATTTAGTACCTCATCTACTTATTTGTTTTTTTTTTGTCATCTACTTATTTTTTCATAAAATTTTACCTAATATCGTGTTTTGGTTCTATTTTATACTTGCGGTTAAGTTTGAGTATTGATTAAATGAAAGTTATGACGTGACATAGAATAATAATAATTTTCATATAAAACTTACACATTCGGTCAAATTACTCATGATTTAAACTAATTAAATAATTCCCTAATATTTAAAAATCTGATCATTTCGATCGGGCTAATCAAGGTAGTTCCATAATATATACATATAGAAATCCACATATATACGTTAATATAACGATTAAAGATGCAAATTAATAAAAAGAAAAATACTTGAGGGTCTCCCAAGTTCCGGAGTGCATATGCTGTAAAAGCTGTCACCTGTAGGTGTCGAGTGTTAACGGTTCTTACCTTACTAAACAATTAATTGCATAACTAAATTATATGTATATTATATATTAGGATTAGTTACAGTGAGAGAGGCAAATTATTGGGTCATTAAAGGAATAACAAGTTGTCATCTTATTAAAAATTTTTGGTGGAGACAACAGCCGACAACTTCCTCAACTTACAACCTGTGCTGTTCCTTGTCTCTTATATCATCTACTTACACAAGTAAATAATCAGTTTCCTTTATTGGTTATAATTAACAATGCAAAACCCTTGCTTGGTGGCTTAAATCGTTAATTAATTAACAAGCATGCAGCATGGAGAATTGATCGGTTTAATGAGGGTGTTTAGTTAGGCAAAAGTGTTAGATTACTATATTTGTTGTGTATGTTTGGTTTGGTTTTCAATGGAAGCATGTGGTATTGGGCAGAACTTACTAGGACATATCCAATCAATGGCTGCTAAAACGGTACTGTTGCACGTTAAAATATTGTAACTCTGGCATGGTGGCCGGAGACTGTCCAACGACGACAATTGAAGGTGAAAGAGGAACCAACAACTATAATTTTTAAAGAGAACATACAAAGGGAAATAAACTTTTTATTGAATTGGAGAAAAAGAATTACAAAAGTTTAGTCTTGGCTCAACACTTTAATAGGCTTATACCATCCTTAATAATATGCTAACAAACAAACTAACAAAAGTTGGAATTAATACTAGTTGGTGCTTAAGGCGTATCCTAAAACTGAGGACTAAGGCTTTTCCTGTATTGTATGCTGGCGCAATGAAGGCAGGAGAAATTTGGAAGAGATTCGGGTAAAGGATGCCAAAGTTTCTTGGCATAATATGATTTGGTTTCCTCTCCATCCCTAAATGATGCTTTGGAGACAAGGGATCACTTGTTCCTTGAATGTCCTTTGGCTTCTGCAATATGGGAGTATGTGTTGAATCTAAGTGGTTTGAGGAGAAATTCCTCATCTTGGGAGGCTGAGATAGCATGGGCTAGTGGAGCTTGGAAAGGGAAGTCTTTACTCACAACAATCATGAAGCTAGCTTGGTGTGCTCAAATTTATACGCTTTGGGAGGATAGAAACGGGCTGCTCTAGAAATGTTGTTGAGATAATTAAGGTTATTAAGGAAATAGTTGTTATACAATTAGGGGCTAGAAACATAAATAAACTTGATAGTGTTAATATTATTCTTTGTAATCAATGGGGTATAGGTTAATCGTTGCATTATTTTGTAATTGGAGTTTTGTACCGCAGCTCTAGAGACACTATTATTTGTTTAAAAAGTAGTAATTAATTATTGTCGTGCATTTCTATTTTGCCTTTGCCTTTTGATTCTTTTGACATGCTTTAAATAAACTGGGCTTTGTGTTATGGCCTCGGAGCTTTCAGAATTTGGCTCCATATTCTTTGGGCTTCCTTATTGCTGTGGCAGCTTCAGGACCACTCAACTCCCAATCAGTCCAACTAGGAGCCAATTTAAGGCCAGGTTGACATTACTGTGGAGAAGCACTTTTAGTTAAAAATTACTTTTTATGGAGAAGCTATACCAAACATCCTAAAGTTAAAAAGGATAAATACGTTTAAAAAGGTGATTTTAAACAAATCGTAAAAGTTATAAAATCTTTTTTTTTTAATTTTTAAATTGCGTTTGAAAGCATATTAATATTTTTACCCTTATATCAAGTGAACTCCATTCATTTAAAATGTCTAAAATAATTATGTACCTGCTTAAAAATAATTTTTAACACTCAAAATTTTAAATTCAACAAATAAAAGTATTTTTAAAAGTCACTTTTAAAAATATTTTTTACCATACTTTTCAAAAGTTATACTAAATTCACCGTTAGTTGAGTTGAATCACTTTTCACCTAAACAAGTTTTATGGGATCTTTTGGCTCCAGTGTAATTGCTATTCTATGAGGACACTAATGGGAAGCAAAGGAAAGGCAATTCAGGGTACTGAAATGTGTTTTGGTTTCAAAAGTATTTTTAAAAGTCACTTTTAAAAAATATTTTTTACCATACTTTTCAAAAGTTATACTAAATTCACCGTTAGTTGAGTTGAATCACTTTTCACCTAAACAAGTTTTATGGGATCTTTTGGCTCCAGTGTAATTGCTATTCTATGAGGACACTAATGGGAAGCAAAGGAAAGGCAATTCAGGGTACTGAAATGTGTTTTGGTTTCAACAGATGTAACATAAATTGGGCAAAGTGGATCATTAGTTATTACCGGCCCCTATACAAGGTAAATGAGACGAGACAGATCGCGAGCTACTCGAGATCGACTCGATCTTGGCTCGATAAATACTCAGATCAAATGGACTCGACTCGAGCTCGAACTCGACTCGAGTTCTTAACGAGCCGAAACGAGCGAGCTACTCGATACTAAACTCGAAAAGCTCATGAGCAGCTCGAAAAAATGTTATATTATAATTTTAAATTTTTTAAAATTACATTATTAAAAATATATTAAAAATACATTATTGATGAATAAATATTCTTGAATTGAAAATGGTTAAAAATTATTTTTGAATAAATTTTCTTATATTTATTTTAAATTTAAAAAAAAATTATTTACCTAATGACAAATATTTAATATATTTCTAATGATAATATTTGTAATAACTAATTTTTTAAATTATTGTTATATTTTGAGGTTTCGAGTTCAAATATCATAAATATAAAGGTTTAGAGATTAGGGTTTATGGTTTAGGGTTTAGGGTTTATGTGATATGATTTAAGGTTAGTTTAGGGTTTAGGGTGTGGGGTTTAGGTTTAGGGTTTAGGGTTTAAGTTATACACATGAAGGTAACATACAATTATGCAAAATGATGTTATGTGACTCCTAAATAAATCATTCGCATACTTATACATAAACATATCAACATGCAAAATAAATATACACAACCAATTAAAGAAAACAATCCTAAACATGGATTAAAATAAATATACAAAATTGGAATTAAACCAATGACTTAAATACAAAATGTGCATAAACTATAGGGTCTTATATGCAATTGATCCTATTCGATTTAAGCTAAAATAATATGGAAAATAATATAAATGACAGCTGAACATTTAAAACAAATAAGAAAATTTAAACAAATGTGATTGAAATACAAAAATTAAAATATAACATACCAAACTATAAATTTATCAACCAACAACATATTAATTAAATAATTTGCCAAAATTTTCATCAACCAAATGCACTTCAAAGAACATTTATAAAGAAATAGGCACTTTAACGATATGAAAAATGCTACAAGGTACTGTCATCATGATTAAGTACTATAAAACATATGTCAAGAAATCAAGTTAAGCTCATCAATCTGTACAGAGGGACGATTGCTGACAACAAGCAATATATTAAATCAAAAATTCAAATTGCTAACCAGTTTGAGAAAAACAAAATACCATAAGATATTGAAACAGCCCATCCAAATTTTGTGGCTTATGATGTACACCAACAGTTATGTAAGAAGCCTAAAAGTCCCAAGCATCAAAGCGTATCAGTATAACTGAGGGAGGATAACCAATGTCTGTTTGCAGCATAAGGCCAGTAAGAGAGCATTACTAAAGGTGCCATACCTGTTGCAGAAAGGCTGAATTCTGTGCACCGATGTAACAAGAATCTATAGGAACCTACAGAAGGTAGCCAGTTAATTAAGACTGGCGACAAGAACACATTTGAAGCAAGAAAAACTACACATACAAAAGAAAAGAATAAACAAGCCAGTTAGTTGTATCATGCATGTATTCATGTGTATAGGGAGTGAGTAAAATAAAAAACAATTGCAAACTAAAAAATGAAAGATGCCAAATTTCACCGACATAATGCAAACCTTCTACTCAAAAACAAGATGGTAGAATGAAACAATAATATTTCCACTACAAGGTTAAGACCTTTGGCCAACTAGAAGCCGTCATTAGGATACCTACCCTATACATAAATCGCCAAAAAAAATCCAAACAACTGTTACAGATGGTAGAAAGAATAGGATATTTAACTTCGCAACTACATCTAAAGTTTTCAAGTCACTATAAGAAAGAACATAGAGGACTAGGTTGAATTGAGTTGGTAATGAACTGTCGAATTAATGAAACATGAAAATTTTGGAGGAAATTTGACAAATATATATTGAAACAATGAGAAAGAAATAATGGATGTAAAATTTGATTACCTCAGAGCGTTGGGCAGAGAATATTGCATTCATGATTGCAACATATCTGAAAAGAAGAAATCATTCTGGAGTCTAAAAGCCAGAGGTGGAATGTATGAATAACCATAAAAAGAAAAGGAACTTACGGTTCAGGTCCATCTGGTGATCCCTGCAAGCATAAGATCTGCATACAAATGTTGGTAAAATACCATGAAACATAGTAATAAAAACTAAAGAAGAAAATACATAAAAATTCACCACCATAAGCCAATTACAAAATCTGCACGTTTAGTGTTTTTCTTTTTCCAATATGTACCCACAGAAACTCTTCATTTACTTCTCGGTTTGAATATAGCTATTCCAAGTTGTTTGAAATTAAACCACTGTCGTGTCGAGTTAATAATTAAGATATTAAGTAGAATAACATTGATATTTGTTCAAAACACCAAACAATTATGGTGAATGGAATTATGAAGCTTCATCTTCATCGTCATCTTCTTCATGCTGACAGAAAAGTTACGCAATGAGGAGACTGTTATAGACTTATAGTACATGAAAAGCACAAAAGAAAGAAGAAAAGATGGTCAACAAATGTGAGTAACGTTCAAAAAGAGAAGGGAAAAGGACGAAATGGATGAAACTGAAATGCACGAGGTTGGTGTTGGTTGCAGAAAAGGCTTCTTAAATGGTTATTGATTTCTCGAGAAGAAAGTTTAATTATGCAGATTGTTCTTCATTTAATGGTATTTATTGTTTATTTTTTACAAGATTCTGTGTAACATCCTCAATATCGGCTAGTGACTTAAAGGTGAATTTTGAAAGTATTGTGTTTAATTTTGAAATAAGTTAAAAAGTTCAGAATTTTAATTTGAGAATTTTGAGGTTGGATTTAATAGTAAAGTTTGAAAGTAATAAGGGTATTATGGTCTTTTCTAAGAGAAGATTTTTATTTCTCTTTTAAGGGATATAAAAAGTGGGAATGAGGGGAAATGAGTTTCTAGAGTTTTCTTCTTCTCCTTTCTTCTTCACGCATGGAACCCAAGAGCTAAGGTGAAAATTTTTATTAGTTGATTATTATTTGAATTCTAAGTTGGTTTTGATTCTTTGGAAAGTAAGAAAGCTTAAGGAAGTCTAAATATAAGTAAAAACTCAAAGATGAAGATGTTAGAAGAGATTAAAGAATATGGGGTTTTAAGTGAAATTTTGAATAAGAAGGTTTAAACGAAATTGGAGGATGAATTTAACTTGTCATCTAGAAGAATAAGAAGTTAGAAGTGTTATAATTAAGTTTGGATAACATGGAAACTTTGGTATGATTATTGATTTCCATAAGAAAGATGGAATTTTGAGGTTAAAGATGAGATAAATGAATATTAATGAGTTTAAGTATGTATATGTAAGTTAGGAATATGAAAGGGGATGAAAGATGAAGCGTTTGAATTGAATCAAGTGGATTTTCGAGCTCAAAAATAATTTCTGGACTAGGGGGAATCGGTACCCATTCGAAGGGGTACCGATACCCTCTCAAACGAGAAGAATTCCAGAATGTCATGAGGGTATCGATACCTCCAGTAGGGTATCGATACCCCCTAAAGGAAAATGGAAATGTTGATTTCTTAAAGTAGTTTAAGCTATTAGTATCAAGTTATAAGATTAGATTTTGATAGATTGCCTTAAATTGTATATTTGTGTAGATACCGAGCATAAATCAGTTCCGGAACATTTGGAAAATAAGACCGATCAAGGGAAATATGAGAGATCGGTATTAACTTAGTAAGGCCCAGGTGAGTGCATCTTATTTTATAGGATTATAAGGAAATTGGACTTGTGATAAGTTTATTTCTGATAGTTGTTTTATTATGCATGAAGTGTTGATTATAAGTAGGCGAATGACATGAAATGTATGTATGATTGATTATATGAGCTGATATGTTCTTGTATGTGTTATAATTTATGTAAGTATAAAGAATAAGTCATATGATAAGATCTACGTAATATATAGAATGTAAAATATATGTTTATGAAGAGTTATAAGAGAACCTACATAAATCATATGATAAAGGGAGTATATGATTATGAAATAAAATATGCAAAAATAAAAGAATATGATTAAAGTGAATCCACGAGAAACGATAGAAACTAGGTAAGTAAGAAAGCTTAAGGAAGTCTAAAGATAAGTAAAAACTCAAAGATGAAGATGTTATAAGAGATTAAAGAATACGGGGTTTTAAGTGAAATTTTGAATAAGAAGGTTTAAACGAATTTGGAGGATGAATTTGACTTGTCATCTATAAGAATAAGAAGTTAGAAGTGTTATAATTAAGTTTGGATAACATGGAAACTTTGGTATGATTATTGATTTCCATAAGAAAGATGAAATTTTGAGGTTAAAGATGAGATAAATGAATATTAATGAGTTTAAGTATGTATATGTAAGTTAGGAATATGAAAGGGGATGAAAGATGAAGCGTTTGAATTGAATCAAGTGGATTTTCGAGCTCAAAAATGATTTCTGGGCTAGGGGGAATCGGTACCCATTCGAAGGGGTACCGATACCCTCTCAAACGAGAAGAATTCTAGAATGTCATGAGGGTATCGATACCTCCAGTAGGGTATCGATACCCCCCTAAAGGAAAATGGAAATGTTAATTTCTTAAAGTCGTTTAAGCTATTAGTATCAAGTTATAAGGTTAGATTTTGATAGATTGCCTTAAATTGTATATTTGTGTAGATACCGAGCATAAATCAGTTCTGAAACATTTGGAAAATAAGATCGATCAAGGGAAATATGAGAGATCGATATTAACTTAGTGAGGTCCAGGTGAGTGCATCTTATTTTATAGGATTATAAGGAAATTGGACTTGTGATAAGTCTATTTCTGATAGTTGTTTTATTATGCATGAAGTGTTGATTATAAGTAGGCGAATGACATGAAATGTATGTATGATTGATTATATGAGCTGATATGTTCTTGTATGTGTTATAATTTATGTAAGTATAAAGAATAAGTCATATGATAAGATCTACGTAATATATAGAATGGAAAATATATGTTTATGAAGAGTTATAAGAGAACCTACATAAATCATATGATAAAGGGAGTATAGGATTATGAAATAAAATATGCAAAATTAAAAGAATATGATTAAAGTGAATCCACGAGAAACGATAGAAACTAGGTAATTATGTGGAAAAGTTATATGAATAATGGGATTATGAGTGTACATAGTGGTATAATTAATTATGAGAATTTAATATAATAGTTATATGATTTAATGTGAATTGAAAGAAACTAAATAAGATTGAGTTATAGAATGAAATGAGAATAATGTATCAATTAGGAAACTTGAATATGGAGTGATATGAGAAAATTATAGGAGTTATATGAAAACGAATTAAGTAAATTGATTAATTTGTATATAAAAGAAATAATAAAAGTAATATATATGTTTATCAGTATAATATAGGTTATGTAATATAAGTGCATACCAAGAAATAAAGAATAAGATAGATGATGCGATGTAAATTATATTATGAATTAGTGATATATGAATGTGATATAAATATGTAATAAAACTTATGTGTTGTATGATAAATATGAACATATGAGAAGAAGAGATAAGATAAGTAACTTGTGATAGGAACTATATGACCATAAATTATGTAAATAGGAATAATTAAGTGATATGTATCTATGAATATTTGGATATGTATATAAGTGATGTGATATATGAGGTCATATGAAATATTATATTATATGACTATGTGAGTATATGAAAAAGAATATAAGTACATGTGAATTATATAGAAATGATTTATGCAAACATGTTTGATATGTATTACATGTATGTGAATATAAGAGAATATAACATAAACCATATGAAAGATATAAGTCCTATGATATTACCTATGTGAATATATGAGAAAGTATAGAGTTATATGTATTACATGATATGTGATTTCACAAGAAATGACATGAGCTATGTGATTACATGATTATAAGAGATCAGACATGCGATAAGAGATAAGTAATATGAATGTGTGAATATGAAATGAAATAAATGATAATGCCCATGTTATGTGTCATGAGAGCTAGGGTATAGTTGGCATGCCAAGAGTCGAGGGTCTACGCGATCCTTCAGGACATATATGTATTCTTTGGAACATGTATGGGGTCTGTTGAGACACCTATGTGATCCTTGGCATATGTATATGGTTCTTAAGGAATGATATGTGGTCATTATGGACATTATTATATGGCACTACGGTGCAATTCTAGGTGGCACTACGGTGCAATTCTACGCGTACTTCGGTGTATATATACGAGCTGTGGTGACAGCATTTGTGCACAACCTCAATTCACTCAAATATCTTTAGTTCTCACTAGTGTATCATGGGCTAATAAAGAAACAATAACAAATACATATATATATATATATATATATATATATGAATATGTTTTTGATTATACGAAATGTGTTATATGAATTGTATGAGGTTATGGGTGTTTCTAGATGAAATGATATATGTTTTATATGATATGCATAAATGATAAATACAAGATCATGTGATAAATAATTTGATAATAATGATATAAATAATGATAATAATATATATATGATAATGCTAAGAAAGTAGATGATGATATATGTACATGAGTGTATTTGTTATATAAAAAGATGTGTGATTTTGTATGAAATTGTTATATGATTTTGTATGATAAGTTAGTATTAAATGTTCATGTGTTTTTGTTATATGGAATGTTTATGATTTCTATTATATGTTTTATTTGCCTCACTAAGTCATCGACTTAGCGTGTGATTGTTTCACACGTAGGTTCGAAAAGAATATAAAGAGCAATGTGGAGCTAGACATGTCAGTATCTCCTTTACAAAGTTCAGATCAGAAAATATATATAATTGGTATATAGAAGTAGTTGGCATGTAAATAAAGTTTTGGAATTTGATATGCTCTAATTGGTTTGTAAAAGCATATGATACTAATTTATGTAAATTAGTCAATTGTATTTAGTAAAAGTTTTAAAATTATTTACTATTTTGTTCAAGTAAAGGTTTTGAAAAGTCAATGTGACATCTCGGACTCGTAGCCGGATCGGGTACAGGTTGGGGGTGTTACATTTAATGGTATCAGAGCTATAGTTTAACTGATTCTAGGCTTAAATCGAAGTCAGCAGTATTTTTTTTTAAAAAATGTACATGCCAACACGAAGTGAAAAAGTTTATGGTCTGAACGGTAATGAGTGTGTTTCTTGTTAATAGAGTTCAATAGTTATATTATATTAGATGTGTGATATTGAGAGCTTCAAAAGTGAAGCACAAGGTGATAGACCTGAAGATAATAGCATTCACCTGCCCTGGCCAGGCAGGGAGAAGAGCGAAAAACTTTCAGGGAATGCCTGTACAAGATTAGAAAATGTCTTCATGATGTTGAATAATATTTTGATGTGTTTTCAATTTTCCACTTCTTTAACTCATAGAATGAATGTATCGAATTAGTTGAAAGAGTTAAGAGCACCCGAGTTCAAGGGTGTATTTGAGGAAGATTCTATTGTTACAGACCTTTGGGTTAAATGATAGGAAGATAATGATTAGAAGGTTTTCATTTCTGCAAATGGAGAAGTTAAATTGAGTAGTTTCGTTACTAAGTGGACAAGTTAGAATATGGTGAACAAGTGTCACCATAAGAACGTTAAAGGATCGAATGATGTGGTTAGAATTGTAAAAGAGTTCAAGAATAAGTGCATCAGTGATATGTTTATAAGATGAATGAAATCAGAGTTATGGATTTGAATCAAATGGGTAGTATTGTGTATAAGTAAGATTGTGGATATGATAAAGGTTTGTATTCCAGATGGAAAGAGTTAGCGTTGACTAACAAGATTGTGTGATGAAATGTATTGGAGTTATAAGATTTTAAGATATTGTCAGGATATGATAACCAAATATGAAGTGAATCTGGATACAATTGTATACTGTGATCATAGTAAAGTGATATAGTGAAGGAAGTGAGGATTTGTATGTTTGAGTAAAGCTAAGGATTGATAAGAAGAATTTAAGAATGTATACATCATTAATCAGTTTATAAGATAAAGAAGTTAGAATGTTAAGTATGAGAATAAAGGTGGATTTATAAGTTAAGTAAATTATTGTTGAGATAATTTCGAATAGAAATAACGTATATTATTGATTGATTGATTAGGGCTTGTGCCCTAGATTGAACAGTTTCTATTGATGAGTTGTAATAGTAAAAGTGATAAAGTTGTAAGATTTGGAAAAGATGTAAGGTTAAGTCAATCAAGTCTGATGTGGATTTAGATATGATAGTATATTCTGATAATGTAAATGTGGTATAGTTAAGAAGATACGGATTTGTGTATCTAAAGGAAGCTAGAAGAGTATGAGAGTCTGAAGAAAAGATATGACATATGCTATAAGAAGATTTTAAATTAGGGAAAACTAATTGAATAAGGAAATAAAATGATTGAGTTTAAAGGATCAGATATGATAAAGGTTATGTTGAAGTATAAATTATAAGTTGATTAGAAGTAAGAAAGGTTTGTCAGAGGATGTGAAAGATTGTTTGATTCTGCAAGATGTATGTTTTAATTATCTATGATGAAGATTTAAAGTTATGTTTCTTGGTCAAGTAGAAGTAGTCAGAGAAACAAAGAATGATTTATATGATTAAAGAAGTTAAGAGACAGTAAAGTGATGATAGAATGAAGTTGGAGTATGATTGCAAGGCAATTCGAGATTGATGAGTAAATTGATTGATTTATGATTTGAAGTGATAAGAACTGAAGTTGGTGTATACTTGATAAGTGATATGATATGGATGTATAAGGGAAGAAGGTAGATGAAGAACTAAAGGAATGAAAAGTAAGTTTTCTGATGGCGACATGAAAGATTAAGTAAATGAAGCAACATGAAAACATTAGAACATATGTTCTTATCAAGATGTACAGTGAAAATTCGAGGACAAATTTTCTTTAAAGGAGGGGAGATTTGTAACATCCTCAATATCGGGCTAGTGACTTAAAGGTGAATTTTGAAAGTATTGTGTTCAATTTTGAAATAAGTTAAAAAGTTCAGAAATTTAATTGGAGAATTTTGAGGTTGGATTTAATAGTAAAGTTTGAAAGTAATAAGGGTATTATGGTCTTTTCTAAGAGAAGATTTTTATTTCTCTTTTAAGGGATATAAAAAGTGGGAATGAGGGGAAATGAGTTTCCAGAGTTTTCTTCTTCTCCTTTCTTCTTCACGCATGGAAGCCAAGAGCTAAGGTGAGAATTTTTATTAGTTGATTATTATTTGAATTCTAAGTTGGTTTTGATTCTTTGGAAAGTAAGAAAGCTTAAGGAAGTCTAAATATAAGTAAAAACTCAAAGATGAAGATGTTAGAAGAGATTAAAGAATATGTGGTTTTAAGTGAAATTTTGAATAAGAAGGTTTAAACAAATTTGGAGGATGAATTTGACTTGTCATCTATAAGAATAAGAAGTTAGAAGTGTTATAATTAAGTTTGGATAACATGAAAAACTTTGGTATGATTATTGATTTCCATAAGAAAGATGGAATTTTGAGGTTAAAGATGAGATAAATGAATATTAATGAGTTTAAGTATGTATATGTAAGTTAGGAATATGAAAGGGGATGAAAGATGAAGCGTTTGAATTGAATCAAGTGGATTTTCGAGCTCAAAAATGATTTCTGGGCTAGGGGGAATCGGTACCCATTCGAAGGGGTACCGATACCCTCTCAAACGAGCAGAATTCCAGAATGTCATGAGGGTATCGATACCCCCAGGGTATCGATAGTAGGTATCGATACCCCCCTAAAGGAAAATGGAAATGTTGATTTCTTAAAGTCGTTTAAGCTATTAGTATCAAGTTATAAGGTTAGATTTTGATAGATTGCCTTAAATTGTATATTTGTGTAGATACCGAGCATAAATCAGTTCCGGAACATTTGGAAAATAAGATCGATCAAGGGAAATATGAGAGATCGGTATTAACTTAGTGAGGCCCAGGTGAGTGCATCTTATTTAGGATTATAAGGAAATTGGACTTGTGATAAGTCTATTTCTGATAGTTGTTTTATTATGCATGAAGTGTTGATTATAAGTAGGCGAATGACATAAAATGTATGTATGATTGATTATATGAGCTGATATGTTCTTGTATGTGTTATAATTTATGTAAGTATAAGAATAAGTCTTATGATAAGATCTACGTAATATATAGAATGTAAAATATATGTTTATGAAGAGTTATAAGAGAACCTACATAAATCATATGATAAAGGGAGTATAGGATTATGAAATAAAATATGCAAAAATAAAAGAATATGATGAAAGTGAATCCACGAGAAACGATAGAAACTAGGTAATTATGTGGAAAATTTATATGAATAATGGGATTATGAGTGTACATAGTGGTATAATTAATTATGAGAATTTAATATAATAGCGTTATATGATTTAATGTGAATTGAAAGAAACTAAATGAGATTGAGTTATAGAATGAAATGAGAATAATGTATCAATTAGGAAACTTGAATATGGAGTGATATGAGAAAATTATAGGAGTTATATGAAATTGAATTAAGTAAATTGATTAATTTGTATATAAAAGAAATAATAGAAGTAATATATATATGTTTATCAGTATAATATAGGTTATGTATTATAAGTGCATACCAAGAAATAAAGAATAAGATAGATGATGCGATGTAAATTATATTATGAATTAGTGATATATGAATGTGATATAAATATGTAATAAAACTTATGTGTTGTATGATAAATATGAACATATGAGAAGAAGATATAAGATAAGTGACTTGTGATATGAACTATATGACCATAAATTATGTAAATAGGAATAATTAAATGATATGTATCTATGAATATTTGGATATGTATATAAGTGATGTGATATATGAGGTCATATGAAATATTATATTATATGACTATGTGAGTATATGAAAAAGAATATAAGTACATGTGAATTATATAGAAATGATTTATGTAAACATGTTTGATATGTATTACATGTATGTGAATATAAGAGAATAGAACATAAACCATATGAAAAGATATAAGCCCTATGATATTACCTATGTGAATATATGAGAAAGTATAAGAGTTATATGTATGACATGATATGTGTGATTTCACAAGAAATGACATGAGCTATGTGATTACATGATTATATGAGATCAGACATGCGATAAGAGATAAGTAATATGAATGTGTGAATATGAAATGAAATAAATGATAATGCCCATGTTATGTGTCATGAGAGCTAGGGGTATAGTTGGTATGCCAAGAGTCGAGGGTCTACGCGGTTCTTCGGGACATATATGTATTCTTTGGAACATGTATGGGGTCTGTTGAGACATCTATGTGATCATTGGCATATGTATATGGTTCTTAAGGAATGATATGTGGTCCTTATGGACATTATTATATGGCACTATGGTGCAATTCTACGTGGCACTACGGTGCAATTCTACGTGGCACTTCGGTGTATATATACGAGCTATGGTGACAGCATTTGTGCACAACCTCAATGCACTCAAATATCTTTAGTTCTCACTAGTGTATCATGGGCTAATAAAGAAACAATAACATACAAATATATATATATATATATGATGGATATGTTTTTGATTATACGAAATGCGTTATATGAATTGTATGAGGTTATGGGTGTTTCTAGGTGAAATGATATGTTTTATATGATATGCAGAAATGATAAATACAAGATCATGTGATAAATAATTTGATGATAATGATATAAATAATGATAATAATATATATGATAATGCTAAGAAAGTAGAAGATGATATATGTACATGAGTGTATTTGTTATATAAAAAGATGTGTGATTTTGTATGAAATTGTTATATGATTTTGTATGATAAGTTAGTATTAAATGTTCATGTGTTTTGTTATATGAATGTTTTATGATTTCTATTATATGTTTTATTTGCCTCACTAAGTCATCGACTTAGCGTGTGATTGTTTCACACGTAGGTTCGAAAAGAATATAAAGAGCAATGTGGAGCTAGACATGTCGGTATCTCCTTTACAAAGTTCAGATCATAAAATATATGTAATTGGTATATAGAAGTAGTTGGCATGTAAATAAAGTTTTGGAATTTGATATGCTCTAATTGGTTTGTAAAATCATATGATACTAATTTATGTAAATTAGTTAATTGTATTTAATAAAAGTTTTAAAATTATTTACTATTTTGTTCAAGTAAAGGTTTTGAAAAGTCAATGTGACATATCGGACTCGTAGCCAGATCGGGTACGGGTTGGGGGTGTTACATTCTGCTTGCCATTTTGATAAAAACCGATCACTTGATTCCTTTCTATCTACATTGATGCAAAGGGGGTTTTCTGTGCCGTCAATCCACTTTGGAAATACACTGTCCTATGTGAGTTGATATCCCACATCGTTTGTTTTTGGGGAATAAGGGGTAAGTCGAATGTATAAAAGGGGATGGGTTACAGCAAAAGAATATTAACTCATCCACGGGCTTAAGTCGAGCTTGAATCGAGCTCACAATCAAGATTGAATCGAGCTCAAAATCGAGCTTCAATTGAGTCTCGAGCTTCAGTCGAACTTTTGAATTTTTTTCGAGTTCGAGCTTTTTCGAGTTCGAGTCGAGTTTCAATATTATCTTTTGAGTTCGAGTCGAGCTTGAAAATTTTAGGTTCGCGAGTTTTCGAATCGAGCTTACATTAAAAGTTTTCGAGTTCGAGTCGAGCTCGGCAATACTCTAACTCGACTCGGCTCGTTTACACCCCTACCTTAGACTGCCAACCAAAGGAAAACACAAAACCATTAGGCGCCAAAGACAATCCCAAATTACCTTCCTTCCGTGCCCAAGTTTTGTCTATAGCCATTCTTAACTTACTAATGTCGCATCTTCATCACTACCATTACCAGGAACATGCAGCTTCACATAGAGATTAATGAAATTAACATTATATAATAATATATTTTTATAATAATAACGATTAAATGACTTAATTTAATTATATTAAAGTTTTATGATCTAAATAAAATTTAAATTTAAACGACAACAGGCAATAAGTAACATTACCCATCAGCAAAAGACCAAACTCCCAGTCTCATATATCTTGAGTTTCCAGATTTGCTCACGTGATGTTCCAAAATGCAGTGCCTTGACTCCATTAGATCTTCCCTTTTCCTCCCTTAGATCATCTCCAAGCTCCTCCAAAACCAAAAATATGGGTTCCACCTAATCCATACAAGCGGCGGAAGAAGAACACGATGAAAGCCCCGACGATGAGGAACGGGTGGACGACGATGACGACGAAGAGGAAGAAGAAGAAGACAACAATGAATCCAACATAAGGCAACTGGAAAACAATCACCTGGTCAAGAAAGTACTGGAACAGGAGCCCGAAATGTTGTCCTGTTACGCTTCCGCAACCCCTCTCTCTCCGCAGCTATCTTCCTTGGGTACCCCTCGAATGGGTCCTTCAATCAAGGTGTGGGACCCCTATAATGTATTGGCTCCGCCTCCTGTTTTCTCTCGTTCGTTTTCTTTCGACGATGATCGAACGGTGCTTGAGGTTTATTTCATTAGCCACGGTGAGTGTGATTTGAATTTGAGGCCTGATATTGTCGGTGGAAGATGCGACGGAGCCGCCCTGACCTCTAATGGGAAGCGCCAAGCCAGGGATTTGGCTGTCTTCCTAAATTTTCAAGGGATCAGGTTTTGTTAGTAAATGTTCAATCCTACGTAATATTAAAAATACTATTGAGAATAGTATTTAAGGTTTGACTTTCTTATTTTCTTATTGAGTGATAGAGAACAAGTAAGACTCTCGCGCACCGCTGTAACCGTTTTGGCTCGGCTCGAATCGTGGTCGTGGTCTCGACACGTCCACGCGGATACTATCTTTTTAGAGAAAATTATTGAAGAATTTATCTTTGAAAAAAACAAATAGAAAAATGTGAAATATTTCAACTGATATTTATATACTGCTGATGACTGTTTAATTTCATATGATAACAGCTGTTTTATGAGAAATTAAACAGTTTTTCCTAAATTAAATCAAAAACGTTAAGATGTATCTGGACTGATTTCCAGCTTTGTACAAAAGAGACAAGCTATTAATATCATAAGTTATTTGATTTAATTTCATGTGTTACATGATATAATTTCGGGAGTTATAACAGCTGAACAATGATACAATGAACCTGGACTATTTTTGAGCCAGGTTCATGTAGACGTTTCAGCTGTTACAAAAGAAGAGATTTAATCCTGAAATTTTATGGACGATTTTAACCCTATTTCTAGCCTATAAATAGAGGGTTATATTCAGTTTCTCAACTCACTCTCAAACATTCACAATTCACTTACAAAAGTGTGTTTTCTACAATTCTCTCTGTGAGTTCTCTCTGAGTGCTTTTCAATCAGAAGAGCAATACCACCAGCAGTCCACTCCGGTTTCGAGTGTACAGAATTTGGAGCGACCGTGTTAATCTCGGGGGACGGTCCGCCTACTGCAGCGATTACACACATTGGGACGAATTCGTTTCTAAGGCAGTGGTTTTTACCACGACACGGTTTACGAATTTGTTCATTTTAATTACTGTTTATATTTCCAGCCAATACTAACGGTGTAATTTTACAGTTCATATATCCAACAGGTTTAATGCCGTTTATTGCTCTCCGTTGGATCGGGCTAGATCCATTGCTCTTTCCGTTTGTCATGTAAAACTACTCTTTCCAGTTGCTTTGCACCTCTAAGGCTGCATATGGGAAAATATATAGATATCTTTTTCCGAAAAATGCATTTTACTTGCTATGCAACTCTTTGTGCTGAACTGGGGTTGAGGAGCAAGTGACTGTTGATTTAGATTTGTACTGTTATCAGTAAGGACTTGCTGAACAAAGCAGTGTATGATGTGGTACATTTATCAAATATTCTTTCAATGATCGAACAATGGGCTGAGTAGAAATTGCTTAAGAAACAGACTCTGATGTGTCCAAAGTTTTCAATGACATTAAATAAACATAAAATCCTCACAAATGTCATGAAGTCACTTGTCAAATTCCCTTAGGGGGTGTTTAGTTCAAGGATTGTGGGATTCCCATGAGATGAGAATCTCACATTCCCATATTTGGTTGGTCAGGAATCTCATTCCCGATAATGTTTTATTACCAATAGTAGATTTTTTGGGGTATATTATTGGGAATGTCATTACATCCCTTCCCTTAGGTATTGTAACATTACTGGCGTTTTGGACTAAAATGCCTTTAAATTTTTATTTTTTTTTTCAAAAATATCATTCTTCTGTCATTGAATAATAAAAATTCTACGAAGGTTAAATTACAAATTTATCCTTAAATTGTTTTAGATTTACAAAAAAAAAGTATATAATTAAAATTTTATATGAAGTTCAGGGATTAAAATTTTTTTTACCCTTTCATTAAACTTTTTTTTATATTTTTAATTTTTTTAAAAAATTATATAAATATTATGAATTTAATTTTTTAAAGAAAATATATAAATATTTTACAATTTGTAATATTATACAAATATATAATAAGGACAATTTGGTCAAATATAAATTTCAATAATCTTTTATTCCTTTAACCAAACACGGTAATCTTACATTCCTGCTAAACCAACCAAACACAAAATACAACATTCTCAGTAATCCTATTCACTGGTAATCTTTTATTCCCACTGGTAATCTTACATTCCATGAACCAAACGCACCCTTATTGTTAGTTTGCCAAACATATCACGAACTTAGACTGGAGATGCTCTCATATAGAGATGGAAACTGTGCTGAGCTATGTTCTCTTCTCAATTTCTTATCTGAGTGGACTATGAAAAAATTAAAGGAAGTATACTATGTAGATTTAGTAGTGACTACGTAAGATATATATGTGTAGGTGTGTTAAAGCCATCAGTGAAAAACATTCTCTCATTTCTGGAGGGACTTTTACCCCCTATTTTTTTGTCGAGTGAAGTAACCTGTACCACGCTTTCAGATTAGTTCTGAGGCCCGTTAGAAGGCCAGGCTTCATTAACAAGTCAATGGTTACACTAGTGATAAACTTCAACTGCTTACCACGGGTAAGTTCTGTGAATACTTAACATTTCTGAAGGATCTTTGCTTGACCAATGGGTAAATGAATATTAACTTCAGCCGTTATTTCTGAAAGATATGTACCTTATTAAATCCAAATGGTAAGCAAGACATCAAGAATAATCATCCGTAGGAATCAAGACTTTGATCGGTGTCTATTTTCTCCTTTTGTTCTAGCAGTGGTAGCAATAATTGATTCTTGAATGCGATGTTTACTTATACATTGTGCATGGTATCACCTAATTATTGCTTTTGACAGAAACAATTTTAACGATGATATAAGATGTGATTTATGCATTTTCCTGGTTATATTGACTCAACTGTGATGGCTGGCCCTTTTAAATCATCCAGGAGATGGATTTTGAAGTGGCAGAGATACAACCCTCTGATGCACTTATGGATCTGAATATGGGGTATTGGGAGGGGTGCCCTCGATAAAAAATCTATACACCTGAAGTTTTGAGTCTAATGGAAAGATACCAGCCTGATTTTTCTGCACCTTCTGGAGAATCTCTCAGGCAACTTAGATCTGAATTTTCCTTGCACCAGAATGAGAATCAAGGATTTACACACCTTAACAACCATGCTTTAACCAACTCAGTTCATGACAGAGATGTAGCTTCTCTTCAACTACTTATTGGGATATGCTTCAAAGCAGCGACCTGTTTTATCAGGGAAGAAGTCCGGTAAGAGCAGGCTACAATTTGTGTCGAATATTGGTGAACATGATGCTGATGATGAAATGTCTCCTCGGGATACCAGTCATCAGCCTGACCTTCATGATTTAAATGTCAGGAGTTCCTCTCCCCCCTCCACTTCCTTAGGCTCCACTTCTGTTGGTGTTTTTACTCATTCCCTGCCAATTAAATGTCTTGTTACTGGCCTCCTTGAGTGTAGTCCCGTAATGTCACGTAAAGTATGCATAGAAGACTCTTCTGTGACTGTATTACAGCATTCCTGGAAAACAGGTTGGCAGATAAAACGTTTGAATGATACTGCACATCTTAGGCTTCTTTAGTAAGAGTTAGAAACCTACACGTTATCCTACAGCAGAATTAGCGGTGCAAAAGTGAATTGTTGGCTAGAATATGGCATTACTATGATTCATTTGTCCAAGTTGATATTCTGCAATTCATGATCTCCCTTATGTTTCATCTACTACACTATATATATTTTGTAGCATTCAAATTTTGGATATTAATTCAACTTTCATGGTATCCAGAGAGAAAAGAATTCTTTTGGAAGTTGGAGCTTTGTATCGGACGATTCTTTGTGATTTGTAGTGTTTATGACAGTTGATTTTTATATTGAATTTATTTATAAAGTAATTCCTGAAATTGCATGGCATGGGTTAGCAATAACTTTATGTTTTCTTCAAGAAGAATGTAATGAACTTTGCATTTATTTTCAATTGTTTAAGGTAGTTATGCTTAAGGATTGGTTTCACATAGGAACAGTTAGTAAACCAGTCTGACTATTCAAGTATTAATTGTCATGTGATACATATCTGCAAAAAAGCCATGCATGTTCCATTTCCATTTCCATTCCTAACCTTATTATACAGGTAGATTGCCTGTTATTATCAATCTGCTAGTTCTAGTATGCTTCTTGCAGGTCAGTTTTGCTGTATGGTCTCACTTGTGATGTAAGATATTCATTTGAAATCAGAACACTTTTTACTACGTATTTCATTTCACTTGTCATGACCATTGTCGGTATGTTGTTGAACCACCAAGATTGTGGTATTTCCCAGGAAATCTGAAGAAGCCAACATATCGTCGATTGCGCCCAACTCACTGTTCTCATTCCATTATGTTAACCCCGACAAAAGAGGCGAGGCATCATAATGATGTCTTCCAGCCACTACCATGTCGTAATGATTGTCTAGGGTGTGCAGGAACTTACTAGTCGTCTTTCCATCGTTCATTACTTCTTCAATGTACTTGGTGCAATTGTTCCCAGAGATATTTGTTTGAAACTGTGCCAGACTTTCATTGTCAAGTCGAATCTCCTCCATGATTCTATCCAGAAAATATCCGTCGTATTTGATTCGTATAAGTGTCAAATTGATATTTTGACATAGATTCATCCTAACTCCCAAAGCCAATGCCTCCCGATCATCAGCCCCACCCAAGAAGATGACGACGACTTCAGAAGAAGACCAGCATGGCCAAATGGCATGTAGGGTTTTAAGGGTGCCACGGTTAACGAGTACTGCAACCGAAAGGTGCCTGATTGAGGACATTCTGGTTGGCGATCTTTAAGGACTTTTTAGACAAATATTGTAACATCCCAAATCAGGGTCAGTGACTAAATTGCAAATTTTGAAAACTATGTGCTCGATTTTGAAACAAGTTAAAAGTTTAAGGACTTAAATAGGAATAATTCCTTATTGGATTAAATGGTAATTATGGAAAGTTTGAAGGGTATAATGGTAATTTTATAAGAAAGATTTTTATTCCTCCTTTATATAGGATATAAAAATATGGAAAAGGGGGGAACGGAAAGAAAGTTTAAGGAAGTCTAAAGATAAGTAAAAACACAAAAATTGACATGTTAGGAAAGATTAAGTAAATAGAGTTTTTAAGTGAAATTTTGAGTAAGAAAGTTTAAATGAATTTGGAAGTTGAATTTGACTTGTCATAAGTGTGAATAAGAAGTTATAAGTGTTAAAATTGAGTTTGAATTACATGGAAAATTTAGTAAGATTCTTGGTTTTAAGAATTTGGATGAGATATATGAGATAATAAGATGTTGAAATAATGGAAATTAGTTAAAGTGTTTATAGTTGGGTTTGGTAGTATAAAAAGTACTCTATATAATGAAATTTAGTGAAGAGTTGTGAAATTTCCGGGTGAAAAATGTATGTTCTGAGCAGGGTGTATCGATACACTATGAATAGGTACCGATACACTAAGACCAATTTTGAAAAATATCTTCATGGTGTATCGATACATTGAGGAGTGTACCGATACCTGTGAATTTCGAAAGCAATTTGGGTACCGATACACCCGTAGTGTACCAATACCCTCTTAAAGGGAAAAATGATTTTTTTGAAGAATAACTTATGTTAATCGTCTTGAAAATTTTATTTATGTAGATACAGAGCCTAAATGAGTTCCGGAACAATTGAAAGGTACGATTGATCGAGGAAAAGATAAGAGATCCGTATTGAATAGTGAGGCTAGATGAGTGCATGTTTAATGGGAAATAAGACTTGTGATAAGTCTATTTCCAATATTAAAATGCATGAATTCATATATAGAAGTATGTGTATGTTGTGATTTATATGTGTGCATGAGTATATATGATAATATGTTATTATGTATATTACATGATTTGTATAAGTGTATATAGTGTGATAAGTTATATGAAATAGTACAAATGATCTATATGATCATATAAGAATATGAAATAAGCTATGTGATAAAGACATAAAGAATGAAATGAACATGTGACATAGGCTATAAGCTAAAGAATTATTTGATATAAATATATGTTATGTAAATATGATATAAACCATGTGATATTGAATTATGTGACTATGTATGAATGGTATAAGCTATATGATTTTAAGGTATGTGAATATATGACTATGGGAAAACATAAGAATAAGATATAAACAATGTGACAAGAAATGTAAAATGACATGAAAAGTTGATACAAGCTATGCAAAAGTGATCTACGTGACTATAAGTATATGTGATCCAAATTATGTGACATAAGCTATGATGTGAAAGTGAACTACGTGTTTATGTGAATATGTGAAATGATATAAATGATAATGCCCATGTTATGTGTCATGAGAGCTAGGGGTATAGTTGGTATGCCAAGAGTCGAGGGTTCTACGCGGTCATTCAGGACACAGTGGTCCTTCGGGACATATGTGATATGTGGTCCTTCGGGACATAGTGGTCATTATGGACAAATTCTATGCACCCCTAGTGGGAATTATACGAGTTGTGGTGACAGCATAGTGCACAACCTCTATGTACTCACATATCTTTAGCATGGGCTAATAAAGAGATAATAACAAATACATTATATGTGATAAGTATGTTTGATAATATGAAATATGTTATAGAAATTACTTGATGACATGTTTGTTCATTGGTGTAGTGATATACGTGTGATATGATGTGTATATGGTAAGAAAAATGGATTAATGATGATGATAAAAATAATAATAAGGATAATGAAATGATATGTATATGTATGTAGTCATGTAGTTAGGTTTTGATGCATAATGCATTCTATAGTTTATGATGATAACATAAAGTGTGCATAGTAAGAATTAGTAATGATATGTTATAGTCAGTTTATTTATGCCTTTCTAAGTCATCGATTTAGCGTGTGAGTGTTTCACACGTAGGTTCTGGAATCGAGAAGAGAAACTAAGGGGAGCAAGACAGGTCAGCATTCTTTTTCCTAAAGATCAGATCATAAAAGTTTTGAATTATCTGTATTTTATTATATGAAATGTAGTTCGCATGTAAGATAAAAGATTTGTATTGGATACGCTCTGAAAAGTTTTGTAAAACATATGCTTTATACAATAGAAATTATTTGGTTTTATTTGAAATGTCAAACTGAAATTTATTAGACTTTGTCAAAGTAAATGTTTTGAACAGTCAATGTGACACCTCGGACTTGTATCCGGGTCGGGTACGGGTTGGGGGTGTTACATTTAATGGTATTAGAGCTAAGGTTTAGTCGATTATAGGCTTAAACCGAAGGTAAAAGAGTTTTAAAATGTGTACATGCCAACCCATAGTGGAAAATTTCTGATATGATAGTGTAAGGAGTATGTTGTCTTGCTAATAGAATAAGATTAGTTTAATATAGTATAAATTCGATTGTGAAAATTTCTGAAGAAAAATGAGAGGTAAACCTGATGGTGTGTAACATCCTCAATACCGAGTTAATGATTAAAGCATAAGATTTTAAAATTTCAATGACCAAATTAGATAAATTGAAAAGTGAAGGAATTAATTGAAATGTATTGTGTAGGATGATTTAATAAATGAAGCAAAAGTAAAAGGGCAAGAGGGTCATTGAGCAAATAAAATAATAAAATAATAATTGTGGGTATTATAATACCCATGTGGAATATGCTTTGAAGAGATAAGTTTCCAGACTTATCTTCTTCATCTTCTTCTCCCAAACGTGAAGCCTCAAGCTCAATGTGAGTTTGATTTCTTTTGGTTAATCCTTCAAATTAGAGCATGGGTTTGATTCATGAAGCTTTAGGAAACATGATGGAGATGAAAAAGGTCATAAAAACTCAAAGATTTGTAAGTTATGAAGGATTAAAGATAACAAGTGGATAAGTGAAATTTTGAATAAGAAGGTTTAAATGAATTTAGAGGTTGAATTTGACTTTTCATCTATGAAATTAAGAAGTTATAAGTGTTATAATTAAGTTTGGATAACATGGAAAATTGAGTATGATTCTTAACTTTAAGAATTTGAATGAGATATGGGAGATTCTAAAGTGTTGGAATGATAAACGTTAGTTAAAATGGTTGTAGCTGAGTTTAGTGGTATGAAATGAGCTTTGTATGAGGAAATTCAGTGAAGAGTTGATGAATTTTCGAGGTGAAAAAGCATGTTTTGAGCAGAGTGTATCGGTACCATATGTATGTGTATTGATTCCCTCTTGAACAAAAAATTCCAGAATATAATAAGGGCACCGATACCCTAAGGAGGGTATCGATACCCCCTAAAGGAAAAGTTGAAGTTTGGTTCATTAAATTCGTTTAAGCTATTAGTATCAATTTATAAGGTTTAGGCTTTTGATAATTGTCTCATAAATTATGTTTATGTAGATATCGAGCCTAAACAAGTTCCGGAACAAGTGACAAGTAAGATCGTTCGAGGGAAAGGAAAAGAGATATAGGTAAGTGTATATGCATAGCATGAATATAGTATTATAATCAGTCTCGACTTGTGATAAGTCTAGACTTGTGATAAGTCTAGATTCAATATTTTGATACATGATCACATTCCATATTATGATACATGACATGAATTCATATTATATGCATTATGTGACATGAATATGCAGAAAAGTTATATGAGCTATGTGATAAATGTATGGAAAATGATACGTCTATGTGATAAAAGTATGCAAATAATATGTCTACGCGATATAAACTATGTGAATTGTGAAAGCCCATGTTATGTAGATGAGAACTATAGGTATAATTGGCATGCCAGAGTAGAAGGTCTACGCGGTCCTTCGAGACAAATTTTACGTGTTTCTTTGGGACATATATGTATTCTTTGGAATATGTATGAGATCTTTTGAGACACCTACTTGATCTTTGGTATATGTATATGATTCTTAAGGAATTTCTATGTGGTCTTTTAGGGACATACTATATGTCACTACGGTGCAATTCTACGTGGCACTTCGGTGCATTTCTACGCGATCATTCGGGATAAATTCTATGTGGCACTTCGGTGTAAATTTATACGAGCTGTGGTGACAGCATAGTGTACAACCTCACAACACTAACATACCTCGGGTTCTCAGTATTGTATCATGGGCTATTGAATCTATTGAACTTATTAATATAAATTCATGATAGTTAATTTGATGAGATTATTGGTAAGATACATTGTTATGCAGCTTACATGGATTGTATAGATGATTTCATTACATTTCATCTTATTATGATATCATCATTATATTTCATTGTTATCATTATTATGCCTCACTAAGTCGATGACTTAGCGTGTGAGTGTTTCACACGTAGAATCAGAGAAGATAGACAAGAAAGGTTAGACAACTGGGACAACATTACTCTTACAACTATCAGATCAGAAGAAACTTAAACAATATGTATTATTATGTGATAAATAAGTTGGCATGTAAGCAAAGTCGTTAAATTAAATATGTATGCTCTGATCGAGTTTTGGAATGTTTTAAATGTATTTATGTAAATGGTAAATGTATAGTGATGAAAGGTTAAATTTTAAGAGTTTATGTATGTTTTATGGAAGTACTGTAGCAGTACTGTAGCAGGGTAGCAGTACTGTAGCAGGATAGCAGTACTGTAGCAGGGTATCGGTACCTGTAGCAAGGTATCGGTACCTGTAATAGGGGTATTGATACCCCTATAACATTCTAGAAAATTTTTAGCATTTGGTATATTGTAGTAGGGTATTGTTCATCACTGTTCATTACTGTTCATGGTACTGTTTATACCATATTTTTACTGTTCATAAAATGTATATTTTATTAAATTGGTTATAACGAACATAATTTAATAATATATTATCATATTTTCTTAATATATTATCATATTTTCTTAATATGAGTTCAAATGTTTTGTTATTTTGTAAGAATATTGCTTTAAAAAGTCAATGTGACGTCTCAGACTCGTATCCCTATCGGGTACGGGTTGGGGTGTTATATTTAATGGTATCAGAGCTACAATTTAGTTGATTCTCGGTATAAACTGAAGTCTAGAGTGTCTTATAATTTATACATGCCAACAAAATAGTGAAAACTTCTGATCTGGTGTAGTATAGAGTATGATGTTTTGCTAATAGAATGATATGTTTATTCTTATTAGATGTCCGGACATGATAGTTCTCGAAGTGAAGCGGGAGATGATCGGCCCGCTGAAAGCAGTAATTTACCTGCCCTGGCCAGGCAAGGTGAAGAACAGAGTAAATGTAGCAAAGGAGTTGAGAGGATTAGGAGCTCTCAAATTTAAGGGAGAAGCCGAAGAATGTCCGGTTGCGGCGGATCTTTGGTTAAATGATTTGAAAATTATGCTAGATGATCTCCACTTCTCTGAAGTGGAGAAAATGGATGAAGTTGTGTCTTTACTTAGAGGACAAACTAGAATATGGTGGACGAATGTCACCATGAGTATGTCAAGTGATCAAGTAACTTGGTCTCTGTTCTTGGAAGAGTTTAAACACAAATACATTGGAGATCAATTCATCATGCAAATGAATCAGGAGTTTATGAAATTGAAACAGATGAATCGCTCCGTATACGAATATGAATGTGAATTTAATAAGCTGAGTCGATTTGCAGCTGAGCTTGTTACTACAGAGAAAGATGCTTCTGAATGGTTTGTGGAGGGATTGCGCCCTAGATTGAAAGAGATGCTGATAGTACTGAATTTTTCCTCGTTCCAGGAGGTGATTAATTGTGCTAAAGCTCTTGAAAGAGCTCAGAATGAGAGATTTAGGGACTCAAGAGTTTAGACATCCAAGAGGACTGATGCTTCTTCAAGCACAACACCACCTAAAAGAGGAAGAGATTCAAGATTTCAACCTCAAGCTAGATCAGAATCAATTGCATCCTTTGCAAGAGGAACAAGTCAGATGAGAGCTCGACAGACGCAATCAGTGGAATCTGGTATTATGAGATCCACTCCGGGTCAAATAAGACAATGTCAGCATTGTGGGAAAAATCATTTTGGAAACTGTCGAATGGCTTCTGGAGTCTATTTTCAATGTGGAGATGCCGAACATTTTATTCGGGATTGCCCATTAATGGTTGGTGAGTCTGCACCATCTGAAAGAAATATCTTCACCTCACAACGAGGACGAGGAAGAGGTAGAGGGAGGAATCAATCTGAATCCTCTGCACAACCTAAATTTCGCTCCACTCCACGAGTATACAATTTAAAGACAAGTGACAACCGTGATGATCTCGATATTATAGCAAGTACTTTCCAGCTGTATGATAAATTAGTATTGGTGCTGATTGATCCGGGTTCTAATTATTCTTATATTACTAGTAAATTAGTAAAGGAATTGAGAATCCCATTAAAAGCTACGAGTAATGAGGTAATAGTAACTAATCCTTTAGGGCATAATGCTCGGGTAAATAAGGTTTGTAAAGGGTGTCCCCTAAAGATTCAGGGAATTAAATTTCCTGTTAATCTAATGGAACTACCTTTTGATGAATTCGAAGTGATTCTGGGAATGGATTGGTTGTTTTATTATTATGGGAACGTGGATTATAGATTGAAAAAGGTAACCCTAAAGAGTCTAAAAGGGATAGAAGTAAATGTGATTATTGAAAGGTTTAATCCTTTAGCAAATGTAATATCGGCAATGTCTGCAAAGAAGTTGATGCTACAAGGATGTCAGGGTTTGTTGGGTTAATCGATCGATGTAATCGGCCAAGAGGGGGGTGAATTGGTAATTAAAATTTTTGTGGAAGCTTTTGCAGAAAATTGAAAGTAATTACACATCGATTTAGAGTAGTTTGACTTTCTCAATCAAAGTCTACGTCCACTACCTTAGCTATCCACACTAAGGATTTTCCAACAAATTCACTAATTTGTTCTTTCTTTTGAGGCCAAAGAGATAACCTTACAACTCCCTCAAGAATATTCCCCAATTCTTGAGAACACTATTTCTCAAAGAGAAGATTACAAATTTGCAAACTTACAAGGAAATCCTCACAAGGTATAATATTTGCACAATTCTAGAACAAAGAAAATAACACTAAAAAATGAATACAATTGAGTACAAGTAGTGTTCTTGAAAGTAAAGTGAATATTGAATGAAAAATAGGCTTGAAATGCTAAAATTTAAGGTTTGATGCTTTCTCTTTGATTCTCTCTTGATTCTAGTTGATTGTTATTTCTTGTTTTTGATCAATGGCTTCTAAACTTGTTTAAATACACCTTCAAATGATTCTGAATGTTGGGGATGCTTAGTGGAGTCAATGGAGTCGTTTAAATGTGAAAACAATTAATAAATTCAGTTGGGAGCGTCAGTGCATCGATGCATACCCTAGGTGCATTGGTGCATCAGTGTAAAATTCAAATATTTTGACCGTTGGACCCTTAGTGCATCGGTGCACTAAGAGTGCATCGATGCATCAAGTGCATTCGATGTTTCAAAATAGCCAGAGTGCATCGATACATGGCTGGTGCATCGATGCATCAAATGCATTCGATGTTTTCATAAAATCCGTAGTGCATCGATGCATGGTATGTGCATCGATGCATGAAATGCATTCGATGTTCAATTTAATCCATGGTGCATCGATGCATGGATTGGTGCGTCGGTGCATCACTCTGAAAATTGATTTTAGGCTTGATTTTGGTTCAAAATACTTTGTGAAAATTGTTTCAAAAATATATTAAGTATAAAACACAATTTTACACATTTAGTAAGGTTTGAATTTGAAGTTGAAAGACTTGGAGTAATAATTTGATATTCGATTAATTAAATCGAATATACTTAGAAAATCATTTGTAAAATCTTAAAATTCATTTAAACTTAATTTGTTATATCGAAATACAAAAATGTTTTCAACAATCTCCCCCTTTTTGATATAACAAAACATTTGTGTTATTTTAAGATTTTCTAAAAATTTGAAATCAATTTTGAAAAAAAAATTACTCCCCCTTACTATAACACTTCTCCCTTTTAAAAACATTTTAACACTTAACATTTCTCCCCCTTTTTGTTAAATCAAAAAGATATTTAAAACGTTTGTAAACAAGGTTTTGAAAAAACATAGCCAATTGATTAAATATATATATATATATATATATATATAGCTTAAGCTGCTAAGATCACAATCAAAAGAGAGATTAGCCATTAGTTCCATAAACAATATTAATAATTAAATGTGAAATGACATAATTGGTCATATATATCTAATGATGCAAAAAATAAGAAAATTCAACCAAACCAAATATATATATATATTAAGTTCAAAATTCAATCATCCAAACCATAAGAGGATGAGGAGGAAATCGGGCTTGCATCTCAAGAGAGAGAGTATCCATGCATGCAAGCATATCCCTTTAAAACTCCATCTGACGAGTTTACAAAGTGTCTAAGTGTTGATTTACTGCTTAGTGAGTAACAGTCAAGTAGGATTCGATGGAAGCATACCGTAGATCAAATGTCTCAAAAAACAAACGAAAATATAGAGGCATTTGATCCTCTTGTGGAGCAGGTCCGGTGCAGGTTCGTCATCAGGTACGTGATCATCGATGTCCTGCATAAGCTGTTGAAATTCAGGATCATCGTCAGTAGCCGGAGCCGAAGGAGGAGCACGAGAGGAGTTAGGAGCAGCTCGTGAGGAACTAGCTCCCGGAGTTTGCTTACCGGGTCTAAAAACCCATTGACCGATTACCTCGTCTTGTTTTCAATATGCTTTCTTCAAGGATGTGAGATTGATTGGGTTTTGGAGAGGAATAGGATTGTCAAGAGAGACATCCAGATCGAGTTTGATAAAGAGATTGCTAAGAAGACAACCATAAACTAATGTTTCAACATGTTTAGACGGGATAATGTTTATGGTATCGACTAGCACACTAAAGATAATCCGTGGAAGATTTATTTTGATCTTATTCTTAATACAATACATCCACCATAAATCCCTAGCACGAAGAGTGGAGTACCTACCCGCAGATGGTCGAAACCACCACGAGATCATTAAATGAAGAAAACGATCGTGATGAGATCGAAGGGTACTAACACTAGCGTTTGGGAGATATGGATATTCCACAGTTTCTTTTTCGTCATATACACCATTATCATCTAACCCAAATTTTGAAGCTATAGTTGCGGAATCAATAAGAATATATTGTCCTAAAAGGTAGGATCTAATTCCTATAGTTCCACATTGAGTTTTGTTTTGAATACATACCGCATTAGAATAGAAAATGCGGACTAATTGATGAAAGACGATAGGTCTAAGAGAAAACATTTTATCAAACTTCCATGTTCTAAGAATCGGGAGGTATTCAAATTTAAAGTCTATCATGGCTTGTAGAGATGGAATACGTTCTTCCCTAATTCTATAAGATTGGAAAGAATCCATGTACCTATGGTACAATTCTTCTCTCCGACATTCAGGCATATTAAAACATGTACTAATTATGGTCTTTTGAGGATTGTTTGGATTTTGTGGTGGAGGAATAGGAGGACGATTTTGGTTTGATCGACTCGAAGAGGACCTAGGACGTTTGGGATTTGACATGATTTAAAGATCGGAAAAAGGAAAGAAATAGATAACCTGCAAATTGAAAAACATGTATGCACAATAATCAATCCCAAAACTCAATTGAGTCCGCAATAATCAAGGTTCTCTAAAACAATCATAATGGACAAAGTTTTGAAAACTATTTGAAAATATCATTGGAAATATTGCAATACATATAGTTTTCATAAAAACAATATAATGAAGTCAAAAACATCAATGATTTTCGAAAATAATTTTTTTAATCTTGAATTTTAAAGAAAATTTTAAAAAATTTTGTGTTTTTGATGAAATTTGTTGTAAAATCTAGTTTAGAATCATCATAAAACCAATGCTCGATATAATGTTCATCCTAGAACTAATCAAAACTAGCCCTAAGATCGAAAATTGATAAAATGAGTTTTTAGAAAAGTTTACCTTGAAATTTCGGATTGAGAGGGATGTATTGATGTTTTTCACGAATTAATGATTGAAGCATGATTAGGAGTTGAAAAGCTCAAAGATTCTGATCAAAAACTAGGGATTTGGAGCAATTTTGAGAGTAGGAAAGAGAGAGGAGTTGAACGGCTAAGAGAGTTTAGTTTTAGGTTTTGAAACAAATGAGGAAATAAGCCTTTTTAACCTAAAACCCAACGGATGCATCGATGCATGACTCTGTGCATCAATGCACATTCAAGACATGCATCGGTGCATCAACAAGATGAATCGATACACATTCAAAGGGATGCATCGATGCATTGTTAAGTGAATCGATGCATTAAGCACAAAAATGTCAAAAATCCGTTTTAAACACTCAAAATGCTAAATTAATTAGCTCTAGTGGCTTTGGTAACTCATCTATTGAAAATTAATCATGTTCAATCAATCAAATTATTCCTTAAACTACATTTGAACATAAAATTAATTTTCACCAAATAACATAAACTCCCCCTAACTAATAGCATAGAATGCAATCAAAAATTATTATTATAAGCATTTTTCATTTATTCTTAAAAGTGCTAAAATTATTTTAAACACTAAGTGAAGATAGGTTGGTTAAACCTAATTCTCTCCTAAGTGTCCAAAATTTTTCCTTGGCTAAAGGCTTTGTAAAAATATCCGTTAATTGGTGCAAAGTATCAACAAATTCTAGAACTACATCTTCCTTAGTGACATGGTCTCTAATGAAGTGATGTCTTATTTCAATGTGCTTAGTTCTAGAGTGCTGGATGGGATTTTTAGTGAGACAAATAGCACTAGTATTGTCACACTTGATAGGAATGGTACCTACTTCAATTCCATAATAAAAAAGTTATTGTTTCATCCATAAAACTTGTGCACAACAACTACCGGTTGAAATATATTTCGCTTCAGTGGTAGATAATGCAACACAATTTTGTTTCTTTGAAAACCAAGAAATCATCATATTTCCAAGAAATTGGCAAGTACCGGAGGTGCTTTTCCTATCTAATTTGCATCTTCCATAATCCGCATCAGAAAAGGCATGCAAGCTAAAGCTAAAGTCTCTAGGATACCAAAGTCCTAAACTAGGAGTGTCCTTAAAGTATCTAAAGATTCTCTTAATAGCTAGTAAATGTGATTCCTTAGGGCATGATTGAAATCTATCACATAAACAAACACTAAACATAATGTCTGGTCTACTTGCAGTTAGATAGAGCAAAGAACCAATCATTGACCTATATAATTTAACATCCACATATTTACCTCCTTCATACAAGTCAAGCTTTGTAGAAGAGCTCATTGGAGTGTCATGAGGTTTCCCATTTTCCAGTCCAAACTTCTTGAGTATATCTTTGATGTACTTAGCTTGATTGATGAAGATGCCATCTTTTCTTTGCTTGATTTGGAGTCCCAAGAAAAATGAGAGCTCCCCCATCATGCTCATCTCAAATTCACTTTGCATTAGCATAGAAAATTATTGGCAAAAAACATCATTAATAGAACCAAATATTATATCATCAACATAAATTTGAACTACTAATAAATCTTTTCCTTTATGCTTTAAAAACAATGTAGTGTCAACCTTCCCTTTTGAAAAACCTTTTTCAATTAAAAATTTTGACAATCTTTCATACCAAGCTCTAGGAGCTTGTTTTAAACCATAAAGTGCTTTTGTCAATTTAAGAACATGGTCCGGAAATTTTGAATCTTCAAAACCTGGAGGTTGTTCCATATACACTTCTTCTTTTATAAAACCATTTAAAAATGCACTTTTAACATCCATTTGATATAATTTAAATTCATGAAAACATGCAAATGCTAATAACATTCTAATTACTTCCATCCTAGCTACGGGAGCGTATGTTTCATCATAGTCTATGCCCTCTTCTTGAGTATACCCTTGAGCAAAAAGTCTAGTCTTGTTTCTCACTATATTACCACTCTCATCAAGCTTATTCCTAAATACCCCATCTAGTACCTACAATAGATTTATTACTAGGCCTTTCAACTAGTGTCCAAACTTTACTTCTCTCAAATTGATTTAACTCTTCTTGCATAGCCATAATCCAATGTTCATCATTTAATGCTTCTTTAATATTCTTAGGCTCTATGCATGAGATAAATGCAACATAATTACAAATATTTCTAAGAGAAGATCGAGTTGTTACCCCTTTGGATGGATCACCTATAATCTCACCATCCTTGACATAGTTGTGTTTCCTTGGGTAAGAGACTTCCCTTTCTTCAATGGTTGGATTCTCGAGAGGATCATGAGTTTCCTCATTTTTCGTTTCCTCATTTTTTGTTTCTTCCTTTGATGATGGTTCTCCAACGTCATGTCTAACGTCATTTGTATTTATAACACCTACATCATCATTCACACAAGAATCCTTCCTCGGAAGGAGATTATCATCGAAAACAACATGTATAGACTCTTCTACAACTAAAGTTCTTTTATTAAATACTCGATAAGCTTTAGAACTTAAGGAATAACCCAAAAAAATTTCTTCATCACTTTTAGCATCAAATTTGCCAAGACTGTCTTTACCGTTGTTTAAAACAAAACATTTACATCCAAAAAGAAGAAAATAACTAATGTTAGGCTTTTTATTTTTGATAATTTCATATGGAGTTTTTCTTTAAAATAGGCCTAATCATTACTCGATTTATAACATAACAAGCGGTATTTGTAGCTTCCGCCTAAAAATATTTTGGAAAATTGTTTTCACAAAGCACGGTTCTATCCATTTCTTCTAAAGTTCGATTTTTCCTCTCAAAAACTCCATTTTGTTGAGGGGTTCTAGGTGCTGAAAAATTATGGCGAATACCATTAGAATTACAAAACTCAGTAAATCTAAGATTTTCAAATTCAGTTCCATGATCACTCCTAACACTAGTTATAGAGTAACCTTTTTCGTTTTGGATTACTTTTGAAAACGTGATGAATTTTTCTAATGCTTCATCTTTAGTACTTAAGAATAGAACCTAAGTATATCTAAAATAGTCATCTACCAAGACAAATGCATATTGCTTTCCACCCAAGCTAGTAGTCCTAGTTGACCTAAAAAGATCTATATGGATCAATTGTAATGCTCTACTAGTTGATACATCATTAATGGATTTAAAAGAAACTCGCTTTTTTTTTTCCTTTAGCACAAGCATCACAAATTTTATCATTATCAAATTTCAGTTTAGGCAGCCCTCTTACTAAGTCTTCTTGAATTAACCGTTGCAAAACACTCATACTAGCATGTCCTAGTCTCCTATGCCATAACCAACTATCATGCTCATCCTTAGCAACTAGGCATAAATTAGTCATATCAATAGAGTCTAATGCACCATGTATATGTTTCATATTCTATGACCAACAAGCATAATTCGATTAGATGTAATGTCAATACCTTTACAATCATTGGTTTCAAACATGACATTGAATCCTTTATCACATAATTGACTAATACTCAAAAGATTATGCTTTAATCCATTCACATATAAAACATTCTTAATTTGTATGGAAGAGGTATTACCTATAGTGCCTATACCTTCAATGTGACCTTTTGAGTTATCACCAAAAGTCACTTCTCCTCTATTTTTGGCGTTAAGCTCAATGAACCGGCTTTTGTCCCCGGTCATGTGTCTCGAGCATCCACTATCAAGGTACCATGAATTTGAATTTGTTTCCCGTGCCTTGTAGCAATGCTCCTTTTCCTACAAACATAGATTAATTTCTAATTTTTGGTACCCAAATTCTTTTGGGTCCATATTCATTAGTTTCCAAAATCCTAGTCCCTTTAGGTATCCATTTGTGTAGGATATTTTTATCTTTAATATTAATGAGTCCTTTAGGAACTCATATACTTCTAACGATTTTTCCATTAGAGGTTCTTCGGGGACCTCTATGATTGTAGTTTTTAAAACTTTTTCTAACAAAGTTGGATTTTGAATTTTCTCCTTTTTCAAAACGTTTTGTTCCAACTTTATCAAAAGAAGCTTTAAGATCATCAATTTTCTTTTAATGATCATCATTGACCTTTGAAAGTAAATTTTGCAAATCCAAAATTTTCTTTTCAAACTCTTCTAGTTTGATTTGCAAATATTTGATTTTACTTTTCAAGATCGTTGTTGGTTTTGGATATGAGTTTATTTTCATTTTTCAATTTTGAAACATCATTTTTATATTTTAAAAACAATTTTTCATAATCCGAAGCCAACCCATTATATTCTTCTAATAACTCATCATAAGATAAATCATCAAATTCAGATGAGTTAGAAGTTACCTTAGAATCTTCCCCGAATGCCATCAAGCACAAGTTTGCTACTTCTTGTTCCTCTTCATTGAAACCTTCTTCATCACTCCATGTAGCCACATGAGCCTTGTGTTTATTCTTTGATTGACCATTTATCTTCAATTGTGTGCAATCATGCTTTACATGTCTCAACTTTTTGCATTCATAGCAAATGATTGAGTCCTTCTCTTTTGGTTCATTTTTAAGCCTTCATTTCGTTTGAATTTTCTTCCTCGGTAAGGTCTCATCATTTTTCTGAACCGTTTGGCAAACAATGTCATTTCCTCGTCATCTTCATCTGAATCCCTCTCTTCTTTTGTGGATTTTAGAGCAACTCCAATATTTTTCTTCTTCTCCTTCTCCTTCGGTGTCTCTTCAATCTTATCGAGGTCCATCTCATCTTCAAGAATCATTTCATGAGTGAGGAGGGAACCGATTAGCTCTTCAAGAGTTAAGGACTTTAGGTTCTTAGCCTCGATGATTGCAGTCTTCTTGGATTGCCATGATTTTGGAAGTGAGTAAACTAACTTCCTCACAAGCTTTTCGTTTGGAATGATCTCTCCATATGATTTGAGACCATTGACAATCGTTGAGAATATATTCGTCATAGCTTTGATATCTTCATTTGGTTTCATCCTGAAATTTTCATAGCTATGTGTTAGAAGACAAATTTTAAATTCTTTTACCTCATCGGTGCCTTCATGAGTGACTTGTAGTTTATCCCATATTTCTTTGGCGGTTGTACAAGATGAAACTCTTCAATATTCATCTAGTCCAAGAGCACAAAATATAATATGGATGGCTTTGGAGTTGAGCTGGAACATTTTCGTCTCTCATTCGCTCCATAATCTTGGATGAGTGAGAGGCTTGATATATTCATCTTCTACAATATTCCATGCTCCCATGTCACTTGCTTGAATAAATACATCATCCTATTATTTCGATAGGCATATTTAGCACCATTGAAGAAAGGAGGCTTGTTGACGGGCATTGAATCGAGACCGGAGTCGAAGTTTGAAGTGGAGGCCATTGATGACTTGATAATCGATGTAACTCTTCCCGAATCGACTCAAGAGGTGATTAAACCTTCAAATGAGTTAGACTCTGATACCAATTATTAAGTTAATCGATCAACAGAATCGGCCAAGAGGGGGTGAATTGGCAATTAAAATTTTTGTGGAAGCTTTTGCAGAAAATTGAAAGTAATTACACATCGATTTAGAGTGGTTCGACTTTCTCAACCAAAGTCTACGTCCACTACCTTAGCTATTCACACTAAGGATTTTCCAACAAATTCACTAATTTGTTCTTTTTTGAGGCCAAAGAGATAACCTTACAACTCCCTTAAGAATATACCCCAATTCTTGAGAACACTCTTTCTCAAAGAGAAGATTACAAATTTGCAAACTTACAAGGAAATCCTCACAAGGTAGAATGTTTGCACAATTCTAGAACAAAGAAAATAACACTAAAAATGAATACAATTGAGTACAAGTAGTGTTCTTGAAAGAAAAGTGAATATTGAATGAAAAATAGGCTTGAAATGCTCAAACTTGAGGTTTGATGCTTTCTCTTTGATTCTTTCTTGATTCTAGTTGATTTTTGTTTCTTGTTTTTTATTAATGGCTTCTAAGCTTGTTTAAATACACCTTCAAATGATTTTGAACGTTGGGGATGCTTAGTGGAGTCAATAGAACCGTTTAAGTATGAAAACAATTAATAAATTCAGTTGGGAGCGTCAGTGCATCGATGCATACCCTAGGTGCATTGGTGCATCAGTGTAAAATTCAAATATTTTGACCGTTGGACCATTAGTGCATTGGTGCACTAAGAGTGCATCGATGCATCAAGTGCATTCGATGTTTCAAAATAGCCAGAGTGCATCGATGCATGGTTGGTGCATCGATGCATCAAATGCATTCGATGTTTTCATAAAATCCTCAGTGCATCGATGCATGGTATGTGCATCGTCGATGCATGAAATGCCTTCGATGTTCAATTTAATTCATTGTAACAACCCGAAAATTTTAAAATAATATTTAATTGAGAATTGAAGTTTTAATTGTGAAAATTGGTGGATTTTTGGGGACTAAATTGGAAGTTTTTAAAACTTGAAGCTTATTTTAGAGTTAAAGAAAATTCAGGGACCAAGCCCTGAATTTACCCTAAAATGTTAGGTATGGGTTATTATATACGTGAATTGGTTTCTGAAAATCAGAAACCAATTCCTCCCAAATTCCCTCTCCCAACCTCAACTTCCGATGACGATCCCGACGCCGTCCGAATTCCGATCGTCATTTTAAAACCACCATCGTGTTCATCATCGAGCGAGGAACAAAGCTTCAATTTAATTGAAGCGAAACGCTGCCAAACGTCGTGAATTTCAAGTCAAAGCATCGACGTTTTTTTTAAGCTCAATCGCTTAGAAGATCCTAAATTCATCGTCGATCGTTGCTCCGTTTACGACACCTCCCGCACCATCGTGTTCCTTGTGCCGTTCCGAGTCCGCCGGTGTCATCTTCGATCTCCGTTGACGGCGGCGCGTGGGGAGGTGGATCAGTCAAAGATTCGGCCAAGTCGAAATCGAGCTCTCCGCCGTTCAAAAATTTGAACCGATCTTTGTAAGTATCTCGAAATCGCTCAAAATAATTTTTAAAAATTTTTCCGCGATTTTTAGAGCCCCGGAGGACGTCGCACGCGCCACACGCGCCGCCCGCAGGCGAGTGAACGCTGGAAACCGGTTTTGAACCGGTTTGACCGGTCACAACCCGTTTACCCGTTGACCCGACCCGACCCGTTGACTCGACCGTTGACCGTTGACCGGTGTTATTCTGGGAATTAATTCGATTTTAGTGATATTCTAGGAATTAATTTGAAATGGGTGCTATTTTGGTAATTTTTTTGAAAAAAAAAATGATATTCTGGGAATTAATTTGAAATTGGTGCTATTTTGGGAATTAATTCGAAAAGGGTGCTATTTTGGTAATTATTTAAAAAAGGCGCTATTTGTGTAAAATGTTTGACAGTTTGTTGACCTCCTTTGACCAGAACTTTGACCGGCTTTGACCAGCTATTAAACGACCTTTGTTTTCGACCAAGAATACCTATCCTGATAGTTTTTGACGTTCCGAATCCGTTTTTGGGGTCTGTTTTGCTAAATTCAAACTCGAAAGTCTCCAAATCATCAGTCAACCCCGTTGACTTTAATTTTGACCAAGAATTCGAAATTTCGGAAGGTCATACTTTATATTTTTTGACGTCTTGAATTTGATTCCGAAGTCCGTTTTGCCAAATTCTGACCCGAAATTCCCGAATCGAGCTTGTAAACCTAAAAGGCTTAATATTTTTAATATTTTGATTATTTAAATGAGATTTGGTCAAGGATTTATTCAATAAAATATTTTATGAAGTTACTCGTGTTTCACCTGAGCAAGGATCAATTACGTCCGGTATTATCCGTTCGTTAGATCAGCCTGAACCGCGTACTACGAGAATTACCCGTAGGTTTCCGTATATTATTTAAATAATATTTAGATTATTTATATTAGGATTCCAATATGTATTTTTCCAATTCTTAGGATCTAGCGCTGCAGCAGAACGTGATCGACAGACCCAGTAATAGGCTTCCCTATCTGATTTCTCAGACTGTTACAGGTGTATTTCCCGACAATGTTAATTATTTCTGTTTTAAAATATACATCTGAACATTATGTATATGACATCTGATTTGCCACATATTTCTGATATGATTTCTGGTTACGGTATTTTATACCGATTTTCTGAATATTTGAATATTCGATATCTGAAATTATGTATACTACTGACTTGTCTTCTGATTTCCGTATTTCTGTATATTATTGTTAAGCATGAACACTATTATGTTTTAAAGATTTAATCATTGTTTTCATTCAAATACATTCATGAACATCTCCATCATTGGGGGGTATTGTTGAAGGAAGTATATCCGCAGGTTCCTCGGATTTGTGCTCAGGGCCTTATTTGTTGTGTGGGCTGAGTGTATGGTTCTAGGGAACCTACACATTCTGTTGTGATGGGCTGGGGGTAGTGTTTATTTTTTTTAACGACATGATTGTATAAACCGACTTTACTGGAATATTTTTATCAGTATGTTTTTATATACACTGTATGGAACACACTGGGCTTTTTAGCTCATTCTGTAGTTTTTACCCTTTTTCAGATAACAGCAGACCATAAGCTAGCAGATTTGGCATCAGGAGAAATCAACTACTTTATTTTGTACGAACATATATTTCTATATGTTTTTCGGTTATGTTTGGTGACATGTATTTTATTATCGTTTTGGACATATCTGTATTATTAATATTATGTTCTATATTATATTTAACGTTCTATAAGCGATAAAAAACAAAAACCTCTGAATGGGATATGTGACCTGCTTAGGTTTGGGTCTATCTTACAGACCGGGTCTGGGGGGTTACATTTGGTGGTATCAGAGCTTTCGGTTTTAAACACTCGGACTGTATATGGGTCCTAAACTTTGAATTTTTAAGAAATAAAAAAAATGTCACCTTATGTTATGATTTAAAGTTTTTCTCGAGATCCCTGATGCTAATATGACATATGTTTCAAATTCTTCTGTAGAGCCTTATAGATCCAACGATGAATGCTGCTAGAGTTTGTAGGACAGGACGTGGACGAGGTAGAGGGCGAGTCACTCGACCTTCTGTTACGATAGACGATCCGATGTCAGCACGTGATCCTCATGTTCCGCAAGTAGATCTGACTTTTTCTCATGATGATCAGTTTACTCCTATGAGAGACCCTCCCGTCACTGAAGATGAGGATACTGAGATGAATGAAGACGCCATTAATAGAGCTATCTTCCGCATGTTTCAGAGAGCTGCTAGAGCCCCTAGTAACATGACTGCAGTGGAGATTTCAAATTCTCTGGTTGCTGCTGGTGTAGTACCATTTGAGGGTATTACTGGTGGACCTCCGACAGACGCTGAGTATTGGCTGGAGGACACAGAGAGGATTATGGATGAGATGGACCTCAGACCTGAGCAAAAGTTAAAGGGGGCCCTAACTATGTTGAAGAAAGAAAGCTTCAGATGGTGGCAATCCATTTCTGGTAGTATTCCGAGGAACCAATTAACATGGTATCTTTTCAAGACGCGCTTCCGGAGTCGCTACATCGGAGAGAGATATCCGCAGGAACGACGCCAGGAGTTTCAGAACCTGGAGCAAGGTAATATGTCTGTTATGGATTACGAGGTGGAGTTCATCCGATTGAGCCGATATGCTCCTGGACTTGTGGATACTGAGACAAATCGATGCTTGAGGTTTGAGAATGGACTCAGGTATGAAATCAGGAGTCGAGTCGCTACTCGTCGAGAGAGGAATTTTGATGCTTTGGTTGAGATAGCCAAGACTACTGGAGGAATAGAGCGACTGGGTATGGAGCACCAGAGAGATAGTGATCGAGCTCAAACCCGATTCAGGAGGCCTTCTGGTTCTGTTAATTCTTCTGCACATCCTAGCAAGAGGGGCAGGGGTGAATCTTTTCAGAGAGGTGGTGCAAGTGACAGGCCTGTAGCATTCGGTTCTCCAGCTGTTCAGTCTTCTAGACCTGTTGATTCTGGTTCGCAGCCATGTAATTATTGTGGAAAACCTCATCCTGGAGGATGCAGGAGAAAATTTGGTACATGTTTTAAATGTGGTTCTGGTGACCATTTTATAAGGTATTGTCCATTACCAGTTACTACAGTTCAGACGCCAGCTCGTACTCCCGCTCGTACTCAGAGTACTGTTCAGACTCCTGTAGGTGGTCGTACTCAGGAGAGAGCACCTGGATCGGCTAATAGAGGCTGAGCATCTCAGAGTAGGGGTCCAATCAGATCTGAGGCCAGACAACCTGCATTGGTTTACACTGCTAGACTTCGACAAGATCGAGATGGGCCTAATGTGACTACAGGTACTGTTACTATTCATTCAGTTCCATACTTTGCATTGTTTGATAGTGGCTCTACAAATTCCTATGTATCACATTCCGTTTCTGAGGGTTTAAATATTCCTGTTGAGAATATTGAGCGTTCAGTTATAGTTCAAAGTCCCTTAGGCCAATCCATCGTGTTGGATCGTATTTTTAGAGAGTGCCCTATAGAGATCAATGGGGAGATTTTTCTGGCTGACCTGATGGAGTTACCCTTTGAAGAGTTCGATTTGATTCTTGGCGTAGATTGGTTGGACAAACATCGAGTAAATATTGATTTTGAGACTAAGAGAGCTGTTCTGAAGACCTCTGATAATCGAAAGATTGTAATGATCGGGGAACGACGTGGATTTCTGACGAATATTGTGTCTGCTTTGGTAGCGGAGAAGATGATCAGAAAGGGTTCCGAGGCGTTTCTTGCTTATATTTTGGACACTAGGAGATCGCAATCCGATATTGAAGGCATCCGAATTGTCAAGGAATTTCCCGATTTTTTCCCGAGGAGTTGCCTGGATTACCTCCAGATAGAGAAGTCGAGTTTGTAATTGAAGTCTATTCTGGTTCCACCCCGGTTTCAATGGCTCCTTATCGTATGGCCCCAAAGGAGCTTAAAGAACTGAAAATCCAACTCCAGGAGTTGTTGGACAGGGGATTTATCCGGCTCAGTGTATCACCGTGGGGAGCCCTAGTTCTCTTTGTCAAGAAGAAAGATGGGACGTTGAGACTCTGTATCGATTATAGGAAACTGAACAAGCTCACGGTGAAAAACAAATATCCTCTTCCCAGAATCGACGATCTATTTGACCAATTTCGAGGGGCTTCTATCTTTTCAAAGATAGACTTAAGATCTGGTTATTATCAACTTAAAGTGAAAGATTCGGATATTCTGAAGACTGCTTTCCGTACTCGATATGGGCATTATGAGTTTTTAGTGATGTCATTCGGGTTAACTAATGCCCCTGCTGCTTTTATGGATTTGATGCATAGGGTGTTTCGACCTTATTTGGACCAGTTTGTAGTTGTATTCATTGATGATATACTGGTGTATTCTAGAAGTGAAGCAGAACATGAGGAGCATTTAAGGATTGTTCTTCAGACTCTAAGGGAGAATAAGCTATACGCTAAGTTGAGCAAGTGTGAGTTCTGGCTCAGCGAAGTGACTTTTCTTGGACATATCGTCTTTGCTGATGGCATTCAGGTGGATCCAAGCAAAGTGGAGGCTATTCTGAACTGGAAGCAACCCAGAAACGTCTCTGAGATCCGTAGTTTCTTGGGCTTAGCTTGTCGAAACGATTTTTCCTTAAATGTGAAAAAGTGAGATTTTAAAAAAACCACATTAATTATTAATTATCCCTTTTCAATTTAAAAACAAATGTGATTTAAAAGACCTCTTGTTTCGAAAATTTTGATTTTCCTTTACGATTGAAAAATACGGTTCGAAGAGTCGCCATCAATCTTTGATTAGGGTGTGATTGGGCACCCAAAAATGCTTTGTCATTTTAAATAAAAATTAATTTTAATTAAAACAACAACTTGAGGTCTGCGTTACCAAAATTCGAGTTCGGGAGTCGGTTACGTGTGGGGAAGGATTAGCACCCCCACAACGCCCTAAATCGGTACCTAGTCGATTAATTAACGTCTTTGCAATGAACTTTACAAATTCGAATTTATTTTGATTTTTGATCCCATAAAATAAAAATGTAAATTTAAAACATTCAAAAACACTCAAACAAATTAAATTAAAATTACCAAGTCATTTTAGAAAGATAAAGAATGTTCGATTATTTACAAATATCGAGACCAGATCTTAAAGATATAACAACCTTTTCTCGATATATTTAAATAAGCGAACATTTCTTTTTCTCTCGTTCCCAAATTTTAGGTGACGAATCAATTTTTTTGATTTCATTTTCGGGATACACTTTTAATTTAAAATCGTCAAAACGGCCCTCTAATCAGTTAAGACAGGCCACTCAAGACAATTTTAAATTAAAAGGGTATTACCCTTAGTCCGATTATGTAATAGGTCGAGTTATGCACGTGAGGGTATAATACAAGTTGTGCAGAAAATAATGTCATGTAATCTTGGAAGTGAGACAATTGCATACTCAAACGTACATAAACATGCAAATATGCAAGAACAAATATTACAGCTAGTTTGAAAAATCCCTATACATATCTCAGAAATTATAAATGAGTTAGCAATAAATCTACATAATTTTATACTAATTAAAATAATAAAAAGATTTGAAAAAGGGAGAAAATGCATTATATACGAACTACCATAATAAAATAATTAAATAAAGTTTTAAAAAAGGTCTAGTACGTATATACATGTAACTATACATTAAAAATTATGCACAAGATATATGCTAATATACTAATGCACATATATATATATATATATATATGTATACACTAATGCACGTATAAAAACAGCCTAATATGTATGCTAGTACACTGATGGATTAAAATACAATTTAACCCAACTTCAAATACTGTAACCAGAATAAACCCCAAACATGTATAGGATTAAAATGGAAATAATTCAAAATAGCAAACCAAATATATAAACAAACAAAAAATTAATTAGACTACAACCAGGGACTAAAGTAAAACGCGCGTAAAATATGAAGATAAAATTAAAAGTTCAGGAAACATGGATTTTGAGGACTAAAATGAACTAAATCGGAAACATGCGTGGCTACCTAGAAAATAAACTCAATCTCATAAAAATGAAATACACTGTACCCCAATTAAACTATGTCGTTTCATAAAAAAAACTAAATATTAAATTAAGCTCTAACCTAATAACTAAACCCCCACCTCTGCTAACTTTAACCCCCAGTGCCGTTTACCTCTTTCTCTCCTCTCTACTTCTCTTCTATTCGACAGAACAGCTGCCATGGCTACCTTCACCGCTCTCTAATGACCACAAAAATTCTACAAACCCAAACACTCCTAATCGAGGAATTATAAGAGCGTTACCTTTGACTGTTGAAGACGTTCCCTCCTTCCCACGAAAGCACGAAAGCTGTTACTGCAAAGACAGGTGAGGTTTCCTCCGGATTCTTCTTTTCTGTTTGAATCTCCTTTTAAATTCTTATCTTTTTATTCGGAGCTTTGCTATTACTGTTTGGGATTGTTTATTTTCGTTGACGATTTCTATTGGGATAATAGGTTTTTTATTTTTTCATTTTGAATGGATGTAAAAACGAAAGAAACATGCTTATGGAAGCATTGGGAAAAAAAAACTTAAGATTTCAAATTCTAGCCTTGTATATTCCGTGTAAAAATGAGAACGATTACACTATTTTTTTGTTACAATGAATCCCCTCAAAAATGCAATGCCCCTCTGTTCTGTGCTCTTGTCTTTTTTTTTTGGTTAATCCCTGGTAGCCCCCCCTCTTGATGGTGATAACTCCCCTCTTTTATTTTCTGCATGTAACCCCCTTTAAACTGACCATTTTCAGTTTTTTTTTTTAATTCCCCCAGTCATGCTCCTCTTTGTTAACTGCCTTTTCACCCTTGTTAACTCCTTCTAACCATTTTTGTTTTCCAGGCTTCAAGTAGGCTGGTTTGCTCTGCTGAGGAACATTGGACTTGAATTGGGCCTTTAACGGATTTGGGGTCAGGTTTAGCGATCTAACCCCGGACAAAAACGAGCATCTACAGCTGCCCCTCTTTGCTCGTTGTCGTGTAACGAGAATAGAGCAAAGATCAAAAGATGATTGAGTTTGTCCGGTCTTGAGAACTTCAAAAGATTAAAGCACTCTACTGTTACTTCGGGATAAATGAAATTTGAAAAATCTTCGAATGATGTGTCCGCTCCATCTTGTTCAGGGATTAAGGAACTTGAACAATCTTCTAAAAACGAGTTCGCTCCCTATTTCTTCAGGAAGTAGAACTCGAACAATCTTCTGCTTACGAGTTCGCTCCCTCTTGCTTCAGGGAGTAGAACTCGAACAATCTTCTGCCTACGGGTTCGCTCCCTCTTGCTTCAGGGAGTAGAACTCGAACAATCTTCTGGTGTAATTCTGCTTCACTATTCTTCCATGAAGGCTCAACTTCGAAGGTTAATCCTGAAAATCAAACGTTTTCACCTATTAATGTATGCTTACAGATTTGAAAAACATTATACTCGAAAAATTTAAAATTTAAAAGAATATTTGATAATTCATTTCTCTTGCGGGAGCTTGTCTCGCAACAGCTAGATATGAGAATCTTCTTAGACTCGGCTGCCATCTGAACCTCTATCTTCCTAAGACCTTGAATTGGTTAATGACTCCTCGTGTGCATTTCCTTTTAATCAATTGATTCATTTCTTTGTACTCGAGAACCTTCGCTTTCCTCCTACATCTGATGATCTAATGGTTTGCTCCAACACTATTCCGAGAAGGCTTAAAATGGCCCGAAGGACTTATCATCTCACTCGAAAGACTTACAAATGACCCGAAGGATTTCATCATCATGCTCGAAAGACTTACTGATGAATTTACTTCACTACTCTTCGGTGAAGGCTTACAAATTATCCGAAGGATTTAATCATCATGCTCGAAAGACTTACTGATGGCTCGAAGGATTTCATCATCATGCTCAAAAGACTTACTGATGGCACTTACTGATGGGTTTGCTTCACTACTCTTCGGTGAAGGCTTACAAATTACCCGAAAGATTTAAGCATCATGCTCGAAAGACTTACTGATGGACCGAAGGACTTATAAATTGTGAAATTTTGAAAATTGCATTCTTTGTTTTCAAAAATTTCATCTTCTCAAAACATCGTTTTTCATTTTCAAATTCTTTTGAAAACATCTTACCCGAAGGTTTTACGGATGGTCCGAAGGACTTATCATCTTGCTCTAAAGGCTTACAGATGACCCGAAAGATTTAAGCATCATGCTCGAAAGACTTACTGATGGCCCGAAGGACTTATAAATTGTGAAATTTTGAAAATCGCATTCTTCATTTTCAAAAATTCCATCTTCTTAAAACATCATTTTTTATTTTCAAATTCTTTTGAAAACATCTTACCCGAAGGTCTTATGAATGGTTTGCTTCACTGCTCTTCGGTGAAGGCTTAAGATTGACTTGCTCCAATCTCATGTGTGCAAGTCTTTCCAATCGATCGATTCACTTCTTTATACACAAAAATCTTTGTTTTTCTTCTATATCTGATGGTCATCACTTTAGAGTAATGCTTCTTCTGTGGATTAGACCTCTCAATTCTTCAGGGTATGCCTCTCTAAATGTAACTCCTTGCGTTTGAGGTTGGAAATTTTCCCTTCAAACTTGTCGGGCTTTTGACATCATGAATCTTCTCTTTTCACGGGAAGATCTGTCAAAATCATGTATTTATGCATGAAACACTAATGCAATTAAATGTATCAGTGTAATGCATTTTCTTTTATGCAAATGATGTTTTCATGAATGCATAAATGTATCGTGTAGCAACTCACGGTTTCCAACTTGCATCTTTGACAAGCCCTCTGATCTTCTTCTTGTCGTCTTTGTTTTCTTTCTTTATTTCAGAGAAAGTGTTTTCTCTCTCAACATCTTGCTATAGTTAGAAATACGACTGTGTTGCCCTATTTCCGTCCTTGGCTCAATTATACTTTCAGAGTTGTTCTTCCAGGACTCTGCCATTGATCAATGCTCAGTTGATTTGCTTTACAAGGTAAGCTCTGCTCAAATTCATGGTCTGCCCCTAACACTTCAAGTTTTGAGGCTCATTCTCAATATCTTCTTGATCTGAATCTTGTCATCCCAACATGATCTGGGTTTCTGGTCATGCCCCAAAGTGGGTACTCTTGGATCTCTTTGTGCCCAACATATCATAACTTGAATGTTCTCATTCTCGTGTCACTACATAGTAGTGTTGTCAAGTAGTTTGAAGGCGTCTCTTCACATTGTCATAAACACTTAAGTGCCTAATTTTTCTAACAAAATGTCTTGCATTTTATACAAGTTGTAATATGTGCCTCTTCTGAATAATGAGATCATCTTCTTCTTGATGGGTAATTGACAACGTCACAAGGAAATTTTATAAGTTTCATTCTTCATTCATTCTGTTCTCTTGGACCATCTACTTCAAGATCGTGGAATACTTCATGTTCTGGCATTGCTTATTCCTTTTCTCCAATAGAGGCATAATGAGTCTCACAAGCTTCAAGGACCTTTCACACTTGAAACTGTCATGTTTGAAAATGTTTTTCCCTTTTCTCTTATTATAGGGATCAAAGAATGAAAGAATTTTATAAAATATTGCCCCTTAATTCAGGCTCACAATCAAATCAAATCATAAACATGAGTTCAAAAAATATCAAAAGAATCAATAACTATTTAATTTTTCAGAGTTATAACTCTTTGACAAGTGTCAAAATTGATGGGTTGGCTTTAGTTGGCTTCCTATTTTTTAAGGTTTCAGCCAACAAACTTATATTTCTTTCTCGGTCTTCGTGAACATCACAACATGCCCCTTCTTCTGGCTTGGTATTTTAATCGGATACGGACAAAATAAAGAAACTTGCATAATCAATTACTAGACTTTATAGAACACTTTTATTTCAATTCTCTGAAATCTTCCATTTGTTCAAGCCTCGTAGACTCCTCTAACAAAGGCAGTGTAGAAATATCGGTCTAAAAATGAAATTCCTGAGTGCTCGTGTGAAGTTGACTATAACAGGTTTTCCTTAACTCCCTTAGTCAATCTTTACCGAAACTCCTTATTTAGAAAAACTTGATTTAATTTGCCATTGTCTGGCTAGCTGAAATCAGCTTTATTGTAATTTGCCTCTATCGGGCTAGCTGAAGGGTTCATCTCATCACAAAGTCTTTGACTTGACAATCACAGTGGAGCATACACCAAATTGCCAGGTACCCGATCAAGGTCATGGTTTGAATATAATCTATTCATAAAGCCAGGGCTTTCGAGTTTCCTCTATAACCAATTGCTTTAGCGGAATAGCTCAGCTTTATTGTATATATATATAATATCATCACCTTTATTAGGCTAGCTAAATTATGTCCATAAAGCCGGGGCGTTTAACCAATTGCTCTAGAGGGACAGCTCAAGCTTTATTGTATACATATATATAATTTGGGTATACGGGTCCAATTTCTTAAGCTTGTCAAGAAGAACCTGTCATAGTCTAGGTGTTGTTGAAAGTCAGAAAATCTCATCGTTAGAGTTCAATTTCCAAGCAACTGACCTAAACTAGATTCACCTACTCGACTATTTCATCCGTAAAGATCATAATCATCATTGAACGTCATCAACAAAAGTGTGGTCTATTCAGTTTTGTGACATCATACACAAAAGATGCCCCACGTTATCCGCTCCTATACATACCTGAATACCAAGCCTATGGCTCATTCCATTATGATAGAAGAAGGCTATATCGGTCCCTGCAATAAAAAGGTATGGTGTTCGATTGTATCTTCTGGGGATAAGGTCAAGGTCCTTGTTTTATCAGTTTTCAACCTTGTCATCTTGTCAAAGATTTATAACTCTAATCATTTAAAGAGTTTTTAATTCAGTTGATATTCAAAGAATTTAAAGTTGCAAATTCGATTTAATGCTTACCATCCTTAAAGTAACATGAATTTATTTAAATATCATTATACAAAAAAACTGAAAAATGATGAAAAACAAGTTCAAACATGATTTTGCAAATGGAATAAAGCTTCATGATAGAATGAAATGATCTCTTCCTATCTAGGAGGCCTCATTACCCATCTAATGTCGTGGCACTTAACTCAAACGGATGTTACATATTGCTCTTTGATGCCCCACTCGAGCTCGTCATCCACTGTTCCACCAATTCCTCTGTTAATGTCCCATTTGCCACAAGCATCTCTATCTCCTTTAACAGCGGCCTACAGTTTCCCGTAGAATGTCCCAATGCCCCCAAGTGGAAATCACAGACACTATCTTGATCATAGCTATGAGCAGAAGGGTCTGGTTGCACTTTCACTGGCCTCGGTGTGAGGTATTGACCTTCAATCAAATGGGGATATAGATCTGAGATAGGAGTTTGGAACACTTTCAAAGCATTTTTTGATCTTGGGATTTTCTTTGGAAGTCTCGAGTAACCCGCTACCCATTTTCTTTTACGGCTTTGAGAGCTCTTGACGTAACATTCATTCACCTCATCAGTTTGTTCCTTTTGATCGGTTGGGTTTTTAGAAGTGTCTTTCAAGTTTCCTTTGCTGATTGCATCCTCAATTAACTCTCCAGCTGTCATAAGATCCTTGAAGTTATTCGTCGACTTTCCCAACATTAACTCAAAGAAAAGAGCTGGAAGAGAATCGTGAAACATATATGATATTTCTTCCTCTAACAAAGGAGGTTGAACTTGTGCTGCCACTCCTCTCCATCTTAGGGCATATTCTTTAAAGCTCTCAGTAGCTTTCATTCTTATCCTTTGAAGGTCAGGACGTTTTGGGGCTAAGCCTTTAACATATTGATATTGTCCCAGAAAAGCATCAGCTAGGTTGACCCATGTCTTGATCTGTTCTTTGTTCAAACGGTTATACCATACTATAGCTGGCCCAGCAAGACTATCATGGAAGTAATGAATCAACATATTGTCATTATTTAGGTACCCTTCCATCTTTCTACAAAACATCTTTAGATGAATTATGGGACAACTAGTGCCATCATATTTCTCAAAAATAGGCACCCTAAATTCATGTGGGATGACCAAATCAGAGACCAAACAAAGTTCTCTAGCTTCTAACTCCTTGTGAGGGGCATTAACAATCTTCATATCTTCAATGGCTTCATTCAACCACCTGAATTTGTCTTCAAATTGTTCAAAATTGATGAGGCTCGTCCCTAGGTCTGAGTTAGACGCTCCAGGGCAAATTATCACTCTTGATGTACCAGTCTGATGAGATTGATTTCCTTTATCCTCTATTTTCTCTTTACTAGCAGCCTGTGGTACCAGTACCTGGATCATTTGATTCGATACGCCTTGTAAAGAACCCGATGCTTGATTCCCCGTATCTTGTTGTGACCCGACTAACTGCTCTTGCAACTGATCTTGTGATCCCTTATGAGATTGCTCCATTATTTCCATTTGCTTATTCATGACGATGAGGAAGTAGTATGAATGGATGATCTTGTTATTACTGTCACATAACCTTCCATAAATTATTTCTGTGTTTTTATAATTAATGCATGTAAAATGCTTAAATAAATACATGTAATGCAAATGCCAGATGCAAATACAAAAGGTGTCATTCCAGAGTGACCATCTTAAAACAACTTTCATTGAACACAAAGGTTTCGGTTCATCAAACAAACTTTACATATAACGGACAACTTTCACTCCGAACTTTTCTATCTCCTTCAAAAGCCAATTTAATTTCCACTCATGCTCGGGGGTTGAGTTGTCAATCTGCTTTAATTCTCTTGCAAAGCCAGCTAAATCAACCCATTTCTGAGCCACATTGCTTGCTTGGGTCATAACTTCTTTCATGACTTTGTCCCTTTTCTCTATCTTGAGTGCTGATTCTCGGAGCTGTAGACACTGTTGTTGAATCTTCCTTGTAAGAAAGTCATTATGGTTATTAAGCTCTTACATAAGATCACTATAATCATCCACAATCTTCATCAATTTCTTGTTCTTGGCTCTAACGGCTTCTAGCTCAGCGTCATTCTCCCTCTTATGGTGCTGATATGAGATTTCCATATTAGCAATGGATCTGTTCAACGTCTGAATTTCTGCTTGATATTTTCCCAAATTATCAACAACTATATTGCGTCTTATTTCTGCAATATGTAAATCATGAGAAAACTTCTCGGCTCGACCCTCGTGTACCTTATAATTCCTTCTCCACTGTTCAGCGTCATTCCTCAGTTTAGCGACTCCTGTTATCCACTCATCTAGTACATTTCCTATACCAGCAAATTTAAAAGCCTGATTGATCCTTTGAAAATCATCTCGCATGGCTTCCATCTCTCTGCTCAATTTATCATTTTCACTTCTTAAATGACGAATCAGAGCTTCGTATTTTGGCAAACAATTTCCTTCCTGGATTTCCTTACTGATACCCTTACCTTTGGTCACTGTTGGTTCAAACTCAACAGGATAATCTGTTTTCAAACTGGGTTGTCCTTTCAATTTAAACTCCAATACTCCATGATCTAGAAGAAGTTGGACTCGACGTTTGAAGGTAGAACAATTCTCAATAGAATGTCCTTGAACTCCAGCATGATATTCACAACGAACGTTGACGTCATACCAACTTGGATATGGAGGTTGCAAAGGTTTTACATAATGCGGTGCCACTTCTCGGGCTTCAAACAGTTCATCATACAATTCCTTATATGATATTGGGATGGAATCACAACGAGAGCCACCTCTCAACTTGGGTTGAATTGGAGTTTCCATTTTTATTTCCCTTGATGTTGGAAGTAAACTATCAAACACCAACGAGTTCTGACTGCATGGCTTCTTTTCATCCTTCTGAACTTCTATAGTTGCCACTATTTCCTTGGCATTTCCAAACAACTTGTTGATACGAACAATGATTGTGCGTGATTTCTGATACTGACTAGAATCAACATGTTCTAAAGTAGTCCATTGCGTATTTGACACCTCGAGATTGTTTTCATTGAGTTCTTTCTTTTCTTTTGTAGAAGTCTCTCTTCCTTTGGACAAAACATCTATTCTATCCATCATCTTGGACATTTGCTCTTTTATCTCTCTTATCTCATTGTGTTCTTCATCAGACATATGATCTTTATGTGCGCAACTCTCTATTATTTTCGAAGCTTTCTCAGGATGCCATTTCTCGACTGTGTTATAGTCTGTTTGATCACGAAACCCCTTGTTCGTCATGAAAACCTTTTACTATGATGAACACTCACAAATCAACACCTTTTGAATATGTCATGATCATGTAATTCGGACAAAGAGGAAAAAAACAAAAAAAAACAAAAAAAAAACAACATAGAAACAAGTTAGTACAAATGAGATAACAAGATGACAACAAGCAACAATAGCAAAATAAATAAATTAATGCTAATAAGAATGCAAATGCAAATCCACAAGGTGTTAATTCCAAAAGTGACCACCATAGAACAACCTTCATTTAGACAACAAGAATTCAGTACACCATGTAGTCAAAATATAAATGTGATTCTTCATTTCTTCATTTCCTTGAGCCGTACTCTTCATGGAATCTAATATTGCACCTAAAGTTGTCGGCATACTTTATCACCTTTGATGATAGCTCCTTAAATTGAATCTTGAGGTCTCTATTTTTACTTTCAATACGAAGTAGTCTCATGTCTTTGTGAAGGGTCTTCTTGTCCTTGGTGTAAACTGTATCTATCTTCTGAGGGTATCTTGGCCTTCACTCTTTTAAAGGAAGTCTTCAATCAGCTTCAGATTTCTTCATTCATCGGATGTCCTTCTTCATGGATCATCTGAATATCTTTAAACCTCCTGATTTTGACTTCATGGTTAAGAATTTTTTGTTTCAGTATGATCAGCCTTCTTATTAGTCAATCACTTGCGAATTAACACCTTGTGATGACATGAAGATGCGAATGCAATAAAATCAAAATAAAATAAACATAGAAAAAAAATGGGTTAGCACACATAATATCAACAACAAGATAATAAATATCATAATCATTAAATAAAACCTACCCTTACATGTTGGCTACCCAATCATGTTTTAGTAGATCCTACCCAACAAGATATCTACCCCCATGCTTTGTTTGAACATTAAAACCCTAACCGCATAATATCTAATTTACATGCTTGCTTGACAAATAAACCTAACCGCATGATTTCTAGTTCGCATGCATTTATTCAAAAAGTGAAAATAAAATGACTCAAAAAGCTTTTCCTTGTGTACCCTTCTCACGGGACTCTTAAGGTTCGGGTTAGGCTCGACCTAAGTTCGGGCTCTATGTTCACTATATGCTGGGTTCGATTCTAAAGTAATAGGTTCTCGAATTGTCCTTGTCGGTGCCCCCTTGGGCTACCGAACCCTCAATCCTAGCCCATCACAGGCTTTAGGGGATCGAGTTCAATTTCGAGGGAACACACCTCCTTATGTCCATGCGGAGGTGATTACCATCACGAGAACCATAAGGCGTGAGCTCCAGGAGCGATCCACTATCCCATGCGGAGGTGAAAACCACACGAGGGCATAGTCTCTCACTCCTACTTAAATAGGACAGAGCGGGGTTTTAGCTCATGTTATGATAATGCAGCTGTGCAGTGTGTGAGGAAAAGCGAAAAAACAAACAATAAAAACACTCAAAATTTCCTAAATTCACACAATTAATCTGAAATCATTAACAAACAAATTAGTACAACTATTTAATTGTCAATCAAATTAAATTAAAGAAATCAAAATACAAACAAAATTTATTAAAAACCAAACAAGGGATCAAAAATCAAATTAAAACGAATTTGTAATTTTCAATTGCAAAGACAATTAATTAATTGACTATCGGCCTGACTCTCTAAAAAAAGTCCCCAGCAGAGTCGCCAAGCTGTCGAAACGATTTTTTTTTAAAAGGGAAAAAGTGAGATTTTAAAAAAACCACATTAATTATTAATTATCTCTTTTTAATTTAAAAACAAATGTGATTTAAAAGACCTCTTGTTTCGAAAATTTTGAATTTCCTTTACGATTGAAAAATACGGTTCGAAGAGTCGCCACCAATCTTTGATTAGGGTGTGATTGGGGACCCAAAAATGCTTTGTCATTTTAAATAAAAATTAATTTTAATTAAAACAACAACTTGAGGTCTGCGTTACCAAAATTCGAGTTCGGGAGTCGGTTACGTGTGGGGAAGGATTAGCACCCCCACAACGCCCTAAATCGGTACCTAGTCGATTAATTAACGTCTTTGCAATGAACTTTACAAATTCGAATTTATTTTGATTTTTGATCCCATAAAATAAAAATGTAAATTTAAAACATTCAAAAAACACTCAAACAAATTAAATTAAAATTACCAAGTCATTTTAGAAAGATAAAGAATGTTTGATTATTTACAAATATCGAGACCAGATCTTAAAGATATAACAACCTTTTCTCGATATATTTAAATAAGCGAACATTTCTTTTTCTCTCGTTCCCAAATTTTAGGTGACGAATCAATTTTTTTGATTTCATTTTCGGGATACACTTTTAATTTAAAATCATCAAAACGGCCCTCTAATCAGTTAAGACAGGCCACTCAAGACAATTTTAAATTAAAAGGGTATTACCCTTAGTCCGATTATGTAATAGGTCGAGTTATGCACGTGAGGGTATCATACAAGTTGTGCAGAAAATAATGTCATGTAATCTTGGAAGTGAGACAATTGCATACTCAAACGTACATAAACATGCAAATATGCAAGAACAAATATTACAGCTAGTTTGAAAAATCCCTATACATATCTCAGAAATTATAAATGAGTTAGCAATAAATCTACATAATTTTATACTAATTAAAATAATAAAAAGATTTGAAAAAGGGAGAAAATGCATTATATACGAACTACCATAATAAAATAATTAAATAAAGTTTTAAAAAAGGTCTAGTACGTATATACATGTAACTATACATTAAAAATTATGCACAAGATATATGCTAATATACTAATGCACATATATATATATATGTATACACTAATGCACGTAAAAACAGCCTAATATGTATGCTAGTACACTGATGGATTAAAATACAATTTAACCCAACTTCAAATACTGTAACCAGAATAAACCCCAAACATGTATAGGATTAAAATGGAAATAATTCAAAATAGCAAACCAAATATATAAACAAACAAAAAATTAATTAGACTACAACCAGGGACTAAAGTAAAACGCGCGTAAAATATGAAGATAAAATTAAAAGTTCAGGAAACATGGATTTTGAGGACTAAATGAACTAAATCGGAAACATGCGTGGCTACCTAGAAAATAAACTCAATCTCATAAAATGAATACACTGTACCCCAATTAAACTATGTCGTTTCATAAAAAAAACTAAATATTAAATTAAGCTCTAACCTAATAACTAAACCCCCACCTCTGCTAACTTTAACCCTAGTGCCGTTTACCTCTTTCTCTCCTCTCTACTTCTCTTCTATTCGACAGAACAGCTGCCATGGCTACCTTCACCGATCTCTAATGACCACAAAAATTCTACAAACCCAAACACTCCTAATCGAGGAATTATAAGAGCGTTACCTTGACTGTTGAAGACGTTCCCTCCTTCCCACGAAAGCACGAAAGCTGTTACTGCAAAGACAGGTGAGGTTTCCTCCGGATTCTTCTTTTCTGTTTGAATCTCCTTTTAAATTCTTATCTTTTTATTCGGAGCTTTGCTATTACTGTTTGGGATTGTTTATTTTCGTTGACGATTTCTATTGGGATAATAGGTTTTTTATTTTTTCATTTTGAATGGATGTAAAAACGAAAGAAACATGCTTATGGAAGCATTGGGAAAAAAACTTAAGATTTCAAATTCTAGCCTTGTATATTCCGTGTAAAAATGAGAACGATTACACTATTTTTTTGTTACAATGAATCCCCTCAAAAATGCAATGCCCCTCTGTTCTGTGCTCTTGTCTTTTTTTTTTGGTTAATCCCTGGTAGCCCCCCCTCTTGATGGTGATAACTCCCCTCTTTTATTTTCTGCATGTAACCCCTTTAAACTGACCATTTTCAGTTTTTTTTTTAATTCCCCCAGTCATGCTCCTCTTTGTTAACTGCCTTTTCACCCTTGTTAACTCCTTCTAACCATTTTTGTTTTCCAGGCTTCAAGTAGGCTGGTTTGCTCTGCTGAGGAACATTGGACTTGAATTGGGCCTTTAACGGATTTGGGGTCGGGTTTAGCGATCTAACCCCGGACAAAAACGAGCATCTACATAGCTGGTTACTACCGTCGTTTCGTTGAGGGGTTCTCCCTTATTGTAGCTCCTCTGACGAAACTATTGAGGAAAGATGTTCCATTTATCTGGTCTGAGGACCAACAAGCTAGCTTTGAGAAATTGAAGATTGTTTTTAACTCAAGCCCCAGTGTTGATTCAGCCTGAATCTGGGAAGGATTTTTATGTCTACAGTGATGCTTCTCATTCTGGATTAGGATGTGTTTTGATGCAAGATAGGAAGGTTGTCACTTATGCGTCACGTCAGTTAAGGCCGCATGAGCGTAACTATCCTACTCACGATCTGGAATTAGCTGCTGTGGTTTTTGCTTTAAAGATCTGGAGACACTACCTCTACGGAGAAAAGTGTTATATCTATACTGATCATAAGAGTCTGAAGTATCTGCTTACTCAGAAAGAATTAAATTTGAGACAGCGTCGCTGGTTGGAGCTTTTAAAGGACTATGATTTTGAGATAGAATATCATCCAGGGAAGGTTAATGTAGTGGCAGACGCCTTGAGCCGTAAGGCGATATCAGATCTCAGAGCCTTATTTGTCAACTTGAGCTTATTTGATGATAATAGTTTGTTAGCAGAGTTACAAGTTAAACCTACTTTGGCCGAGGAGATTAAGGCTAAACAACTCCTTGATAGCTCGTTGCTTCCCATTATTGAACAAGTTAAGCATGGATCGAGTTCGGAGTATACTGTGGATAAGGATGGTATTTTGTGTTTTCATGGTCGTTACTGCGTCCCTAAAGATGATGAGTTGAGACAGATTATTCTTCAGGAGGCTCATAATAGTCTTTATGCTATGTATCCTGGTGGGGACAAAATGTATAATAATCTCAAAGAGCGTTACTTTTGGACTGGTATGAAGAAGAATATTTCAGATTTTGTGGCAAGGTGTTTGACTTGTCAGCAGGTTAAGGCAGAGCACCAGCATCCGTCTGGATTGTTACAGTCAATTAAGATTCCTGAGTGGAAATGAGAGCGTATTACGATGGACTTCGTTACTGGTCTTCCTCTAACTCCTTCCAAAAAGGATTCTATCTGGGTGATTGTTGATCGACTCACCAAGTCAGCGCACTTTATCCCTATTCGGGTTAATTATTCTCTGGATAAACTGGCTAAGTTGTACATGTATGAGATCGTTAGACTTCATGGTGTTCCGTTGTCTATCATATCTTATCGAGATCCGAGATTCACTTCCAGGTTCTGGAAAGCTTTGCACGAGGCTCTGGGTACTCGTTTGAATTTCAGTACAACTTTTCATCCCCAAACTGATGGACAGTCTGAGCGAGTGATTCAGGTGTTGGAGGATATGTTACGGGGTTGTGTGATTGATTTCCGTGGTAGTTGGGAAGATTTCTTGCCATTAGCTGAGTTTGCTTACAATAATAGTTATCAGGCGAGTATTCGCATGGCACCGTACGAGGCTCTGTATGGACGTAGATGTCGTACTCCTATATGTTGGACAGAGTTACATGATAGAAAAACTTTGGGTCCAGACTTAGTTCGAGAGACTGAAGATACTGTCAGACTGATCCGTGATCGCTTAAGAGAGGCATTTGATAGGCAGAAGTCATACGCAGATAAGCGACGTAAGAATATCGAGTTTGAGGTTGGAGATCAGGTTTTTCTCAAGGTATCTCCATGGAAGAAGGTATTGAGATTTGGACGTAAAGGTAAACTGAGTCCGCGATTTATTGGGCCGTATCGTATTCTGAAGAAAGTTGGACATGTTGCTTATCAGCTTGAGTTGCCTTCCCAGCTCAGTCGTATTCATGATGTTTTTCATGTTTCTATGTTGAGGCGATATCATCCAGATCCATATCACATCATTCAGGTTGATGAGGTAGAGCTGAGACCTGATTTGTCATATGAGGAGGAGCATGTTCAGGTTTTAGATAAGGATGAGCGAGTTCTTCGGAATAGGCGTATTCCAATGGTCAAAGTTCAGTGGAGTAATCGTAGCCCCTCAGAAGCTACTTGGGAGACATTGGAGTCAATGGAGGTTCAATTTCCTCATCTGTTTTCATAAGGTAAATTTCGAGGACGAAATTTCTTGTAGATGGGGAGAATTGTAACAACCCGAAAATTTTAAAATAATATTTAATTGGGAATTGAGGTTTTAATTGTGAAAATTGGTGGATTTTTGGGGACTAAATTGGAAGTTTTTAAAACTTGAAGCTTGTTTTAGAGTTAAAGAAAATTCAGGGACCAAGCCCTGAATTTACCCTAAAATGTTAGGTATGGGTTATTATATACGTGAATTTGTTTCTGAAAATCAGAAACCAATTCCTCCCAAATTCCCTCTCCCAACCTCAACTTCCGACGACGATCCCGACGCCGTCCGAATTCCGATCGTCATTTTAAAACCACCATCGTGTTTATCATCGAGCGAGAAACAAACCCTTCAATTTAATTGAAGCGAAACGCTGCCAAACGTCGTGAATTTCAAGTCAAAACATCGACGTTTTTCTAAGCTCAATCGCATAGAAAATCCTAAATTCATCGCCGATCATTGCTCCGTTTACGACACCTCCCGCACCATCGTGTTCTTTGTGCCGTTCCGAGTCCGCCGGTGTCATCCTCGATCTCCGTTGACGGCGGCGCGTGGGGAGGTGGATCAGTCAAAGATTCGGCCAAGTCGAAATCGAACTCTCCGCCGTTCAAAAATTTGAACCGATCTTTGTAAGTATCTCGAAATCGCTCAAAATAATTTTTAGAAATTTTTCCGTGATTTTTAGAGCCCCGGAGGACGTCGCACGCGCCACACGCGCCGCCACAGGCGAGTGAACGCTGGAAACCGGTTTGACCGGTCACGACCCGTTTACCCGTTGACCCGACCGTTGACCCGACCCGACCCGTTGACCCGACCAGTTGACCGATGACCGGTGTTATTCTGGGAATTAATTTGGTAATAGTGCTATTCTGGGAATTAATTCGAAATGGGTGCTATTTTGGTAATTTTTTTGAAAAAGTGATATTCTGGGAATTAATTTGAAATTGGTGCTATTTTGGGAATTAATTCGAAAAGGGCTATTTTGGTAATTATTTAAAAAAAGCGCTATTTGTGTAAAATGTTTAACATGTTGACCTCCTTTGACCAGAACTTTGACCGGCTTTGACCAGCTATTAAACGACCTTTGTTTTCGACCAAGAATACCTATCCTGATAGTTTTCGACGTTCTGAATCCGTTTTTGGGGTCCGTTTTGCTAAATTCAAACCCGAAAGTCTCCAAATCGTCAGTCAACCCCGTTGACTTTAATTTTAACCAAGAATTCGAAATTTCGGAAGGTCCTACTTTATATTTTTTGACGTCCTGAATTTGATTCCGAAGTCCGTTTTGCCAAATTCTGACCCGAAATTCCCGAATCGAGCTTGTAAACCCAAAAGGCTTAATATTTTAATATTTTGATTATTTAAATGAGATTTGGTCAAGGATTTATTTTATGAAGTTACTCGTGTTTCACCTGAGCAAGGATCAATTAGGTCCGGTATTATCCGTTCGTTAGATCAGCCTGAACCGCGTACTACGAGAATTACCCATAGGTTTCCGTATATTATTTAAATAATATTTAGATTATTTATATTAGGATTCCAATATGGATTTTTCCAATTCGTAGGATCTAGCGATGCAGCAGAACGTGATCGACAGACCCAGTAATAGGCTTCCCTATCTGATTTCTCAGACTGTTACAGGTGTGTTTCCCGACAGTGTTAATTATTTCTGTTTTAAAATATACATCTGAACATTATGTATATGACATCTGATTTGCCACATATTTCTGATATGATTTCTGGTTACGGTATTTTATACCGATTTTCTGAATATTGAATATTCGATATCTGAAATTATGTATACTACTGACTTGTCTTCTGATTTCCCTATTTCTGTATATTATTGTTAAGCATGAATACTTTTATGTTTTAAAGATTTAATCATTGTTTTCATTCAAATACATTCATGAACATCTCCATCATTGGGGGGTATTGTTGAAGGAAGTATATCCGCAGGTTCCTCGGCTTTGTGCTCAGGGCCTTATTTGTTGTGTGGGTTGGGTGTATGGTTCTGGGGAACCTACACATTCTGTTGTGATGGGCTGGGGGTAGTGTTCATTTTTTTTAACGACATGATTGCATAAACCGACTTTACTGGAATATTTTTAGCAGTATGTTTTTATATACACTGTATGGAACACACTGGGCTTTTTAGCTCATTCTGTAGTTTTTACCCTTTTTCAGATAACATCAGACCATAAGCTAGCAGATTTGGCATCAGGAGAAATCAACTACTTTATTTTGTACGAACATATATTTCTATATGTTTTTCGGTTATGTTTGGTGACATGTATTTTATTATCGTTTTGGACATATCTGTATTATTAATATTATGTATTTTATTATCGATGCATCAAATGCATTCGATGTTTTCATAAAATCCTCAGTGCATCGATGCATGGTATGTGCATCGTCGATGCATGAAATGCATTCGATGTTCAATTTAATTCATGGTGCATCGATGCATGGATTGGTGCATCAATGCATCACTCTGAAAAATTGATTTTAGGCTTGATTTTGGTTCAAAATACTTTGTGAAAATTGTTTCAAAAATATATTAAGTATAAGACACAATTTTACACATTTAGTAAGGTTTGAATTTGAACTTGAAAGACTTGGAGTAATAATTTGATATTTGATTAATTAAATATAATATACTTAGAAAATCATTTGTAAAATCATAAAATTCATTTAAACTTAATTTCTTATATCGAAACACAAAAATGTTTTTAACAGGGTTTTCTTGCAAATATAACATATACAAGAGTTAAAGAGAAAGGGTTAGATGCGATTCCGATAGTCAGAGAATTCCCCGATGTTTTTACTGTGGAATTGCCAGGATTACCTCCAGATAGAGAGGTATAATTTCAAATTGAAGTCATGTCGGGAACAGCTCCTATTGCTATGACACCTTATCGTATGGCTCCGAAAGAATTACAGGAATTGAAGAAGCAATTGAAAGAGTTGTTAGAGAAGGGATTTGTTCGACCAAGTGTATCACCTTGGGGAGCTCCAGTGTTATTTTTTAAGAAGAATGATGGTTCAATGCGTCTCTGTATTAACTATCGACAGCTCAATAAAGTGACAATCAAGAACAAGTATCCCCTTCCTAGAATTGACGACTTGTTCGATCAATTAAAATGAGCTTCGGTATTTTCGAAGATTGACTTACATTCTGGTTATCATCAATTGAAGATTCAAGATAAAGATATTCTGAAGACAACTTTTCGAATGAGATATGGACATTATGAATTCATCGTGATGCCATTTGGAGTGACAAATGCACCTGCTGCTTTGATGGACCTTATGAACATGATTTTTCAACCCTATTTGGACCAGTTTATTATTGTCTTTATTGATGACATACTAGTGTACTCGAAATCCCATGAAGAGCATAGCGCATATCTGAGTATAGTTTTACAAATTCTCAGAGATAATATGTTTTACGCTAAACTGTCCAAATGTGAATTTTGGTTAAATGAAGTAATTTTCTTGGGGCATGTGATCTCTGCAGATGGGATTAGGGTAGACCCTCAAAAGATTAAAGCTATAATAGAATGGGAAGTTCCAAAGAATGTGTCTGAAGTCCGAAGTTTCCTTGGACTTGCAGGTTATTATCAAAGATTTGTTAAGAATTTTTCAATAATAGTGTTACCTTTGACAAAGCTGATGAGAAAGAATATACCATTTGTTTGGACTTTAGAGTGTCAAGAAAGTTTTGAAGCTTTAAAGAGAATTTTGACAGAAGCTCGTATATTAGTTCAACCTGAATCTGGTAAGAATTTTGTGGTATACAGTGATGCGTCCCATAATGGATTGGGATATGTATTAATGCAAGAAGGGAAAGTGGTATCGTATGCATCAAGACAGTTGAAACCACATGAAAAGAATTATCCAACTCATGACTTGTAAATGACTGTTGTAGTGTTTACTCTCAAGATTTGGCGTCATTACCTCTATGGAGAACGTTGTTACTTGTATACAGATCATAAGAGTTTGAAGTATCTGATGACTCAAAAAGAACTTAATTTGAGGTAAAGGAGATGAGTTGAGTTCTTAAAAGATTATGATGTGATAATTGACTACCATCCCAAAAAGGCTAACGTGTTAGCAGATGCTTTGAGCAGGAAAACGTTTGCATCTTTACGAGCTATGGACGCAAGATTATCTTTAACTGGAGACGATGGTCTATGTACAGAGTTAAAGCTTAAACCAACGTGGTTGGATCGAATTGAAGAATTATAAAGTAAAGATGAAATGTGTTTAAAAAGAATAGAACAAGTAAAGAATAAAGATATTAAAGATTTTGAGGTTAAGTTGGATGGGAATTTGTATTATAAAGGAAGAATTGTGATACCCGAAAATGAGGATTTGAAGAAAGATTTATTGACAGAGGCTCATTACAGTCCATTGACGATGCATCCGGGTGAAACCAAGACGTATATGGATTTGAAGGATCGGTATTGGTGGCCAGGGATAAAACGAAATATCATCGAATTTGTGTCTAAGTGTTTAGTATGTCAACAAGTTAAAGCTGAGCATCAAGTTCCTCCAGGATTATTGCAACCGCTTTCCATTCCACAATGAAAGTGGGAAAATGTGACAATGGATTTTGTTACGGGGTTACCCTTGACTCCGAACAAAAGTTATTCAATTTGGGTAATTTTTGATCGATTGACTAAGTCAGCGCATTTCATTCCAGTTAAAACAAATTTCTCTATGGAAAAGTATGCAGAGTTGTACATTTTAGAAATTATTAGATTACATGGAGTGCTTGTTTCTATAGTTTCTGATCGAGACCCTCGGTTCAGCTCAAGATTCTGGAAATCCCTACATGGAGCATTGGGAACTCGCTTAAACTTTAGTACGAATTTTCATCCTCAAACTAACGGGCAATCAGAAAGGACTATTCTAATCTTGGAGGATATGTTGAGAGCATACGTAATTGAGTTCAAAGGGTCATGAGAGAAATATTTACCATTGGTGAAATTTGCTTATTACAATAGTTATCAGTACAGTATCAAGAGGGCACCTTATGAGGATTTATATGGAAGAAAATGTCTTATGCCATTAAACTGGTATGAACTCAAAGATCGAAGTATTCTTGGTCCGGACTTGATTCAAGATGTGGAAGAGAAAGTTTGGGAAATTCAACATAATCTCAAAGTGGTATTTGATCGACAAAAGTCCTATTCTGATCTTAAAAGAAAAGAAATTGAATTTAAAGTTGAAGATAAAGTTTTCTTGAAAGTATCTCCCTGGAAGAAAGTATTACGATTTGGTCGAAAAGGAAAGTTAAGTCCTAGATTTATTGGACCTTATGAGATTGTAAAGAATGTAGGACATGTGGCTTATTAACTAGTTTTGCCACCTGAAATGGAAAATATACATGATGTCTTTCACATTTCAATGCTTCGAAGATATAGATCTAATCCCTCTCATATCGTAATACCAGAAAAAATTGAGGTTCAACCTGACCTGACTTATGAAGAATAACCAGTACAAATATTAGCTCACGAATTGAAACAACTAAAGAATAAGACTATTCCTTTGGTCAAAGTTCTATGGAGAAATCACAAAGTAGAGGAAGCAACGTGGGAACATGAAGAGGATATGTGACATCAATATCCCCATTTGTTCGTGCAATGAAAAATTCGAGGACGAATTTTTTAAGGGGGAGATTTGTAACATCCTCAATACCGGGTTAGTGATTAAAGTATAAGATTTTATAATTTCAATGACCAAATTAGATAAATTGAAAAGTGAATGAATTAATTGAAATGTATTGTGTAGGATGATTTAATAAATGAAGCAGAAGTAAAAGGGTAAAAGGGTCATTAAGCTAATAAAACAATAAAATAATAATTATGGGTATTATAATACCCATGTGGAATATGCTTTGAAGAGATAAGTTTTCATACTTATCTTCTTCATCTCCCAAACGTGAAGCCTCAAGCTCAAGATGAGTTTGATTTCGTTTGGTTAATCATTCAAATTAAAGCATGGGTTTGATTCATGAAGCTTTAGGAAATATTATGAAGATGAAAAAAGTCATAGAAACTAAAAAATTTGTAAGTTATGAAGGATTAAAGATAAGAAGTGGATAAGTGAGATTTTGAATAAGAGGGTTTAAATGAATTTGGAGGTTGAATTTGACTTGTCATCTATGAAAATAAGAAGTTATAAGTGTTAGAATTAAGTTTGGATAACATGAAAAATTTGGTATGATTCTTAACTTTAAGAATTTGAATGAGATATGGGAGATTCTAAAGTGTTGGAATGATAAAAGTTAGTTAAAATGGTTGTAGTTGAGTTTAGTGGTATGAAATGAGCTTTGTATGAGGAAATTCAGTGAAGAGTTGATGAATTTTCGGGGTGAAAAAGCATGTTTTGAGCAGAGTGTATCGGTACCATATGTATGTGTATCGATTCCCTCTTGAACGAAAAATTCCAAAATGTAATAAGGGTACCGATACCCTAAGGAGGGTATCTATACCCCCTAAAGGAAAAGTTAAAGTTTGGTTCATTAAATTCGTTTAAGTTATTAGTATCAATTTATAAGGTTTACGCTTTTGATAATTGTCTAGGAAATTATGTTTATGTAGATATCGAGCCTAAATGAGTTCGGGAACAAGTGACAAGTAAGATCGATCGAGGGAAAGGAAAAGAGATGTATGTGAGTGCATATGCATAGCATGAATATAGTATTATAATCAATTCTAGACTTGTGATAAGTCTAGATTCAATATTTTGATACATGATCACATTCCATATTATGATACATGACATGAATTCATATTATATGCATTATGTGACATGCATATGCAAGAAAAGTTATATGAGCTATGTGATAAAGGTGTGGAAAATAATATGTCTATGTGATAAAAGTATGGAAATAATATGTCTACGCAATATAAACTATGTGAATTATGAAAGCTCATGTTATGTAGATGAGAACTATAGGTATAGTTGGCATGCCAGAGTAGAAGGTCTACTCGGTCCTTCGGGACAAACTTTACGTGTTCCTTCGGGACAAACTTTACGTGTTCCTTCGGTACATATATGTATTCTTTGGAACATGTATGCGATCTTTTGAGAGACCTACTTGATCTTTGGTATATGTATATGATTCTTAAGGAATTTCTATGTGGTCCTTAGGGACATACTATATGGCACTACGGTGCATTTCTACGTGATAATTCGGGATAAATTATACGTGGCACTTCGGTGCAAATTTATACGAGCTGTGGTGACAGCATAGTGTACAACCTCACAACACTCACATACCTCGGGTTCTCAGTATTGTATCATGGGCTATTGAATATATTGAACTTATTAATATAAATTCATGATAGTTAATTTGATGAGATATTGGTAAGATACATTGTTATACAGCTTACATGGATTGTATAGATGATTTCATTACATTTCATCTTATTATGACATCATCATTATATTTCATTGTTATTATTATTATGCCTCACTAAGTCGATGACTTAGTGTGTGAGTGTTTCACATGTAGGATCAGAGAAGATAGACAAGCAAGGTTAGACAGCTGGGACATCATTACTCCTACAACTATCAGATCAGAAGAAACTTAAACAATATGTATTATTATGTGATAAATAAGTTGGCATGTAAACAAAGACGTTAAATTAAATATGTGTGCTCTGATCAAGTTTTGGAATATTTTAAATGTATTTATGTAAATGGTAAATGTATAGCGATTAAAGGTTAAATTTTAAGAGTTTATGTATGTTTTACGGAAGTACTGTAACAGTACTGTAGCAGGGTATCGGTACCTGTAGCAGGGGTATCGATACCCCTATAACATTCTGGAAAATTTTAGCTTTTTGTATTGTTCATAAAATGTATATTTTATTAAATTGGTTATAACGAACAAAATTTAATAATATATTATCATATTTTCTTAATATGAGTTCAAATGTTTTGTTATTTTATAAGAATATTGCTTTAAAAAGTTAATGTGACGTCTCGGACTCGTATCCGAGTCGGGTACAAGTTGGGGTGGTATATTTAATGGTATCAGAGCTACGGTTTAGTCGATTCTCGACATAAACTGAAGTCTAGAGTATCTTATATTGTATATATGCCAACAAAATAGTGAAAATTTCTGATATGATGTAGTATGGAGTATGATGTTTTGCTAATAGAATGGTATGTTTATTCTTATTAGATGTCCGGACATGATAGTTCTCGAAGTGAAGGGGGAGATGATCGGCCCGCTGAAAGCAGTAATTCACCTGTCCTGGCAATGCAAGGTGAAGAACATGCACCTTATGGAGTGCCTGTAGCTGATTAAGATGTGTTCTTTAGAACGTTAGATGTGGTATTGACATGATTATCGACCTCCTGCTCCATCAACTCCTAGAGTAAATGTAGCAAAGGAGTTGAGAGGATTATGAGCTCCCAAATTTAAGGGAAAAACCGAAGAAGGTCTGGTTGCGGCGGATCTTTGGTTAAATGATTTGAAAATCATGCTAGATGGTCTCCACTGCTCTGAAGTGGAGAAACTGGATGAAGTTGTGTCTTTACTTAGAGGACAAGCTAGAATATGGTGGACGAATGTCACCATGAGGATGTCAAGTGATCAAGTAACTTGGTCTCTGTTCTTAGAAGAGTTTAAACACAAATACATTGGAGATCAATTCATCAGGCAAATGAAGCAGTAGTTTATGAAATTGAAACAGATGAATCGCTCCGTATACGAATATGAATGTGAATTTAATAAGCTGAGTCGATTTGCAGCTGAGCTTGTTACTATAGAGAAAGACGCTTGTGAATGGTTTATGGAGGGCTTGCACCCTAGATTGAAAGAGATGCTGATAGTTTTGAATTTGTCCTCGTTTCAGGAGGTGATTAATCATGCTAAAGCTCTTGAAAGAGCTCAGAATGAGAGATTTTGGGACTCAATAGTTCAGACATTTAAGAGGATTGGTGCTTCTTCAAGCACAACACCACCTAAAAGAGGAAAAGATTAAAGATTCCGACCTCAAGCTAGATTAGAATCAATTGCATCCTTTGCAAGAGGAGCAAGTCAGATGAGAGCTCGAAAGACGCAATCAGTGGGATCTGGTATTGTGAGATCCACTCCGAGTCAAACAAGACAATGTCAGCATTGTGGGAAAAATCATTTTGGAACATGTGGAATGGCTTCTGGAGTCTATTTTTGATGCGGAGATGTCGAACATTTTATTCGGGAATGCCCATTAATGGTTAGTGAGTTTACACCATCAGAAAGAAATATTTCTGCCTGACAACGAGGATGTTGAAGAGGTAGAGGGAGGAATCAATATGAACCCTCTGCACAACCTGAAATTCGCTCCGCTGTACGGGTATACAATTTAAAGACAAGTGATGGCCGTGATGATCCCGATATTATAACAGGTATTTTCCAGCTGTATGATAAATTAATATTGATGCTGATTGATCCAGTTTCTAATTATTCTTATATTACTAGTAAATTAGTAAAGGAATTGAGAATCCCATTAGAATCTACGAGTAATGAGGTAATAGTAACTAATCCTTTAGGGCATAGTACTCGAGTAAACAAGGTTTGTAAAGGGTGTCCCCTAAAGATTAAGGGAATTGAATTTCCTGCTAATCTAATGGAACTACCTTTTGATGAATTCGAAGTGATTCTGGGAATGGATTGGTTGTTTCGAAGTAATGAGGTAATTGTAACTAATCCTTTATTGGTTGTTCATTACTGTTCATTACTATTTACGGCACTGTTTATTACTGTTCACGATACTATTCATATCATATTTTACTGTTCATAAAATGTATACTTTATTATATTTGTTATAACGAACATAATTTAATAATATATTATCATATTTTCTTAATATGAGTTCAAATATTTTGTTATTTTGTAAGAATATTATTTTAAAAAGTCAATGTGACGTATCAGACTCGTATCCGGGTCAGGTACGGGTTCGGGGTGTTACATGGTGATAGCAATTCACTTGCCCTGGCCAGACAGAATGAAGAGTGGACATATCAGGAAGTGCCTCGTAAGATCAAAAGTGGATTTCAGAAAGTGAAAATCATGTTAGAATAGCGTTAGAGGGTTTCTACTGTTTGAATCAGAAAAGTAATAGGAAATAGTTTTGTTATTTTGCTGATAAGATAGAATATGGTGAACCAGTATCACCATAAGAACGTTCAAAGATCAAATGATGTGGTGAGAATTTGTAGAAAAGTTTGAGAATAAGTATTCGGTGATAAGTTTATCTGATATATGAAGCCAAAGTTTATGAATTTGGAACAGGGGAATCGTAACGTGTATGGATAAGTGTTTAGTTAGATAAGTTGAATGAGTTGTTGTAAGGATAATTTTAATGAAAAAGAAGTATGTAAGTGGTTTGTGAATAGCTTGTGCCCAGACTAAAAGAGTATCATTGGTATGGAAATGATTTATGTGTAAGTGAATATATGTATATAAGATTAGCTACGTGACAATGAGCTAGGTGAAAGTAAGTTATGAGAATGATATAACAAGAAGTTATAACATACGTTTATGAGAAATGATGTGGATTTGATAAATAAGAATGTGAGTTTGATGAGTTAAGTAAATTATTGTTGAATTAAGTTCGAATGGAAGAATGTATATAAATGGTTCGATGAATGTTTACGTTTCAGATTGGAATAACTAGTGTTGATTAATGAAGTTATGTGATAATAAGTGTAATTGAGATAAAGGATTAAAAGATAATGTCAGAGTAAATTAATCAAGTGTGGCGTGAATTTGGATACAGTTGTATATTGGATCTTATGAATGTGGTATAGCTAAGAAGATAAGGATTTGTGTATCCAAAGGAAGCTAAAGATAATAGTAAAATATATAGATTGTATATAGAATAAGGATTTTGTATAAGAACAAGAATTTGAGTAATTCATATGGATTATAAGAGTTATGAAGATGCAATAAATATGAGTAATCAGATATAAGTATAAGGGAAATGAAAAGAGTATGAGAACACGAGTGAAAGATATGGGTTAGTTATGTTATAAGGATACCTTGATTATGAAAGGATAAGTGGAAAAAGAAATAAAAAAGGATAGTGTTTAAAGAACCAGATGTGATAAAGGTTATGTTAAGGTATAGATTTTAAGTGTGACTAGAAGTAAGAAAGGCATGTCGGGTAATACGAGAGGTTGTTTGAATATGCAAAGTGTATGTTAATCAATTATGATGAAGAATTAAGGATTTTATTTTTTCTTTGACAAGTAAATGTACTCAGAGAAATAAAGAATGATTTATATGTATTAGGGAAGTTTTAGAGGCAATTAAGTAAAGAGGGAGTAAAAGTTTGGTTATTATGGCGATGTAATTAAAGATTGATAAGGAATTTGATGGATTTATGATTTTCAGTGATAAGAACTAATGTTATTGTATATATGATAAGTGACATTATATGGATGTATAAAGGAAAAAGGTAGTTGAAGAATTGAAATGATGAAAGCCAAGTTATAAATGATAATGCGAAAGATTAAATTGAGAAGGTAACATAAGAATATGAATAGAATATGTGTAGACAATATCTTTATCTATTAATGCAGTGAAAATTCGAGGACAAATTTTCTTAAAGGAGGGGAAATTTGTAACATCCCAAATCAGGGTTAGTGACTAAATTGCAAATTTTGAAAACTATGTGCTCAATTTCAAAACAAGTTAAAAGTTCAAGGACTTAAATATGAATAATTCCTTATTGGATTAAATGGTAATTATGGAAAGTTTGAAGGGTATAATGATAATTTTATAAGAAATATTTTTATTCCTCCTTTTATATAGGATATAAAAACCTGGAAAAGAGGGGAAAGGAAAAAAAGTCTGAAAGATGGTTCATCTTGCTCCTTCTTATTCCCGTGAGCTCAGTTGCAAGATGAGTTTCATATGAGTTGATTATTCCTTAATTTTATGATGGGTTTTGATTCTTTGGATAGTAAGAAAGCTTAAGGAAGTATAAATATAAGTAAAAACTCAAAGATGGACATGTTAAGAGAGATTAAGTAAATAGAGTTTTTTAAGTGAAATTTTGAATAAGAAAGTTTAAATGAATTTGGAAGTTGAATTTGATTTGTAATAAGTGTGAATAAGAAGTTATAAGTGTTAAAAATGAGTTTGGATTACATGGAACATTTAGTAAGATTCTTGGTTTTAAGAATTTGGATGAGATATGAGAGATAATAAGATGTTGAAATGATGGAAATTAGTTAAAGTGTTTATAGTTGGGTTTGGTAGTATAAAAAGGACTTTATATAATGAAATTTAGTGAAGAGTTGTGAAATTTTTGGGTGAAAAATGTATGTTCTGAGCAGGGTGTATCGGTACACTATAAATAGGTACCGATATACTAAGACCAATTTTGAAAAATATCTTCATGGTGTATCGATACATTGAGGAGTGTAATGATACCTGTGAATTTCGAAAGCAATTTGGGTATCGATACACCCGTACTGTATCGATACCCTCCTAAAGGGAAAATGAATTTTTGGTTCATTAAATTAGCCTAAGTTATTAGCATCAAATTATAAGGTTTAGGCTTCTGTTAATCGTCTTGAAAATTTTATTTATGTAGATACATAGCCTAAACGAGTTCCGAAACAATTGACAAGTAGGATCGATCGAGGAAAAGATAAGAGATTCGTATTGAATAGTGAGGCCAGGTGAGTGCACATTATTTAGTATATGATGTTTAATGGAAAATAAGACTTGTGATAAGTCTATTTCCAATATTAAAATGCATGAATTCATAGATAGAAGTATGTGTTTGCTATGATTTATATGTATATTACATGTTACTATGATCATATTATTTGTATATTACATGATTTGTATAAGTGTTTATAGTGTGATAAGTCATGTGAAATAGTTCAAATGATCTATATGATCATATAAGAATATGAAATAAGTTATGTGATAAAGACATAAAGAATGAAATGAACATGTGACATAGGCTATAAGCTAAAGAATTATTTGATATAAATATATGTTATCTGAATATGATAAACCATGTGATATTGAATTATGCGAATATGTATGAATGGTATAAGTTATATGATTTTAAGGTATGTGAATATATAACTATGGGAAAACATAAGAATAAGATATAAACAATGTGATAAGAAATGTAAAATGACATGAAAAGTTGATACAAGCTATGTAAAAGTGATCTATGTGACTATATGTGATACAAGTTATGTGACATAAGCTACGTGATATGTGAAAGTGAACTATGTGTTTATGTGAATATGTGAAATGATATAAATGATAATGTCCATGTTATGTGTCATGAGAGCTAGGGGTATAGTTGGCATGCCAAGAGTCGGGGGTTCTACACGGTCATTCGGGACATAGTGGTCCTTCGGGACATATGTGATATGTGGTCCTTTGGGACATAGTGGTCCTTCGGGACAAATTCTACGCGCCCCTAGTGGGAATTATATGAGCTATGGTGACAGCATATTGCACAACCTCTATGTACTCACATATCTTTAGTTCTCACATGTGTACATGGGCTAATAAAGAGATAATAACAAATACACTATATGTGATAAGTATGTTTGATAATATGAAATATGTTATAGAAATTACTTGATAACATGTTTGTTCCTTGGTGTAGTGATATACGTGTGATATGATGTGTATATGCTAAGAAAAAGATATTAATGATGATGATAAAAATAATAATAAGGATAATGAAATGATATGTATATGTATGCAGCCATGTAGTTATGTTGTAATGCATAATGCATTCTATAGTTTATGATGATAGCATAAAGTGTGCATAGTAGGAATTAGTAATGATATGTTATAGTCAGTTTATTTATGTCTCACTAAGTCATCGATTTAGCGTGTGAGTGCTTCACACGTAGGTTCTGGAATCGAGAAGAGAAACTAAGGGGAGCAAGACAGGTTAGCATTCTCATTCCTAAAGATCAGATCAGAAAAGTTTTGAATTATCTGTATTTTATTATATGAAATGTAATTGACATGTAAGATAAAAGTTTTGTATTGGATACGCTCTGATAAGTTTTGTAAAACATATGTTTTATACAGTAGAAATTATTTGGTTTTATTGGAAATGTCAAACTGAATTTTATTAGACTTTGTCAAAGTAAATGTTTTGAATAGTCAATGTGACACCTCAGACTTGTATATGGGTCAGGTACAGGTTGGGGGTGTTACAAATACACTGCCCCGTCGACATGAAATTTCTTGTAGAAAGGAATTATAACAAGTGAAGTCCCTTTTTCAAGTGCAATTTCACACACATCATCATGCATTGTTTGAGGCGGAGATACTTAAATGAAGGGGGAAACGGAGACAAGACCTGCATGGGTTTCCTCGAAGTTTTTGAAGGCGTTGATAACAGGCCCTGAGCCCCTTGTCTTGGGAGAGACCCTTCTGGTCTTCCTATGTGAAATGAGGAGCGGCGATGCAGCCCCAATTATCTCAATCATGTGAAGCATGTAAACAACAATCGGGCTCTGCTTGCCGGGACTTAAGGTGGCAAGGAGGTTAATGGCAGATGGAACATTTTGTTCCTCATGAATGCAGACTAGGACTCTTAATCGGGAGTTTGGTCTTGACTGCAACACAGTTCTTCCAATGTAACCCCGGTGCCTCCTTGAAGAGTCATAGTAACATTACGAAATTGATGCAATAACTCCGGTGCTTTTCAGCACCGATAAGCACATGGCAGTAAAGGCCTCGTGACCTATTAGCAGCAAATTGCAATGCCAACCAACATCTACGTGTGTTTTTATCAATATGTAAAGCATTAAGACGAAATACTAAATAATACAAGTGTGAAACATTATGATACATACCCCTTTACGTTTCATTAGCTTATACAATACAAGCTCGAAGATGCCTTGAAAAGTCATGAAAAAACCAAGAGAAATAGCATCTCTCTGCGGCACTTGGCAGCTGACTGCACTCAGGGAGGCTCCTAAGAACTTCCCAAATGCACCCAACAGGGAATAGAACTGAACTTTGAAGTAAATTTTAAATCTAATAGCAAAGATGTCTAATGGGAGCCCAAATTTCACAAAAAATATTGGCAGCAGCATCCAATTGTTTATCACATCAAGCTTCTCTACAAGCGCTGACCCTAGTGGAGGCCCTGACGGTATCAACAACCCAAATAAATAGGGACCAAAATAAATATCTAAGCCGAAACTACGTGCCCAAAACCCAGACATCAGCACTGCTACAAATAGCACAACTAAGTTGCCTTGTTTCAAAGGTTGTCCACCCAATGTCTGCTTCATCTCCCAAAGAAGTATAGGGCCAAGAGTACAACAGACTAGAGTTGCAAAGATGACGATACAACAAATCAATTCGAAGAAGAGCAACACGTCGTCTTCCGAATGGGTCCATAGCAAGTTAGACGTAATCACACACAGACTGCACAACGTACTAACCATTGAAGAACATACTGCCACTCTGCCAACTTCTGAATTTATAACCCTGAGCTCGGAAATGTAGTATGTTACCATGGAATAAGAAACCATGGATTCCGCCTTGGCTATCTCCAGAAGGCGATTGATCCTCTTGTCAATCGGATCTTCGAATTGCATCCACACGAGGGCAGTGGCCATGGTTAGTATCATAGGCACTGCCACCGTGAAAAAAACCAATGGCAAACGTCTTCTTGGTTATTTTCTTAATCATCCACACATCTGTTTGTACGCCAATCAGGAAGAAGTAAAACATGAAATCCATAGTGGATACAAACTTCTTATGGGAAATATGGTGTTGGGAAACCCTGGAATCATGGACAGCATTGATGGCCCCACCTGTATTCCACCCTGACATTGTTATTATAAATAATGATAAAATAAAACACTACCATCAACCAATCAAACAACAAATGTATTTGAGAAAGAGCTTACTAGGATTTGAGCGAACATGAGGGGCACGCCAAGACGCCGAAGGAGAGAAAAGGTAAGAAGGATGGCGGCGGAGGCAAAGGCCAATTGGAGCATCAAAAGCGGGAGCATGAAAGTGAAAGGACTTGAATTGTCAAATATACTAGCGTGTGATAAACCGCAGAAGTTGGAACAAACTAAACTGGGATTCTTTGTCAACAGGGTCCTTGGCATGCTTCCAAACAAACGAATGTAGTCGGGTTCCATTGTTGAAACCCGAATGATTGTTCCAAATGTAGTAGAGACGATGGAATACAGAGGTGGTTAAGATTAAGACCCACATAAGGGTGAAGGTTTCAGGCTGACAATTCGTTAACGAAAACCACATTTTAAGCCATTCATTCATTTTCTTTCTCTCCCTCTTTTTTTCTTTTACTAAATATATTCAGCCAAAATATTTTTTATGACCATTACTAATGAAATAACATTTTTTTAGTCGGCCAAAATATTTTATTTTATGACTTTATTTTTTAATCTGTACAAAAATAATTTTAAAAAAGTACGAGATAAAAGTAAAAACAGGTTAAGTTTGCAACAAACTCTTCATCAGTGAAATTGTAAAACCCGTGATGTCTTCATTTCGACATTCAGCCTTGTCACCAGGTTGTCTCAACGTTGCTTCATGCCGAAGCAGTAGTCCCACAACGAGGAAACAAATGGAATGAGCACAAGCGTGATTGTATAAATAAAAAGCAGCTGGCAACATTGCAGCATACTTACCTGGACAGGGTCAATGGGTGATCGACAAGGCCCATGGCTTAGGTAAGGGACTTCCATTGCACTTGGGAAGGGCCCTTGCCTAAGGTCTCCTCAAAGTAGGAGAGCCTATGTCATAATTTGTGGCAGTGTGGGCCTGCGTTCGCGCGCCCCCGACCAATTCAAGTATGAAGTTTATGGAAATATTTGTTAATTTCTTGAAGTTGTTGATGAAACCGACCAATTCAAGTATAAATTTTATGAATTTTTTTTTATTAATTTGTTAAAATTGTTTATGTCGAGTGAAGAATTTCAATTGAGGATCAAGATTCTAAGCTACTCAGACTGTGTCAATTCTTCTGTTCTAGCAGCAGTGGTATGCTTACATCCTTATTGATGGTCATGACGTCTATGCCTGAAGCAATGTTGACTAGTAGTGTAATAATTTCCTAATTCTGATAAAGAAAAATGAGCAATGAGCAACTTAATGTTCATGGATGCACGTAGATAAAGCTAATGAGAAAACTCCTACAACGAACAATGTTTAATGCCATGCAAAGCAATGAGCTGTTTATAGTGTTGTTTAAAGCCACTAACAAACAACAGAAGAAACAAAAACAGTGTGTTCAGTAGCAAATTGCTAGTTGGCTTTGCCTTGTTGCCCAATACTGCATATGAAAAGTTATTGGACCATGAGGTTTTCCAACTTGCAAGATCTGAATTTGGTTTAGACTCGAATTATTTTTTGACAGAAACAGAAGACATAGTGGTTGCAGACATAACAATCTCAAATTACTTAATGATGTAGCTTCGACTTGTATATAATTAAATATACTAAAAATAAATTGATTACTAAAGCTCATGAATATAGTTTAAATAAAATATTCTATGAAGTTATTAGATTGAAGAAAAAATAAATAATTTCATTCTAAAAATTTGAACTTTTTTTCTCTAATAGAATACTGATATATCTAGTAAGTTTAATGAAAATTTTCAAGGATAGTGTCCATATATGACACAATAGGGATATAAGCGAACCGTTTTCGGTGCTGAATTTCATCGGTGAACATTTTCCCAAGTTTGCTTGTGAATTTGTAAACCCCATGAATGATCTCCTTGGATGTTTTAACGGTTCTTCATGCCGAAGCAGTAGTCCCACAACGAGGAAACAATGTAATGAGCACAAGCGTGATTGTATAAATAAAAGCAGCTGGCCACACTGCAAAATACTTACCTAGACGGGGTCAACGGGTAATTATGAAGCTTCATGGTCTAGGTAGACTTCTATTGCACTTGGGAAGGGCTCTTGCCTAAGGACTCCTCAAACTAGGAGAGCCTACGTCATAATTTGTGATAGTGGGGACCTGCGCGGCCCGACCAATTCTTTATATAAAATATTCTTGTGCGCAATCATTGGGAGATTTGAATTTTTAATATGAATAAGGCTTAATATTTTATATTTATACGTTTTATAATAGAGCCGAAATGATATTTTCTGTTTTTATTCCCTAAATCGATTCAATATTTAGTATATTAGAAATATCAATTAATTTGTCAAAATACTTGATGACTGAAGAATTTCGAGTAATGGATAAAGTTGGTCAAGGTATAAAAAATGAATCACTTTCCAAATTCAAATATTAAATAAATTGATTACTACTTTAATATATAATTAAATATGTAATGATCAATCCCTGGTAAATTTAGGTTAATACTTTTGATTAATTTAAGAACATTTCAAAATTATATAAATAAAATTTAAAGATATATTTAAAATTTGACGACACCCATTACAAATTAATTCGACAATCAATTATATTTAATACCGAACATTTTATTAAGATGATATTAAATTAAAAATATTTGTATAGAGGTTTAATTTAAATTTACTCTTGAACACCTAACAATTGTTGAGAAAATGAAGATAAAAAGGGACTATTTTAGTTATTAATCAAGGTCCTTGAGAAACAATTTGAACCAAAAAAGCAAAAACGTATTAGTGGAGATTGCTTTTATTTTCAACCGTTGATTTCTTTACAAATGATGAATTTTAAATCAAAGTTATAAAGCCATAAGTATAGTCCGATATGTTTGATTTATAGGTCTGATAATTCCGGCGTTGCTCTGAAGATGGTAATATGCCATTTGATAGGATAAACTTTGATAAAATGTACTTGGGTAATTTTAGAGTATAGATTAGAGGTATGTTATACATTTGTAATATTGGCTTTTACGTTTTGATATTTGATTGGTTCTGTGACGTGTTATTTGATAGGGTGATATGTACTATTTTATCTAAAAGTATATGAACTCAAAATTTTAAAAAAGATATATAATCAAGTTGATAAGATAATTGAATTGAAATGTATTTACAAAACTATGAGATTTTGAATTAATATAAAAAATGCGTATGGTGTTAAATTTATATGTGGTCTTAATTATACGATAATGGACGCAAGTATATTAAGAAAAAAAATGTATTAAAAGTGAACATTTCGTAGTTTGATGCGATAATATGTATTTATATTTAGAATAATTAAATTACACGAGGTTTTGATATGTGTTAAATGCGTAATTTGATCTAATCATATTTGGTAATTGATAAGCAATTTGACTCATCTAAGCATAAATGTTCTTTGTTTAATAATTTCATCTGTTTCTATTGTAGCTTTATAGAATAAGTTTGTTGTACAATTCAAAGTTGACATTGAATATATTTGATCTTTGGCAATCATGAATCGTTGAGTAGAACAATGATTTTAACACATCGAGGTGTCAACTCACCACTAGATGTGATGTTCGTGAATAGAAGAAACGTATCCCACATTGCTTATGTAAGTGATATACCCGCTGTTTAAATTGACACTTAAGAGATTTGTAGCTCGCCGGGTGGAGTAACGTCCGCTTGTAACCCAAGTGGGGGCTTTGATGTGGTTGAACATTAGTCCGGTCCACTGAGTCGGGCTCATGGTTGCTTGCTTCTAGCCTGCCCGTTCCAAGCTAAGAATGACTCGTGGGATTTGTGCGAAGGCATTAGATCTCTTGAGTCTTAAAGCGTAAGGCACAGCGTGAGGCTGGTTTCACAGAGCAGCGACAATTTCCTTCTCTTGGCAGTGGAAGGATAACAGGCTGATGCAATCTAGGTCCACAATGGCTCCGTAGGCCGTTCTTAATTGAACAATCACATTTTTGGCTCCTCATTATTTAAATTATAAATTTATATTTATATTTATATTTTCATAATTTAAAATATTTTCTAAAAGTACATTGACCAAACTAATAGGAAAACATAGTTTAGTTAATTCAGTTTTTGGTCTATTAGAGCCTCAGCCCTCATGGACTGAAAATGAAGCAGCCCAAAGCCCCATTATATTAAAAGCTTTTTCGTTTTTCTTATTGTTTAAAAAAGCTTTTTTTTCCCTTCCCTTTTTGATTGATTAGAAAAAACTAATTTGGAAATAAAAGTGAAATCCGGGAAATGAGCAACCGGATTTCTTAGCGCAATTTGATTCTTTCCGCTTCATCCGATGTGATAGATAGACAGATTTGATATATTTAAATGCAGTAAAAAGCCCAAGCAGTCGACGTTTTACTTCCTCGTCTTCTCAATGGATAACCGAAGCGTCGTTGTTTGCGACAACGGCACCGGCGTAATTCATTTTTCTCTTCTCTTCCTCTGCATGAAATTGCTTTCTAATAAATTACTCAAATCACTTGATTACCTACTTTAAGATAAAATTTAGTCATTAGACAGCTTGATTTCCAAGCTTCCTCTATCATTTTTTTAAGTTTCATTTTCTTTCAGTTTACTTGACTAGGTCTGTTTAATGTTCGGTTGCAGTACGTAAAATGTGGTTTCGCTGGAGAAAATTTTCCGACATCGGTGTTTCCGTGCGTGATCGGGAGACCTATGTTACGGTACGAGGAATCTCTCATGGAACAAGAGTTGAAGGTCCTGAAATTGTTTCTTATAATTTTGCTTTTTCTTTTCCTTATTTCAAAATTTTGGAATTCAAAGATCATGTTATTTTTTTTAGATTTGGCAGCTGTAAGTTTTTTGGAGTATAGCTTATATTTACTGATTTTTTTTTCTTCATTTACATATTTTGAACTTTGGTTAGGATATTGTTGTTGGAGAAGCATGTGCTGATTTGAGACATCAGTTGGATATATCATATCCGGTTACTAATGGAATTGTGCAGAATTGGGATGATATGTACCATGTTTGGGATCACGCCTTCTACAATGAATTAAAGGTCTTCTTGCCTCTTTTTTTTTGGTTTGGGCCTCATTCATGCTATTTATTTATTGTATTGGTCTTGATTATGTTTTATGTTGTTTGTAAGCAGATTAATCCTAGTGAATGCAAGATATTACTTACCGACCCACCTCTTAATCCCTCTAAAAACCGTGAACAAATGGTTTGAAGTCCAATTTATTTATTTACTAATTGATTGAAATTTTCGAGAACTTAACTTTAGGATCTGATGAGTTGGGTTGATTTGAGATTGCAGGTTGAGACCATGTTTGAAAAATACAACTTTTCTGGTGTCTTCATTCAAATCCAAGCTGTTTTAACTTTGTATGCTCAAGGTGCCTAAGGAAATAATTGAAAGTTTAATTATCATTATATGTGCGTGTGTGCTTGTATAATATTCACGTTTGGCATGGGGTTCAGCTACTGCACTTTGAAAACAATAGAAGCTATTATAATGGCCCGTTACCAAGAATATTGTAATATTGTACTGTGGGGGTGCAGGAATCTTTGTTCAAACCATTAATGTCCATATTTTGTACCATTAATGTTGAAAAGTATTACTATGAATTGTTACAGGTCTTCTAACTGGATTAGTTATAGACTCAGGTGATGGTGTCACTCATGTGGTAAACTGTTCAACAACCCTTCACCATTGTTTTTAAGAAAGTTACAGTATGTACTAAGGTGCACCATTGCAGGCGCACTCAAGGTGAAGTCTTGAGAATAATTACTTCGGATTTTTGTCTCAGGTTCCTGTTGTTGATGGCTTTTCATTTCCTCATCTCACTAAGAGGATGAATGTAGCGGGTCGGCACATAACAGCCTATCTTGTTGATTTACTCTCACGTAGGGGTGAGGACCAATTCTTTACAAGAAAACTCGTCAGAACATAAACTACTAATGCAATTGATCATCAAATGATCTTTTTCTGGGTGTCTTTCTGTAGGTATGCAATGAATAGAACTGCTGATTTTGAGACTGTCAGGGAAATCAAAGAGAAACTCTGCTATATCAGGTGAATAATCATTTTATTTTGTTTTCTGGTTTTATGAATCTAGTATACAATTCAATGTCACATTACCTGTGTTTACATGCAGTTATGATTACAAAAGGGAATATCAACTGGGACTTGAGACTACCATCCTTGTTAAGAATTACACTGTAAGTACTTATGGTGAATTTGTCATTCCCTTGCCTGCCACAAATATTTGATTACCTATGCAAGGAACTTTATCTGGAATCTAAACAAACAAACAAAATAATCATATATTACCCTTCAGTCCTTTTTTTTCTTTTGTGATTTTTACTTGTTAAATTTTACGCACATTTATGGATTAGATCTGGCATTTGAGTTTCTCTAGATTTGGAGTAGAAAAACTCTAATGAAAAGTATTGTATCTAGACTCTAGAGTACTGACAATTTTTGTTTAAAACAGCTGCCTGATGGGAGAGTTATTAAAGTAGGCACTGAAAGGTTCCAGGCCCCTGAGGCTCTTTTCACCCCAGTAAGTACTGTAGTTCTTTCTGTTGTCCTTGACTCTGTGATACCTGTTTTACTCTGTGGTTTTGCATCAAGTAGGCTGGGATTTGAGTTCTGATGAATTATTGTGGTTGAACTAAGAACATCTAGTAAAAAAAGTATAGGGATAAACTACACTAGTGGTCATTTTTGTATAATTTTTTATTTTGATCACTCAAACTTTCAAAAGTTACATTTTGATCACTTATATTATTGATTTATTGATGATTCATGACACGGCTCTTTAATAAAAAGGGTTAATTTGTAATTTGGGGGTCATATTATTCACTCAACCCTTTTTATTAAAGTTTAGGGGGTCAACTTACAAATTAACCCTTTTTACAAATTACAAATGTGACAAGAGTTAACATCCAGATCCAATTGACCATTTTGTGATAAATCGATAATGTAAGTGACCAAAATGTAACTTTTGAAAGTTGAATGATCAAAATCAGAAAAAAAGTGACCACCAGTATAGTTTACCCAAAATATATTTGATAGACCATAGATTGTCAAAGTAAGATTTTTTTTTCTTCTTTTGTAGGATCTTATTGATGTTGAAGGTGATGGTATGGCTGACATGGTTTTCCGCTGCATTCAGGAGATGGATATCGACAACCGCATGATGGTACAAAATTATTTTTAGGCATATAGTTTCAATTGTCTAAAATTACTCTAACAAAGTGCTGAAGTTTCATGCTGTAAATCTTTACTGTGTATATGTATTTTAACGAAGCTTTGTGTCACCCTCTTTCTTTGAAGCCAATATGCTGTGTTATGTCATGTGCCTATTTCCGTTCTTTGCTTTATTTTAGTTGACCATTTTCTTCAAGAAGTTTGCTCTTTATTATCTTTTTTGTGTAAACTGCTTGTCTAATGGAGGATACAACTTCCTAAAGCAAAGTTATTTTCTAGTACACTTCCGATCCATTTGAAATGTAATCTCCTTCAATACTTTAGCATTTACTTATGAAGTCTTATCTTTAGATGTCAGGACGGTGATTTACAGATTCCAAAATGGATCATCATGAATAATAAACAGTTAATAAATCAATATCAAGTGAATTCTTGCATTATGGATAACAACCCTTTGCAAAAAAGGAAAACTGGATCCTTCGGCTTTAGTATATGTATATGTTCTTGGTGTTGGGATTTGAGTTGTTGATCTAACTTGTTGTTTGCTTTATATTTTACAGCTCTATCAGCATATAGTTTTAAGTGGAGGGAGCACCATGTACCCTGGGTTACCTAGTCGGTAATATGCCTTGTATAAAGAAACATATTCTAAGATACATTTGAAATTACATGCAGTGAATTCCAGTATCTCTAATCCTGGTTCCCATCATTCCCCCGACCCATTGTCTAGTATGGTTGTGCCTTCTTATTATAACAATGTTCTTTTGATTCAGGCTGGAGAGGGAAATCCTAGATCGATATCTTGATGCGGTTCTAAAGGGAAACAAGGATGGATTGAAGGTAATATTTCTTGCCGAAGGCAAGTCATCATTTGAGATAGGTACAGCAAAAAAAAAGTAAATGGCTGAAACAAATTTTGATGCTCATCTTTAAATTGTTTTCTCATGCTTCAAAATAGAAACTGCGATTGAGGATTGAGGATCCACCACGCAGAAAGCATATGGTGTATCTTGGTGGTGCTGTACTTGCCGGGATTATGAAGGTTCACTTCTCTCTCATTCCTAGATTTGGGCATGTATATACATTTGCGCAGCCGAAAGAAAGAGAATTATTTTTCAAATGCTTGGTTTGAGCATGAATAGGGATGGCAACGGGCCGGGTTCGGGCCGGGTATTGGTCCCCCGTCCCCGTCCCCGTTTAAAAAACCGGTACACGTCCCCGTTTAAAAAACCGCGGGGATTTAAACGGGGATCCCCGTCGGGTAATCGGGGAAAACCGCGGGGAAACAGGTATCCCCGTTTAGCATAAACGGTTATTTAAACGGGTATTGGGCCGGGTATTGGGTCGGGTATTGGGCCGAGAATCGGGCCGGGTATATATATATATTTAAATTAAATATATAAATATATATTTTTTATTTAAATTAAATTTATTAATATTATATATATATATATATATATATATATAAATAATTATTTTTAATATTTATCGGGTCGGGTATCGGGGCGGGTAATCGGGGCGGTGATTACCAAACCCATCCCTGTTCCCGTCCCCGTTTAAAATAAATGGGTTTTCCCCGTCCCCGTTTATCATCCCCGAACCCGACCCGTTTAATTCGGTTTTCGGTTTTCCCCGTCGGATTCGGGTTTTTTTTGCCATCCCTAAGCATGAATAGCATATAGCATCTGATGGCAGCTTAGAATTCATCGAAGAATATTTAAGTCTTGCAGGATGCACCCGAGTTTTGGATCAACAAGGAAGATTATTTGGAAGAGGGAATTAGCTGCCTAAGCAAGTGTGGCCCGGCTTGACTCTTTTTAGCAACAGTTCTCAATTCTTGTTGGATGTTCAGTGTTGTTCGCCCTGTGATTCCATTCATTAGCCTAGAAAACCACACACAAGGGTATCTAAGGTAAGCTGTATCGTATCAGTCGACTTGGTTAAACTATCACCCTACACCATTTGCTTATCAGACCGAGCAGCCTCTTGAGTGTTTCTCTCTTATGTAGAAGCTATATATAGTTTTACCCTACAACAAATTTTGGTTTTGATATGTACTCTAATATATGTCGTTACGGTCATGGTGTTTTTCCTTTTCAATGAGGCGTGAGCCTCTGAACTGTACTGTAATGTGCGTACTTATTTGAAAATAAATGAATTTGTCAATATATATATACCGTGACAGGAAATGGCTTTACGTAAAGTATACCAGCATTTTCCTTTTAATATGATTTTCGGCCATTGTTCAAAGTTTAGGACTTTTTGTTGATCTAATTTTTTTTCCTCTAAGCATCATTGATTGCAACATCCCAAGGAATGGTTTCGCTAAATTGCAATGTTTCACCTTACATTTGATAGGGGGAAAAAACAGTTATGTCCAATATCTTTTAGAGGTTTCCCAAATCTGCAAATGATTTAAGTTATGCAAATTTCTGCATAACTTACAGTGACAAGTTTCATAAGAAAAGAAGACACGTTAGAGTGGGAAAATGATAACAAAAGAACAAGAGATAAACCACTCCGCTTGGTGGGAAGCAAAATTGGGATGCCAACACCCACCAACCACACCCAGCCAGGCTCTCCTTGGACACGCCAGAGCGAAGATTCCATTGTCTAGTGTGTTAGGTCCCTCGACCAGTGGCCTACCCCAACCCCATATGGACCAAATCCAAATTCTTCAAAGAAACAATTTTTTGACACATAATCCTTTCTCAATACTATTCATTAGTTTTAATTTTTTTTGTATGAACCAACTCCAATGAAACACAGCCACCTGCACTTTCATGTGATTTTCATTTCCTTTGAACAAGTAAAGCCACACCATTGTGATTTCATGTCTTAATACTTCCCTTATAAATTTGTAGTCCACATCTAGATATCACAATTCATAGTTTTCAAGTTTGGTTTCTACTACTCCCTGCACTGATACTCTGAGAAATCTTTTCACATGGTTTGTTTCCTCATAATCAATAAATCTGCATTTAAACGTATTAATGGATTTCTCATGATATATTTATATGTATTATCACATTTTTTATTATTGAATCAGGGTGTAATTGAATGTTCAGCTATAATGGAGAAGCCCAATGGGAACGTGTCTTAGCTTAGTGTGAATCGAGGAGAGCCAACACTGGTATGTCCAGCTGAAGACAGAAAGGGGCTTTTACTTTCTTTCGAATCTTGACCAAAACATCGCGGTCATTGTTCTCACCATCTATTGCTTTAAGTCAAACGAGAACGGGAATGAAGATGCTGGTAAAATAATCAAGGATGCATTAAGTACTTGTTCATTATTATCCTCTAGCCGGAAGGTTAACAATCAGCTCGGAGGGTAAACTAATCGTTAAATGCACCGGCGAAGGGGCTGTCTTTGTTGAAGCGGAAGCAAACTTTAAGATGGAGAAGATTGGAGACATAAGAAAGCCTGATCCTCAGACTCTTGGAAGTTGGTTTATGACATTACTGGTGCAAAACATACTAAGATGCCACCTCTAGTGGCTCAGGTATTTCAAATTTCACCGTTGAATAATTTTCGATATACGAAAAATTCGATTCTTTGCATGATAAGCACAGGTGTTTATCACTCGATTATCTAAATGTTGAATTTTGTTTAAAGGTGACCAAGTTCCAATGTGGAGGATTTGTCCTGGGCCTGTGCATGAACCATTGCATGTTGATGGCATCGGTGCAATGGAATTTGTTTACACATGGGGGGAAGTAGCCCGAGGTTTACCACTAACTATCCCGCCGTTTTCGGACAGAACCGTTCTGAAAGCTCGAAGCCCACCTAAGATAGAGCACCTGCATCAGAAATTTGCTGAGATAGAGGACAAGTCTATCACTGTTGATCTCTACAAAGATGAATTGCTCTATAGATCTTTCTGTTTTGAGCCCGAGAATATTGAAAAACTAAAGAAAAACGCTATGGAAGATGGTGTTCTTGAGAAATGTACTACTTTCGAAGCTCTTTCGGCATTTTTGTGGAGGGCTCGGACTAAGGCCTAAGGCACTTAACATGCTGTCTGACCAACAAACAAAGCTTCTCTTCGCAGTTGATGGCAGGCCTAGATTCAATCCTCCTCTACCAAAAGGTTACTTCGGCAACGGTATTGTATTGACGAATTCCATATGCTGAGCAGGTGAGCTATCAGAGACCGTTTTCACACGCTGTGGGGCTTTTCAGGATGCAATTAAGATGGTTACAGATGATTACATGAATCACCATAGATTACTTTGAGGTTACAAGAGCTAGGCCATCTTTGTCGTCCACTCTTCTCATCACTACTGGTCTAGGCTATCTTTCCACACCACAGATTTCGGATGGGAAGAGCCTGTTCTATCAGGGCCGATTGCATTGCCGGAAGGAAGTCATCTTGTTTCTATGGCATGGAAAGAGAGGAAAAGCATAGATGTTCTCTTAGGGTTGCCAGCTTCTTCCATGAAGGCCTTCCAGGAACAGATGCACGTTTAGATAAACAACTAATATTTGCATAATGCCGTTGTCGTCTTCTCTTTGTGGAATATCGCTACGTTGGTCTGTAAGACATGCAGCTGATCAGTGAAAGAACAGTCCTGCATGACCTAGTAAAGTTGGAGGGTTGTTTTTTCGTTTTTATTATAATGCGGATTTTATATGTCAAGAGCCGTAGGCACAATATCGATCCCAACTTGCATTTCCCAGGCTTGTGTATCTTGATTTAAATTCAATCATTTGTCTTCATCAAAAATCATAATAATATTGTCTTATGTTTCATTCTTTATTCAAGAGCAAGTCTCTTTCCCTGGAACCTACAGAATAAGACATTGCAGATTAAGTGGTTGAGATTGAATAAGTCCATCCTCTATTACCCAAAAAAAAATCAAAACGCAAACGAAGAGAAACAAATACATAAGATTAAAACCAAAGTTCATTTGCATGTATCAGTTCAGATAGAAAGCATCTTGAAAAGCAATGCGAATATCGAGCAGGAGAGGATGCAAATACCTACTAATATGGCCCTCTTGTCTTCCTTAAAGAGCACCAAGAGGCCGGAAGACAAATGCTAAAGGGTGCATAGGTTCTCCATTTCTTGAATTATGCGCAGACTGGGAAATGGATAGAACCTTCACCAGATAGCAGAGGATAAAGAGGTCGTATTTTATCTTCTATAACCGGGATTAGTGTGTTAAGAAAAAATGATAACAGGAAAAGTAGCAAATGGATTCTGTAATGTGGGAATAGCATGTATACCCCGTGTTTATCTGTGATTCTGTTGACAGAGAACCTGAAGTTGCAGTCTATTTGAACCTCAGCGCTGGTAAGCAAATATCCAAAGCAACAACAAAACTGGAACAATCAAGGTTGTTGAGAGACGCTTCACATGGTGCCATTTTTGGTTCATGCTAAAGCTATGACTTGCAACCCAATGTGTATATGTCGACGAATCCATAGCTTTCCATTATATGAAACAATCAAGTGAACAAATAGAAACAAAAGGCAGCTACCGAATGCAAGAAAACACCGTTTTTATAAAGACACTAATACATCACCACGACTCACTGTTACTCAAGAATGCCCTAAACATATCACGTAAGAATGAAGGATGTCACTGTTCTACTTATTATTTTGCTTCCAGCGACCACGGCCAGCCAGATACATCTCAGGAACCCTTGAGACCATTTCAGAAGCGTGATTCTGAATCAAGACGATTTCATCTTACAATAGGAACATGAACAGAAGTTTTCTGTGGTGGCTCGTCTACCATCTTTTCTGCTATACAAGAATTAACCACATTCTAACATTCAGCATATATAAGAGAAAAGTATAAAGAAAAAAATTGCTTGCAGTGGGAAAAAGTTATGAGAAGATCAAAGTACCTGTTTTCGCTTTTGTTACAGAGGGCTGCACGACAACATGCATTGTGATGACCGCTTTAGGGAGATCATTGAAAGGTGCTCTACACTGGCCAACAGTCCTGTTTTCTCCAAAATACTCCCAGCATTATCAGCTTAATGTCATTGGCTCCCTTAGGTGCAATCTTTTGTCTAACACGTACGAAACAATTAATCCAACGTTATACAGCACGCAGACAACATTCTAGATCTTTCCTACACGCATCCCACCATAATGAAGGTTCAGAAATAATTTCCCATACTGAAGTCGGGTGCATAAAAGTAAACTCAAACAGTACTGCCAAGATAGCCATTGCTAACCTTGAAGGTATAAACATCATTCAACACAATAGAGCAGAACAAGAAGATAAGAAAACAAATAAAACATACAAAGTCAGCAATGAGAGCAGATTGTCAAATGCAATAGTAACTACTAAGTAATTTCAACCCGAATTACAACGAACAAGGCATCCAACCTATCAAAGGATGAAAGAACGAAGTTTTATGATTTGCAGAGTTAGTTTAGCGAGTATTACAAAATGGAATATGGATCAGCTTATCCTTGCATTGAATCAAAGATTAAAATACGGACAGAAAATACATATGTCAAACCACTTGTTGATCTCGGAACACGGTCCACATATGTAAATAACGTAAACTAGACGTCCGGACCTCCGGTCATTAATGGTATGTGTTGTGCAACAAAAGGATGGAATAGTAGTAGTCTAAAACAAGGGACCGAAAACCAACAGAGAATAGGATGGCAGAGGAAAACCCTGAATATCTTCATCGATTATCAGCTTCCTCCAAAACTAAAATTAATCATGTCAGAGATTAAGAATCCACTTAAGAGTTTCCAACGAGAACATCATAACCATCGCCACCTTTGTCAAAATGCCAGAGAAATTGCGGATTTCTACAAACGGCAATCAATAACCATCTATTATCGGATCTAAAGCCTCCCGGTGGCTAGCGATTCTGTCAATCAATATAGGAAAAAACAAACTGTTGGATTAAGTTATACAAACAAATCCACCTATTATTCCCAAAAAAGTGAACACTGTTAAGGTGAAACAACCTGCTAATAATGCCGCTTGGCCCTTCTAGACAATCCAACTTAAATTCTACACTCAAAAAAAAACTTGAAACAAGGGATCGAACCACAAAACTCCCCACTACATTATCTAAAAGCCATGGAGAAAATTATTCAATCAAGCCATAACTATAAAACAAAACAGCACTACATATCCCTATACCTCATTGAACAAGCTTAAATTTAGATTTAGAAAATTACAAAGCAATTTGGCATTAGAAGTAAATTCATGGTGGAAAAAGCCTTCAACCTTTGGGCCACTCAGCCACTATTCTTTCCTTGAGCATAGCAACGGTTGAAGCGGACGATATCGGAATGGACCGATATGTTGAAATTGGCACACCAAATTACATCATTAGTCAACATTATGGGTGGCAATTTGGTGGCATTAATGGGGCGGCAAAATTGATCAAATTTGGCCACCAAATTGTTGAAATTTTGGATGGTAAAACTATGCAATTAGTCATTGTAATTTAGGATATTTACAAATTAGTCCTTAAAATTTCAATTATAAATACCCTAGCTAATTTAGCTTCAAAACCATCCCAAAGCATTCTAGCTTTCTTCAAATACTAGAGAGAATTTAGAGAGTTTCTTGAGAGTTGTTTTCTCCTTTTATCAAGAGAGATTATTATTGTTTCTCCTTGATAGATTGAGAAGTTGTAATTTCTATTTTCTCATAGTGAAATTCTTCTACCGTTGCCCGTGGTTTTACCCTATTTTATTTAGGGTTTTCCACGTAATTTTGTGTCTCTTTTACTTCATTTTTATTTTCTCAAATTATCAGTTGCGATTTGCTCTATCCAATAGCCGTCTTCCGCAACAATTGGTATCAGAGCCAGATTGAATATCTGTTATTGTCTTTGTGGTTGCCACCAAAAGGTAGATCCTCCAACATAAAAAAGTAAGAAGTTATTACTCATTCTTTGAAGGTTCCAGAGAACTATTCACGATAGTGAAATAGTGGGAGCTATCCGTAAACGAAGCAATGGCAACGAAATTTGATATTGAAAAGTTCAATGGGAGAAATTTCTCATTGTGGAAATTGAAGATGAAGGTCATCCTGAGGAAAGACTGTTGTCTAACAGCTATCAGCGAAAGACCAGTAGATTTCACAGACGACAACAAATGAATCAAAATGGACGGAAATGTTATGGAAAACTTTCATCTAGCATTAGCAGATGAAGTTTCAAGTATCGAGAGACGACAACTAAGGAGATATGAGATCTCACAAACTGTACAAGGCCCATCGTTGCACAATAAAATGTTCCTTGATGAAATTATACACTACGGATGTCGGAATCTACTTCAGTAACGGAGCACTTAAACACGCTGAACACTTTATTTTCTCAGCTTACATCTTTAAGATGTACAATAGGAGAACAAGAACGTGATGAACTTCTACTTCAAAGTCTAATGGATTCGTATGATCAATCATCATCAACTTGACAAACAGTAATGTCACCAGTCTAGTCTTCGATGACGTTGCAGCTGTTGTTCTACAAGAAAATCGGCGCAAGAAGGAAGACAGACAAGTAAATCTGCATAAGCAGAAGCGTTGACAATGATGAGAGGGAGATTAACAAACGTGGCCAAAGCAGTCACAAACATGGTCGATTGAAGTCGAGAAGCAAGAAGAATTTAAAGTGCTACAACTATGGAAAGAAGGGTCACTTGAAGAAGGATTGTTGGAGTTTAAATAACTCCAATTCACAAGACAATACTGCAAACACTTCAGATGATGGAGATGCTATATGCTGTGAAGCGTCAACCACCGTGGAAGGTAGAAATAGATATGCATACATATAACTCATTGATTAAGGAGTAACATATCATGACCTCAAGAAGAGAATGGTTCCATCATTATGAACCTGTCTCAGGAGGATCTGTATAGTTGCAATGATCATGCCTTAGAGATCATTGGCGTGGGAACCATCAAATTGAAGATGTATGATGGAACAATTAAAGTTGTTCGAGATGTGCGGCACGTGAAAGGCCTAAAGAAAAATTTATTATCCTACGGATTGTTGGATAATAATGCAAGCAAGATTGAACACGGAAAGGAATCATGAAGGTGTTTCGTGGAGCGCTTGTGGTGCTGAAAGGTGAAAATATAGCTGTAAACTTGTACATGCTGAAGAGAGAGACTTTGGTAGAGCAGAAGCCTCTGTTGCCTTATGTAGTTCAGATTCAACAATATTATGGCATCAGAAACTTGGACACATGTCAGAACAAGGAATGAAAGTCCTTGTGGAGCAAAAGCTACTTCCAGGCTTAACAAATGTATCAATTCCTTTATGTGAGCATTGCATAACAAGTAAGCAGCACCGATTGAAATTCAACACATCAAATTCTAGAGGCAATGTTCTAGAATTGGTTCACTCTGACGTATGGCAAGCACCAGTTACATCCCTAGGCGGAGCAAAATACTTTGTCTCATTTATTGATACTCTAGGAGATGTTGGGTGTACCCTATTAAGAAGAAGTCAGATGTGTTTTCCACTTTCAAAAACTTCAAAGCGTGGGTGGAACTTGATTCTGGAAATAAGATCAAGTGTTTCAGAACAGATAATGGAGGAGAATACACAAGCGAAGAATTTGATGACTTTTGCAGGAAAGAAGGCATTAAAAGACAGTTCACAGTAACGTACACTCCTCAACAAAATGGAGTGGCAGAGCGGATGAACAAAACCTTGTTAGAAAGAACAAGATAAATGTTGAGGGATGCAGGCCTAGAAAAAGCATTCTGGGCAGAAGCAATCAATACCGCCTGTTATTTGGTGAATCGAGCTCCATCAAATGCAATAGAGCTGAAGACACCAATGGAGATGTGGACTGGTAAACCAGCTGATTATTCAAACCTCCATGTATTTGGAAGTATTGTGTACGTGATGTACAAATCCCAATAATCTCAAAGCTGGATCCAAATCCAGGAAATGCAAATTCTTGGGGTATGCTGATGGAGTCAAGGGTATCGCTTATGGGATCCCACTGCCCACAAAGTGATCATCAGCAGGATGTTATCTTTGTAGAAGATAAACTACAGAGAAAAGATACGATGATAGCTGAAAAGTCAAAGACTACACAGATACATGTGGAAAAGAAGGTTGAAGAGGAGATTCTTCTGAAGCAGAACCAGCACATGATGAACAAGAACCAGAGAGTTCTGAAGCTCCAACAACTCGTCAATCAGATCGTGTGAGAAAACGTCCCAATTGGCACTCAGATTATGTTTATAGAAGGAATATTGCATACTGCCTTTTAATAGAGGATGGTGAGCCATTAACATACGAGGAGGCAATAAACAGCTCAGATGTTTTCACTATGGATGATGGCGATGCAAGAAGAATTGAAGTCCTTCATAAAAATAATACATGGGACCTTGTGCCATTACCACAAGGAAGGAAGCCAATTGGTAACAAATGGGCCTTCAAAATCAAGCAAAATGGTGACGATCAAGTTGAGAGGTATCGTGCAAGACTGGTGGTCAAAAGATATGCTCAAAAAGAAGGTATTGATTTCAATAAATATTTCTCCTGTGGTTCGACTAACAACAGTTCGAGTAGTTTTGGCAATGTGTGCTACATTGAACTTACATCTAGAGCAGCTAGATGTTAAAACAACTTTTCTTCATGGAATCTTGAAGAAGAGATTTACATGCTCCAGCCTGAAGGTTTTGAAGAAAAGAAAAGAAGAACTTGGTTTGCAGGTTGAACAAATCTCTGTACGGTCTAAAGCATGTGTCGAGGTATTGGTATAAGAGATTTGATTCTTTCATTATGCCTTGGATACAACAGACTTAATGCAGACCCTTGTGCTTATTTCAAGAGGTCTGGTGATAACGATTTTGTTATTTGCTGTTGTATGTGGATGACATGTTGGTTGCAGGACCCAACATCATATTGAAGAATTGAAGGCACAACTGGCTAGGGAATTTGAAATGAAGGACTTGGGATCAGCAAACAAAGATTCTAGGGATGCAAATTCACCGAGACAGAAGTAATAGGAAGATTGGCTTTCACAAAAGAATTACTTGAAGAAAATCTTGTCACGATTCAGCATGCAAGATTGAAGCTAATTTACCCCTCTTCCTATTAACTTCAAATTATCCTCAGTATGAGTCCTAGCAGTGAAGAAGAGATGGAGATGTCTCGAGTACCGTATGTATCAGCAGTGGGAAGTTTAATGTTCGCTATGATATGCACAAGACCAGACATTGCACAAGCAGTGGGAGTGGTTAGTCGGTACATGGCGAATCCAGGAAGAGCATTGGAATACAGTAAAGAGGATCCTGAGATACATCAAAGGGACCTCAAATGTTGCATTATATTACAAAGGATCAAACTTACTAATCAATGGGTATGTAGATTCTGACTATGCAGGGACTTGGATAAAGCAAATCTACTACAGGATATGTTTTTAAAGTTGATGGTGGAGCTGTAAGTTGGGTTTCAAAATTGCAATCGATTATGGCTACATCCACAACAGAAGCAGAATATGTAGCAGCTACACAAGCCAGTAAAGAAGCAATATGGTTGAAGATACTATTGGAGGAGCTTAGGCACAATCAAAGTATGTCTCTCTGTTTTGACAGTCAAAGCGCCTTGCATCTAGCAAGGAATCCAACATTCATTTAAGGACAAAGCACATACGAATTCAGTACCATTTCATTCGTGAAAAGGTGGAAGAATGGACAGTAGATATGCAGAAGATCCATACCAAAGACAACATAACAGATTTATGACGAAGGCGATCACGCTGATAAATTTACCTGGTGTCGATCCTCCTGTGGCCTGTCAGAGACGTAAGCAACATGAAAGGTACAAGGTAGAAAGAATGGTGTGAATATGATTGTTCCAATCAAATCTTCAAGTAGGAGATTGTTGAAAATTGGCACACCAAATTGCATCATTAGTCAACATTATGGGTGGCAATTTGGTGGCATTAATGGGGCGACAAAATTGGTCAAATTGGCCACCAAATTGTTGAAAATTTTGGATGGTAAAACTATGCAATTAGTCATTGTAATTTAAGGTATTTACAAATTAGTCCTTAAAGCTTCAACTATAAATACTCTAGCTCATTTAGCTTCAAAATCATCCCAAAACATTCTAGCTTTCTTCCGATCTCATTTAGCTTCAAAATCATCCCAAAACATTCTAGCTTTCTTCCGATAATAGAGAAAATTTAGAGAGTTTCTTGAGAGTTGTTTTCTCCTTTTTATCAAAGAGAGATTATCATTGTTTTCTCCTTGGTAGATTGAGAGAAGTTGTAATTCCTATTTCTCATAGTGAAATTCTTCTACCGTTGCCCGTTTTACCCTATTCTATTTAGGAGTTTTCCACGTAAATTTGTGTCTTTTTTATCTTCATTTTATTTTCTTAAATTATCAATTACGATTTTGCTCTATACGATAGCCGTCTTCCGCAACACGATATCTGATCCATCATACAATCGGAATTTAAGTTCTACCAAGTCCTCCTCCGGCATTTGAATCTTCAAACTTTTTCCACCAAATTCAAACGAGTAAAAATCTTCGCTTGAACAGAAAATAAAATTAATAATCACTCTAAGTTCACACTAAAATGCAATGTTTTTAATTCCTACAGCAAAATCCAAACCAATAATAATAAAAAACTACACCTGGAAAATGAAAACAATAATCTTACTTTGGTTGCAAAGAAAATGCAAGAAATTGAACAGAAGGTGAAATAAAAAGAACACCCAGTTTGGGTTACCTGGAAAATGAATAACAAACCCAGATTCCAAAACTACACCTCTCCACTCTTCTTCTTCTTTAATTTACTAATTATATAAAAAGATACTGGAAATCAATTAAAAAATCCAAAATAATAATTAAAATAACAACAAAATTCAATAAAAAAAAGACGAAATTCCCGAAAAATCACTTTTACCATCATTATTTTTCTGTCAGACACTGTTTAGAGTTTATTTATCGATCTAACGACCTGCACTATGCCTTACGCCACCTTCCAGAAGGTTTTTCTTTTCTTGAGGGTTTATATTATGATATGAGCCAGACTTTACAGACACCAAGCTTCAGTTAAATCCTCATAGTATACTCATTTTTAGAGTATTTTTATCAGCTTTGTTTATATATTTCAATTCCTTTTTAATTTATGAAAATAGCTTTGACGATAAAAGGAAACTAAAAAAGAAAGATGGAGTGGAGTCTGTCAGTAAATATTCAGTTTACGTAAGAAAAGTCCAAGCTATGGTCTCCTGTTTCAATCTTTTTGTACTCCCAATAAGTCCAACATTTATGCTTATGTGGAATATTTCTAATGGTGACAGGAAAAGGACAGGAGATGGTGGAGGTAGGAGATTGGCTGCCTTTTCAGTCTTTTGACCAAAGTTTAAGACGGCAATAAAAAGGACAAATTGCGCGTGGCCTTCCGTTTTTAATATCTTCAAACATCCTTCCGTACTAAAATTAAGGCCGACTTTTATATGTATATAAATTAGGTTAAAATACATCAAATGTCACTTAATTATTAGTAAAGTTATAAATAGATTATTGCATTTAAAAAAAAATAGAAATAGATCATTTAATTAACCAGTTGTTACAAACAAATTACTCGACATTATGTGTATAATGAACGTTAATTTTTAGCTAAAATGGAGTAATCTAAGATAATTGATAAATTTAATATATGATATTATAATTGACAAGATGAGTAATTCGACTATAATTTAAAAGTTAATTTTTATTTCGTTTTAATGACAAAATAACTTATTCGTGACAATGAATTAATTAAGCAACATGAATGTAATTATTTTGGAATTTAATAACATGTGTATAGTTTTACTAATAATTGAATGACTTATAATGTAATTATATTTTTTGTAATAAAATATACTTCATGCTACCTATTTTAAAATATGTTTAACAATCGTTATACTGTGGGTCAAAGCCCATTGGGCTGAGTAATGACTTCCTGATGTGTTCTTTTTAATTTCTCCTTTCATATTAGATTTAAGATTAGAGCTAGAGTCGAATTATTGGTTGAGTGAAATTAATGATTAAAGTGTGTATTATTTTTTTAGGTTCTAAATTGGTATGTACGTTGTCAATTGTATATGAAGTACAAAAAATGTTATACAATAATTCTAAAGTCTTTAATGATTTATATATATGTTTATATAATTATAGAAAAAAATTATGTTTATTTTTAAAAATCAATGTATTTATCTTTGAAAAGGTAAAAATAATAACAAAAATTCTAGACATATCCATAGTGATAGTAGAGCTAATAAAAAGTATAATAAGGCGGGTCAATTATACAATGACAATAAGTTTAACAACATTTTACTATTTTAATTAAAATAATTTTATAATTTATTTTATTTATAAATAGATGAAATTTAAAATGATTCCTCATATTCGCCAACTGTCAGGTTTGAAGGCAAATTAAGGGTAATATCATATAACAATGAACAGTGGGATAAAATATGGGTAAATTACATGTTTAGAACTCTAACTATCATTTTTATTCCATTTGATCATCTAACTTTTTTTTCTTTCAAAATCATACTTAACGTTTAGTTTTTCTCTCATTTTGATCAACCACCATTAAAAAATTAAAAGAACTACTAATGTTTATATATATTGTTATGATGACATGTTAGCACACAATATTACTATTAATCTTTACCGACGTGACCAAAAATAAAACCAAAACTAAACATGTAATTACCCTAAAATCTCTAAAGGGTCTATTGATTTTCGGTGGCTTTAAAAGATACTTCTAGACTTTCGTTTTGGTTGTATCACTAACACTAAATTGTGATATATATTTTTTTTGATAAATTTAAAATTTAATCTTAATTTACCTAAAAATGGGAAAGAAATATACTTAGAGAAAAAAAAGGGAATGTTCCTAAACTCTTCCTTAGCTTATTCTACATCATGCATTTCATGCACATATATATCGGGAATAATAATAGAGAGAACAATTCTTTAGACAGATGTGCCCCATTGGAAAAGGTGGCAGATGCACTGCTACACATCCACCACCTTATATGGTCAACTCCTAATTTCATGTGTACGGATCAACATAAAATTTTTATGTTAAATAGGATATACTTTTAATTTTAGAAGAATAAATTTATAAAATTTTAAAGGTGAAAATAGTTTTATCAATTAAAATTATAAAAAAAAAATGTATGTTAATTTCCAATTTTCAGATGGAACCCTAATTACGGCAAAACGAGATATGTTCTGGAAAATTAATTCACGAGATAAAGCACTCCCAAGATTAATTGCTCAAATAAGGTGAAATCCACAGTGTTGGCCGAGTCTTCCCGGCGAGCTACAAGAGATTGCATGTGCCATGCACGTCCCAACACGCTGGGCATCCGAGGCCATCGACCGAGGCCATCCGAGAGATCGAGGCCATCCGAGAGTATCGAGGCCATCCGAGAGCATCCGAGGCCATCCGAGAGCATCCGAGGGAAGCCGAGCGAGCTATGCGAGGGAACCGAGGGAAGCGAGCGAGGGTAGCGACCTACAAGGTCGCCCGGAGGGCATGGCGACCTATGTTGGGACGTGCAGTGTCATGCAACACGTCATTCTCACGTTCATCTCTCTGTTTGAGCAAGGGTAGGTCGCCGGAGTGCATGGCGACCTACAAGGTCGCCGGAGTGCATGGCGACCTACAAGGTCGACCGGAGTGCATGGCGACCTACAAGGTCGCCCGGAGTGCATGGCGACCTACGGCCAACACTGTGGATTTCACCCTATTTAAGCAATTAATCTTGGAGTGCATTAGTCGTAAATTAATTTCTTTCGGAACATTATCTCGAAAGTTTTACAATTACATCTGTCCTTTCAGTCCTTGCTCATAAGTTATCTCTCTCTCATCTCCTAGCCCCCACAAATAAGAATAGAATGCGAGGAATTGGAGTATAATAGTATCTTTTTAAAAAATTTAATTTTCATATAATTTATCTATTTTATGTATATATTTTTATTGATGAAATAATTTTACACTTTTGAAATTTGATAATTTAATACCCCCTAAATTTTTAATATAACTTCTTAAGTTCACACTGCATAACATAAATTTTGTATTTATCCTTACACATCATAACTCCAAAGTAAAGAAATAGATATATATGTTTAGGTTCCACTTAAAAATATTTTTGATTATTTGTAAATTGATCGAATCTAATTATTAATTTTTTAAATTAAAGCTTATTTAATCTGATATAATTTATATTTTATTTTAATTCACTAATTAAAAAAAATTATGATGATAGAAAAATTAGTCTAACCCGAAATTTTTTAGTTGATTCAACTTTATTAAATCGAATGTTCACCCCTATCAGTCCAATCTGTCTTAAAAATCCTGCTCCATTTTCATGGACGAGTGAGCTCAAAGGTAACACGGTTGCTGGTCGATCGTCAGCCATTAGTCTTCTAAACTCTTAAACATCCCATTCCCATTTCCATACATTATATATTAGAATCATATTAGTAAAGAGCAACATAAACAAAAATGAAATTTTAAGTGACAAACTCTGGAAATCATTATATATATAGTTTCTTTTGATTCGTACAGAGGAGGGAGCCATTACATTTCGTTCTTGAAATCAAGATTAGTGAAAAACAGAAACGTACCATCAAATACCTACCAACAAGAAAAAAAAAAACGCAAGACCTATAGTCATTGTTGTATCCAAAATGAAGGAGAGCACTCCAATACCACACTACTACTCTTCCTCTGCCATACTTTTTCGTACGGTCTTTTTATTTTTTTACTCTTTTTAAAGCGTAACGACGGAAGCTAAAGAAAAATCAGAGCCAGAGAGCTCCGGCTTGTTGAGTAGAGGGACAAGTGTGCCGTTGATGTGAGAAGCCATGACCCTATCCATTGCACCCACAAGCTTCCCTCCAATGAAACAACAGGAACAGCAGGAGAGGCACCCATCAGCCTGATCAAAGCCTTCTCCATATCACTCCCTCTAGGGTCTTGATCCAGTTCAATCACGGTTGGGTTAACTCCCATGCCACAAAAGAGCCTCTTAATGGCGTGGCACATGCAGCAGCTGCTAATGCTGAAGATAACCACCGCATTCTCCGAAGCCAACCTCTCTATCTCTCAAATGGATCCCCGGCAACAACAGCATAGTCCTCGTGGTCGGCATGTAAGATCCCATGAACTGTCGTCTGGCAATTCATTTCACTGCCTTGAAAATTAGTAGAGACAGAAGAAGTTTTGGAAATTTGGGACTTTGGCCTTGGCTTTAGCTGGTAGTGACGAATACATAATGTTTTTCGACCCGTTGGTATTTATAGACTGGAGAGAATCCAAAACATTATGCTACTATTATATTTTTTTAATAAAAATAGAGTGAAAATCTCATGAAATTTTATTCTATACAGTATTAATAATAGTATGATGAGGTGGAGTTGATAGGACGTGATGAGGTCGAATGTGAATATTCTCAAGGGCAGTGATACTCTATTTATGGTGAAGTTTCTTTGATTTGGGCGGTTTCTTCGTTCCTTTTTCTTTCCAGAGAAAATCTTAAAAAGAACAACTAAGAATGAATATAGTCGACGTGTATACTTGGTTTAATTAGGTTTCAATCAGAGTTTTTCTCTTTGCGTTTGACACGTATTCTCTACCTTTTAGCATGTTAAATTATTGTTTTTATTTAAATTCTTTGACTATGAAAAATAGAGTAATCACTCACAATATTATCGATATGAACCTCTCAACAATTTTCATATAGGAAGTCCTAATTTAAAATCCCCCAGAAAATATCATAATATTTTTTTTTAAACTAAAATGATTACAAAACATTATATGTTCTAAATACTCTTAACCATTTGACATTGAACTTTCAACTAATCATTTGGCAATGGGGTAAGTTGATTCATGCAAAATCTCATAATAATTTAAATGGAATATCGTTTGATTAATTAATCAACATCTAGAGAGAAGGTTCTAGATTTAGTTTTCTTCTTAATTGTATTAGACCAAATTTTTATTCAGGTCTTTTAAGAGTCATTGTATGCCATGTTTCTTTTAAGTATGGCACATCTAACCAATTTTCTCATAATAAACTAAACTAAACATTTATTATCCAAATTATTTGCTACATGTGGGACTCACATAAACAACATTATCTGTTTAGCATCTTTGACATGGAAGATAGCTTCAACTATGTAAGAATTTGATCTTTATCATTTCAGACTAATTTTCCAGTTCAGTTTATTTAAATATATATTTGAAATGAACTCATCAAACGACCTCAATAATAAAAGTGAGTATTTTATTTATAGTTTTTGGATTCGAACAGTGGGTCTGCAAGAATGTGCGTATTATCAATGACTAATAAAGATTCTGAATAGATACTACTTATAATCACCCTACTATTCAACTGATAATATCATCTGATAAAATTTCTTTTCCCCACGGGTGAGCACATGCAATGTTGCTGCCATGGCTCACAGCAGGGCGCCTAGTGTATGATGCAGCCTTGTCCAATATTTATGCAACAATGCCTGTCTTTTTGTTTAGTTTCTGCTCACGATCATGAAGTAAATAAGAATGGAGAAAATGATTAAAAAATACACACCTTTTTTAGATTAAATTAAAGAGGGGTGTCCGTATATGACCAAAAAGAAAAGGTTTCTGTTTTTTGCAGGATTAGAATTGGAGAGGGAAACAATGCAAGGGGTATAGATTAGCGTTAAAATGGAAATGGGGGATGAGGAAAAAGAAAATGATATTATTCGATTGTGCTTGTCGGATTCTTTTCCATGCACGTGTTTCTTTTTATTTAGTGGAGTTTTCAAGAATAATTAAATTTTATTCATGAAATTTTACCTAACTTAAAATAGCTCCTAATATGTTAGACTGAAATATACATGATAATCTTCGACAAAGTGAGATAATTTGTACTATCTCTTCCATTTACCTTTTACTGCTTGCCAAAAACAAAGTAAAAGAAGAGAAAAAAGGGATACTGTGAGGTACTAAGTGAATGGTGATTCAGAAACTATAATGCGTGCTACTAGCTGTGGTAAGAGATGATTTTGATGATTCAACTTTCAAGCTTTTGGGACGAGAAAATGCATGCTTTTGACAAGAGAGTGACTTTGAAGTTTGAGGAATAATGTACACGCTGGATATGATATAAATTACATGCATTGCATGCATTCCCATGTACTTAGTCTAAGTATAGCTGATGCCATCTGGGAGTGCTCAATTGAACCCCAGCCACGAGATCAAATTGGTCAAAAAGGTAAGCAGATCTTGGAGAAGGCGATCATGTTGATGAGATTATAGCCGTTGATATGCTGAGAGAAGTGATCGAATGGTGGGGTTTTGATTTATTCCACGATTAGAACAAGAACAAGCTAGTGGCTGCAGAACAGCAGAAGCTTTGCTTATAGTATATCATAATATGAAAAATATAACTATTGACGGGGTATGGCGTGATGGAATCGCCAGCTTTTTTCATTGTTTTATTGCGTTCAATTCAACGATTATCCCTTCACTTTATCCTTCGTTTTCTTTACCTTTTATAGTGAAAAAAAGGTCAGAGACAGGTTTCAAGAATGGTAATTTAGGAACAATATTCATTTCCAAAGCTCCCTCCTAAGGTATGATGAAAATAAGGTTTTTGATGGAAGCTTGTTTGTGGTGGGAGCCAAGTTTAAAAATATTTAATGATATGATGGAAGGAAGTGAGTGATAATGGTGTCGGAGAAGGTAAATAAAGCAACCCACAAAACTGTTATAAAATATTCTAAAATAATGGTAATGATTTTTAGAAGGATAATGATATTTTTATATCAAAAATACATTTTTTCCAATTAAAAGAAGAAGTTAATTGATTAAGTATGGCATGATCGTTTTTATAATGGATATCTACAATATGTCACATTAGTTATTGAAATTATTAATTTTTTTATACTTTTCTAATAAATAATTTAAGGTTAGTTTGTGACACCAAACTCAATTAAATAAAAAATTAATAATATGTATATATTTTAATTTTAAATTTTTTATTCTTTTGTAAATAAACTGTTATAGAATTTGCAATCCAAAAAGTATATATAGAACTTAAATTTCATAATTTAATTAATTAATAATAATTATTAAAAAAAATATTATCTATAATTGTATATTCTGATCCATATACCATAGAAAATATAGAGTAATTAAATCATAGCCAACTTAATTATTTAAAAATGTTCTACATAATTTATATTTTATGCTTCTAACCACATTACTTGCATGTTAATTTCCGCCTTAAGGTTTCTTTGTTTTAAATGAGATAGATTTATATGTGGGTTTAATGTCTATCTTATTAGAGCTAGGGACGGGCATAGGATCCGAACCCGACGGTTCCGACCCGATCCAATTGGTTGATTTTTTTAAATCAGGTTCAATCGGGTCGGGTTTGTTTTTTAAAGGTGATATTCGGGTCGGGTCGGATTCGGGTTTAGGGTAAAAAATAATCGACCTAATCCGACCCGAAAAAATATAATTTTACTTGTATATTTAGGAAGAATTATAATATATTCCTCTATATTATTTTTTCAATTAAATCATTGTTTTATTAAATAAATAATATTTTTTATTATTTCGAGTCGGATCGGATGGGGTTCGGATTTTATCTAAAAAATCGAGTCGGATTCGGGTTGGGTGGAGGGTATATTTTTACGGGTGGGTCGGATTGGCCGAAACCCAACCATGACCATCCCTAATTAGAGTACATTAATTCAAATATATGAAAGATAGAATAAATACATGATTTTAAATTACAAAATATAAAATATACTTAAGATTTAAACTACAAATAAAATAAATATACCTCCTAAATGTATTTCTATAAAAATAAAATGCATTATCTCTGATTGAAACACCTCAAATGCCTTCATCATCCCAGTTTCCTAACCAACGCAAATATATTAATTTACTGCACATTTAAATGGATAAGACAAAGTACATAGGCATCGAAAATAACTCTAACAAACTTGCATTATATTTGAAAATGAACCTTACAATGAGCAAGATTTTTACATAATTTTGAGCCCTTCGTGGTTGAAAGATGGGGTTTAAGTTGGCATCGGTCGTTATGATCTTTGTCGGCTGATGTTCCCCGGCGGCAATAGACGACCAGGCGACTAAAAAGGTGACATCCGAGTGGTGTTTATAAAAGAGCCTACTGCGTTCATGGCTTGGTTGTGCCGATCAGAACGCTCTTCTCAAATCGGCTCGTTGATGATTTCCTTGTAGCACCCGACTGTTTCCACCACTTGTATATTAACGGTGGAACTACTTCAGTTCATGGCCCATTTCCCCACTTTCAAATTTGTTTAAGGCCATTCATGTGACGCTGAAATCAGTAACGGGTGTTTTTTTTTTTTTGGAATAATAAAAGGGGTAAGAGCCATTACAAGAACTAAAATCCAAGAAAAGGAGGACCATGAAGTCCCTTTGCAAGTAAGAGCTAATTCGGGGGAGGTTCCATGAAAACTCTAGTAGAGTCATTGGAGGAAGATGATAGCTTTGCCATAAAATCAGCTGAGAAGTTCGCTTCACGTGGATCAAGAATTCTACAAACCAAGTCTTCAAGACTATGTTAGCGATAGCTCGGACAAGAGAAATAGGGCTCAAATGCGCTGAGGAGGAAGTAACAAGATTTATCGCTTCACAGCAATCAGTTTGGCATTGAACTCATTCAAAGCCATTGGACAGGCGACGCAGAGACCTTCTAAAATACCCAGAGCTCTGCATGAAGGGGCTGAGAAAAACCAATGTATTATTAAAGCCTATTAACCAGTCACCATAATGATTCTGATAAGCCACCTGCATAGCTAGCAGAAGTGGAGGCTGAAACCGAACCATCAATGTTTAAGGTAACCCAACAAAAGCCAGCAGGCTTCCATTGGATTAATTCTTGAGCACGGGGAAAGCTCGAACCCGGTTGCAAAAGCGAGATAGGCTGGAAGTCTTTGAAAGAAGTCGGATTTGGCACCTTAGGAATATGCACAATGCTTGTGCGATTGAGAGCAGGTTCAATGTCCACTCCAACAAAAACATATTGGACCATGCAAGTAATAGAAGGGATGACGATGTCCCAATGCTTCTAGTAAAATTGGGCATGAAGGCCATCAGCACCCGGAGACTTGAGAGGAGACATGTCAAAGTGCGCATCTTTGATTTCCTCAAAATCTGGAATTCGATCAAGTTTGTTGAAGGTCAATAATATCAATGATTGGGAAGCATCCAGAAAGCGGAAACCTTCATGAAGGAACATTATCCACAGAGTAAAGATTGCGGAAGAACCTAACAACTTCTTCATTAATGGTTTCTTCATCAGAGCACCACTCACCGGATGAGAGTTGAATAGATGAATTCTTGTTGAAAATATTTTGATATTTCGATATAACAAATAAAATATCATTGAATTTTAAGATTTTATATTCAATTTTAAATTATATATTCGATTAAATTATTCGAATATCAAAATATTACTTCAAGTTTATAAATGTCAATTTTACTCCTTACTTAAGTGTAAAATTGTGTTTCAATCTTAAAATATTTTTGAAACAATTTTTATAAAGTATTTCGAACCTTAATCGAGCCAAAAATAAGTTTTAAGTAAGGATGTACCGATACACCCATAGGATGTACCGATACCCCTGAATTTCGAATGTAATAAGGGTACCAATACATAGCCTAGTGTACCGATACCCCTCATGTTATAATTGGCTCCGAGAAACATCGAATGTAATTAGTGTACCGATACCCCTAGGAGGTACCGATACACTTGGTCAAATAACAGTTGAAATATTTAAATTTTACACTTGGTGTACCGATACCCTTTAAAGGTGTATCGATACCCCTACGCTCCCAACAGATTTTTTTAATGGTATTCACACCATAACGGCTCTATTGACTTCACCAATGATCTCCAACGTTCAGAATCAATCCATGGTGTATTTAGACAAGTTCTGAAGCCATTGATCAATAAGAATTGAGAAAGAATCAAGAGAGAAACCATCAAACCTCAAGCTTGAGAAATTCAAGCCTATTTTCATTCAATATTCAATTTGCTTTCAAGAACACACTTTGTGCTCAATTGTATTCATATTTGAGTGTTCTTTTCTTGTTCTAGAATTGTGCAAACAATCTACCTTGAGAGGTTTTTCTATAAAGTTTGCGAATTTGTAATTTTCTCTTTGGGAGAGAGTGATCTCAAGAATTTAGGGTATAATTCTTGAGGGAGTTGTAAGGTTACTCTTTGTCCTCAAAAGAAAGACAAATTAGTGAATTTATGGAAAATCCTTAGTGTGGATAGCTAAGGTAGTGGACGTAGACTTTAGTTGAGAAATTCGAACCACTCTAAATCGTTGTGCAAATATTTTTAATTTTCTGCAAAAGCTTCCACCGAAATTTTTAATTGCCAATTTACCCCCTCTTGGCCGATTCATTCGATCAATTAACTCAATAATTGGTATCAGAACTATACTTATTTGAAGGTTTTACCACCTCTTGAGTCGATTCGGGAAAAATTATATCGATATTCAAGTCATCATTGACCTCTACATCAAACTTCAACTTCGTTCTTGATTCTCAGCCCATCAACAAGCCTCCTTTTTTCAATGGAGCTACTTATGCTTATTGGAAGAATAGGATGAGATACTTCATTCAAGCTAGTGACATGGGAGCATGGAAAATCGTGATGAACGGATACACCGAACCATCCACACATCCAAATATGTGGAGTGAAGAAGAGACAAGAATGTTCCAGCTCAACTCAAAGATTATCCATATTCTTTTCTGTGCACTTTGTCCAGATGAATACGGGAAAGTTTCATCTTGTACAACCGCCAAAGAAATATGGGATAAACTACAAGTCACTCATGAAGGCACCGACAAGGTAAAAGAAAAAAAATTAGTCTTCTTACTCATAGCTATGAAAATTTCAGGATGAAACCAGATGAAGATATCAAAGTTATGATGGGTAGATTTTTCGTGATTGTCAATGGCCTCAAAGCATATGGAGAAATCATTCAAAATGAGAAGTTTGTAAGGAAGATATTTATTCTCTTCCAAAAGTTTGGCAATCAAAGAAGACGACGATTATCGAAGCTAAAGATTTAAAGTCTTTAACTCTCGATGAAATCATCGGTTCTCACCTCACGCATGAAATTATGATTCAAGATGAGGTAGACCTCGAGAAGAATGACAAGACAAAGAAGTAGACGGAGAAAAAGAAGAACGTTGGAGTTTCTCTCAAATCCATGAAAGATGAGAGTGATTCTGATGATGACGACGATGATGAAGAGATGACATTATTTTCCAAACGGTTTAGAAAATTAATGAAGCCCAACAGAGGAAGAAAATTCAAAAGAAATAAAGGCTTAAAAATGAACCAAATGAGAAAGACTCGATCATTTGCTATGAATGCAAAAAGCCCGGACATGTCAAATACAATTGCCTGCAATTAAAGAAAAAAATGGTCAATCAAAAAAGAAGCACAAAGCACAGGTGATTACTTGGAGTGATGATGATGAATCATCAAATGAAGAGGAACAAGAAGTAGTGAACCTGAGCTTGATGGCCACCAGGGAAGATTCTCAAGTAACCTCTAATTCATTTTATTTATAAGATTATTCTTTTGACGAATTATTAGAGGAATATACTGGGTTGTCTTCGGATTATGAGAAATTATTTTCAAAATACAAGAAAGATATTTCAAAATTGAAAAATAAAAATAATCTCATAACCAAGACCAACAATGATCTTGAAAGTACAATTAATGAATTGCAAATCAAAATCAAAGACTTTGAAAAGAAAAATTTTGATTTGCATAATTTACTTTCAAGAGTCAACGATGATCATCAAAAAGAAATTGATGATCTTAAAACCTCTTTCAATAAAGTTGGACCAAAACGTTTTGAAAAAAGAGAATGTTCAAAATCTAACTATATTGGAAAGAGTTTTAAAAATCATAGAGGTCCCCAAAGAACCTCTAATGGAAAAATTGTTAGAAGTATATGAGTTTCTAAATGACTCAATACTACTAAAGATAAGGATATCCTAAATAAATGGATACCCAAGGGGACTAGGATTTTAGGGACTAATGAATATAGACTCAAAAGAATTTGGGTACCAAAAATCAAAAATTAATCTATGTTTGTAGGAAAAGGAGAATTGCTACAAGTTCAAATTCATGGTTCCTTGATAGTGGATGCTTAAGACATATGACCGAAGATAAGAGTCGGTTTATGATGCTTAAGACATATGACCGAAGATAAGAGTCGGTTTATAGAGCTTAACGACAAAAATGGAGGAGTGATAACCTTTGGTGACAACTCAAAAGGTTACATTGAAAGTATAGGTACTATAGGTAATACCGCTTCCATACAAATAGAAAAAGTATTATATGTGAATGGGTTAAAGCATAATCTATTGAGTATTAGTCAATTATGCGATAAATGATACAATGTCATGTTTGAATCAAATGGTTGTAAAGTCATTGACATTGCATCTAATCGGATTATGCTGATTGGTTATAGAATAGGAAACATATACATGGTGCATTTAGATACAATAAATATGACTAATTTATGCCTAGTTGCTAAGGATGAACATGATAGTTGGTTATGGAATAGAAGACTATGACATACAAGCATGAGTGTTTTACAAAGACTAATTCAAGGAGATTTAGTAAGGGGTTGCCAAAGCTAAAATTTGACAAAATAAAATATGTGATGCATACTCAAAGGGAAAACAAAAGAAAGTTTCCTTTAAATCCAATAATGATGTATCCACTAGTAGAGTATTACAATTGATCCATATAGATCTTTTTGGGCCAATTAGGGCTATTATCTTGGGTGGAAAACAATATGATTTTGTCTTGGTAGATGATTATTCTAGATATACCTGGGTTCTATTCTTAAGTACTAAAGATGAAGTATTAGAAAATTTCATCACGTTTTCAAAAGTAATTCAAAACGAAAAAGGTTACTCAATTTCTAGTGTTAGGAGTGATCATGGTACTGAATTTGAAAATCTTGGATTTACCGATTTTTGTAATTCAAATGGAATTAGCCATAATTTTTCAATACCAAGAACCCCTCAACAAAATGGAGTTGTTGAGAGGAAAAATTGAACTTTAGAAGAAATGGCTAGAACCATGCTTTGTGAAAACAATTTACCAAAATATTTTTGGGCGGAAGCCACAAATATCGTTTGTTATGTAATTAATCGAGTAATGATTAGGCCTATTTTGAAGAAAGCTCAATATGAAATTTTTAAAAATAAAAAGCCTAACATTAGTTATTTTCATCCATTTGGATGTAAATGTTTTGTTTTAAACAACAGTAAAGACAATATTGGCAAATTTGATGTTAAAAGTGATGAAGGAATTTTTCTGGGTTATTTTTTAAATTCTAAAGCTTATCGGGTATTTAATAAAAAAAACTTTAATGGTAGAAGAGTCTATACATGTTGTTTTCAATGACAATCCTCTTCTGAGGAATGATTCTTGTGTTGATGATGACGTAGGTATTGTAAATACACATGACATTGGACATTACGTTGGAGAATCATCATCAAAAGAATAGTTGAAGGATGAGGAAACTCAAGATGCCTTCAAGAATCTGACCATTGAAGAAAGGGAAATCTCATACCCAAGAGAATACAACTATGTCAAGGATGGTGAGATTATAGGTGATTCATCCAAAGGGGTAACTACTCGATATTATCTTAGAAATGTATGTAATTTTGTTGTATTTATCTCATGCATAGAGTCTAAGAATATCCAAGAAGCATTAGATGATGAAAATTGGATTATGGCGATGCAATAAGAGTTAAATCAATTTGAGAGAAATAAAGTATGACATTAGTTGAAAGACCTAGTAATAAATCTACTGTATGTACTAAATGGGTGTTTAGGAACAAACTAGATGAGAGTGGTAATATAGTGAGAAACAAGGCTAGACTTGTTGCTCAAGGCTATACTCAAGAAGAGGGCATAAACTATGATGAAACATATGCTCTCGTAGCTAGAATGGAAGCAATTAGAATGTTATTAGCATTTGCATGTTTCAATTAATTTAAATTATATCAAATGGATGTTAAAAGTGCATTTTTAAATGGTTTTATAAAAGAAGAAATGTATGTGGAACAACCTTCTGATTTTGAAGATTCAAAATTTCTAAATCATGTTTTTAAATTGACAAAAGCTTTATATGGTTTAAAACAAGCTCCTAGAGCTTGGTATGAAAGATTGTCAATTTTTTTAATAGAAAAAGGTTTTTCAAAAGGGGAGGTTGATACTACATTGTTTTTTAAACGAAAAGGTAAAGATTTATTAGTAGTTCAAATTTATGTTGATGATATAATTTTTTGTTCTACTAATGATGTTCTTTGCCAAGAATTTTCTAAGCTAATGCAGAGTGAATTTGAGATGAGCATGATGAGGGAGCTTTCATTTTTCTAGGGGCTCCAAATCAAGCAAAGAAAAGATGGCATCTTCATCAATCAAGCAAAATATATTAAGGATATGCTCAAGAAGTTCGGCTTGGAAAATGTCTGTTGAAAACATTTTGATATTTCGATATAACAAATTAAGTTAAATGAATTTTAAGATTTTCCAAAATGATTTTCTAAGTATATTCGATATAATTATTCGAATATCAAAACATTACTCAAAATTTCAAAAATCATTTTTAATCCTTACTTAAGTGTAAAATTAAGTTTTAATCTTAAAACAATTTCAAAATAATCTTTCAAAGTATTTCGAACCATTTCAAAGCCAAAAATTCCAGATTGCTCAGAGGGAACCGATTCCCCCCCAAGGGGGTACCGATTCCCCCTGAATGGTTTGGCTCCGAGATTTCTAGAATGCTCGGAGGGAACCGATTCCCCCATAGGGGGTACCGATTCCCCCTGTTCAACGGTCGAAATATTTGAATTTTACACTTAGGGAACCGATTCCCCATAGGGGGTACCGATTCCCCCCATGCTCCAAACTGTTTTATTAATTGTTTTCACACTAAAACGGCTATATGATCTTCACTAATCATCCCCAACGTTCAGAAGAGATTCAAGGTGTATTTAAACAAGTTATGAAGCCCTTGATCAACAAAGAAATCATAGAGAAACAAGAGAGAAAGCATCAAACACCAAGTTTGTGCAAATCAAGCCAATTTTCCTTTCAATATTCATTTTGCTTTCAAGAACACCATTTGTGCTCATTTGTAATTATCTTTGAGTGTTCTTTTCTTGTTCTAGAATTGTGCAAACATCTTACCTTGTGAGGTTTTCTTGTAAGTTTGCAAATTTGTAATCTTCTCTTTGGGAAAAAGAGTGTTCTCAAAAGTTGGAGTATACTCTTGAGGGATTTTGTAAGGTTATCACTTTGGCCTCAAAAGAAAGAACAAATTAGTGAATTTGTTGGAAAATCCTTAGTGTGGATAGCTAAGGTAGTGGACGTAGACTTTGTTTGAGAAAGTCAAACCACTGTAAATCGCTGTGCAATTACTTTCAATTTTTCTGCAAAAGCTTCCACGAAATTTTTAATTGCCAATTCACCCCCCTCTTGGCCGATTCCGTCGATCGATTAACTCAACAATTGGTATCAGAGCCTCACTCATTTGAAGGTTTAATCACCTCTTGAGTAGATCTGGGAAGAGTTAAATCGATAAAGATGACGTCCACTTCCGGTTCATTCTCCATGGAAGAATCTTGACCAATTGGCGTGCCTCCACACTTCAATGGAACAAATTATCGTCGTTGGAAGAGGTTCATGATGATGTTTATTCAAGCACATGATATGGAAGCTTGGATGATAATCGAGAACGGATATTCTTTTCTTACGAAGAAGGTAAAGAAGTGGAGTAATCAAGAACGGAAGGAAGCTCAACAAAACACAAAGGCTATGCATATGTTATGTTGTGCAATTGATCCTAATATATAAAGGATTTTCTTCTTGTTCAAGTGCCAAGGAAATGTGGGATAAGCTTGAGGAGATCTATGGAGACAAGGAAAAAAAAGAACCAATAAAAGTGATGTCTCTATTAGCTCTCACAGAGCCAAAGGTATCTTCTAACTCAAATAGATTAAATTCAAAATCTTTTAGTGAGTTACAAGATGCTTATGATGAATTATTTTCGGAGTTTGAGACCATGAACTCCAAATACAATAAATTGATTTCTAAATTTATTACTAAAAATGATCTTATTTTGAAAGCTAAAAAGAACTTGGAAAATAAAAATGAAATGTTGAAAAAGGAGTTAGAGCTTTCAAAAATAAAATCGGAAAACTTTGAAAAGAAATTTTCAAATTAAACAACTTCTCTAAACTAAAATGGATTTTGAAAAACAAAATGAAATTTCGAAGAAGAATTTAGAGCTTTCAAAGATAAAATTTGAAAGTATGGAAAAGGAAAATTTCGATTTAGAAGTTAAGCTTGAATGTTTAACAAAAGAAAAAGAGATCATTTTAAATAATTCATCTAGTTCAATAATGACAATATGCTCACATTGTCATTATCATGGTCATAAGGAACATACTTGTCCTTTAAAGAAAGGAAAACGATTTAAAATTAGACAAGTATGGGTTCCAAAAGGAACAAGAGGCATTGAAACTAATGTTCAAGGATCCAAAGCAATTTGGATACCAAAATACACTTAAATGTCTCTTGTAGATGTGTGTGGGAGCAATGGTGATGAAGATGATGATATTCAAGATGCTCTAGCCACACATGAAAAAGGAATGGGTAACCTCTAAACTTAATGTTATTATTTTATTTGGTTGCTCATTTAGTTTGTGCATACATGAGGTTTTAAATATTGAATAATTTTTGATTTTGCATAATTGTTTTATTCTCATGTATGTTGAAAATATGGTTATGATGAACATTTTAAAGTTATATTTTTTTTAATTTTAGTTCATCATAATAAAACTTGGTCAAAATTTTAACGTAATTGATATTCATTTTAAACCATTGATATCAAATTTCAAACAATTTGATTTTTGACCTTAAATTTTGTTCTAATGTTTATGCAAGTAATTTCAAAGTTTTAATGATATCTCTCTAAATCGATATCAATCATTAATGCATAACATCTTTGTAAAACTTTATGCATATGCTCTTAATTTTGATAATCAACATTGCATAATGTTTTATATGTGAATGGATTAAAGCATAATCTTTTGAGTATTAGTCAATTGTGTGATAAAGGATTCAATGTCTTATTTGAAATTAATGGTTGTAAAGTCATTGACATTGCATCTAATCGGATTATGCTTGTTGGTCATAGAATAGGGAACATTTACATGGTGCATTTAGATTCTTTTGATATGACTAATTTATGCCTAGTTGCTAAAGATGAACATGATAGTTGGTTATGGCATAGGAGACTAGGACATGCTAGTATGAGTGTTTTGCAACGGCTAATTCAAGGTGATTTAGCTCGAGGGTTGCCTAAGCTTAAATTTGATAATGATAAAATCTGTGATGCTTGTGCTAAAGGAAAACAAAAGCGTGTTTTCTTTTAAATCTATTAATGACGTATCAACTAGTAGAGTATTACAATTGATCCATGTAGATCTTTTTGGGCCAACTAGGACTACTAGCTTGGGTGGAAAACAATACGCATTTGTCTTGGTAGATGACTATTCTAGATATACTTGGGTTCTATTTTTAAGTACTAAAGATGAAGCATTAGAACAGTTCATCACATTTTCAAAAATAATTCAAAATGAAAAGGGTTACTCTATAACTAGTGTTAGGAGTGATCATGGCACTGAATTTGAAAATCTTGGATTTATTAAATTTTGTAATTCTAATGGTATTAGTTATAATTTTTCAGCACCTAGAACCCCTCAACAAAATGGAGTAGTTGAGAGGAAAAATCGAACTTTAGAAGAAATGGCTAGAACCATGCTTTGTGAAAATAATTTGCCAAAATATTTTTGGGCGGAAGCCACAAATACTGCTTGTTATGTTGTTAATCGAGTAATGATTAGGCCAATTTTAAAGAAAACTCCATATGAAATTTTCAAAAATAAAAAGCCTAACATTAGCTATTTCCATCCTTTTGGATGTAAATGTTTTGTTTTAAACAACGGTAAAGAAAACCTTGGCAAATTTGATGCTAAAAGTGATGAAGGAATTTTTCTGGGTTACTCCTTAAATTCTAAAGCTTATCGTGTATTTAATAAAAGAACTTTAGTTGTAGAAGAGTCTATACATGTTGTTTTCGATGATAATCCCCCTCCGAGGAAGGATTCTTGTATGAATGATGATGTAGGTGTTATAAATACAAATGACGTTAGACATGAAGTTGGAGAACCATCAAAGGAAGAAACGAAAATGAGGAAACTCATGATCCTCTTGAGAATCCAACCATTGAAGAAAGGGAAGTCTTATCCAAGAGAGTACAACTATGTCAAGGATGGTGAAATTATAGGTGATCCATCAAAAGGGGTAACAACTCGATCTTCTCTTAGAAATATTTGTAATTATGTTGCATTTATCTCATGCATAGAGCCTACGAATATTAAAGAAGCATTAAATGATGAACATTGGATTATGGCTATGCAAGAAGAGTTAAATCAATTTGAGAGAAGTAAAGTATGGACATTAGTTGAAAGGCCTAGTAATAAATCTACTATAGGTACTAGATGGGTATTTAGGAATAAGCTTGATGAGAGTGGTAATATAGTGAGAAACAAGGCTAGACTTGTTGCTCAAGGGTATACTCAAGAAGAGGGCATAGACTATGATGAAACATACGCTCCCGTAGCTAGGATGGAAGCAATTAGAATGTTATTAGCATTTGCATGTTTTCATGAATTTAAATTATATCAAATGGATGTTAAAAGTGCATTTTTAAATGGTTTTATAAAAGAAGAAGTGTATGTGGAACAACCTCCAGGTTTTGAAGATTCAAAATTTCCAGATCATGTTCTTAAATTGACAAAAGCTCTTTATGGTTTAAAACAAGCTCCTAGAGCTTGGTATGAAAGATTATCAAATTTTTTTAATTGAAAAAGGTTTTTCAAAAGGAAAGGTTGACACTACATTGTTTTTAAAGCATAAAGGTAAAGATTTATTAGTAGTTCAAATTTATGTTGATGATATAATATTTGGTTCTACTAATGATGTTCTTTGCCAAGAATTTTCTAAGCTAATGCAAAGTGAGTTTGAGATGAGCATGATGGGGGAGCTCTCATTTTTCTTGGGACTCCAAATCAAGCAAAGAAAAGATGACATCTTCATTAATCAAGCTAAGTACATCAAAGATATGCTCAAGAAGTTTGGACTGGAAAATGGGAAACCTCATAACACTCCAATGAGCTCTTCAACAAAGCTTGACTTAGATGAAGGAGGTAAATGTGTAGATGTTAAATTATATAGGTCAATGATTGGCTCTTTGCTTTATCTAACTGCAAGTAGACCGGATATTATGTTTAGTGTTTGATTGTGTGTTAGGTTTCAATCATGTCCTAAAGAATCACATTTACTAGCTGTTAAGAGAATCTTTAGATACCTTAAGGACACTCCTAGTTTAGGACTTTGGTATCCTAGAGACTCTAGCTTTAGCTTGCATGCCTTTTCTGATGCGGATTATGGAGGATGCAAATTAGATAAGAAAAGCACCTCCGGTACTTGCCAATTCCTTGGAAATATGCTGATTTCTTGGTTTTCAAAGAAACAAAATTGTGTTGCATTATCTACCACTGAAGCAGAATACATTTCAGTCGGTAGTTGTTGTGCACAAGTTTTATGGATAAAACAACAACTTTTTGATTATGGAATTGAAGTAGGTACCATTCCTATCAAGTGTGACAATACTAGTGCTATTTGTCTCACTAAAAATCCCATCCAACACTCTAGAACTAAGCACATTGAAATAAGACATCACTTCATTAGAGACCATGTCACTAAGGAAGATGTAGTTCTAGAATATGTTGATACTTTGCATCAATTAGCGGATATCTTTACAAAACCCTTAGACAAGGAAAGGTTTTGGACACTTAGAAGAGAATTAGGTTTAACTAACCTATCTTCACTTAGTGTTTAAAATAATTTAGCACTTTTAATAAATACTGAAAAATGCTTATAATAATAATTTTTGATTGCATTCTTGCTATTAGTTAGGGGGAGTTTATGATTCTTAGTGAAAATTAATTTTATGTTCAAATAATGTTTAAAGATTAATTTAATTGTTTGAACACGATTATTTTTTCAATATATGAGTTGCCTATACCACTAGAGAAGAATAATTTAGCATTTTATGTGCTTAAAAGTCATATTTTAGCATTTTTGGTGCAGAGGGAATCGATCCCCCCATGAGGGAACCGATTCTCCCTTTGAAGGGGAACCGATTCCCCCCACAGGGGAATCGATACCCCCCTGGGGTTCTGTTAAAATCGGGCAAGAACACCCAAAACCCCAAAACATATTCTATCATTTCTCTCCCTCAAACACTCAAATCTCCTTTCTTGCCTCAAATCAACGATATTAATTAGAATTCGCTTCAAATATCATCTTCTAAACCTGTTGGAGTCATTAAAATCGTGCAAACAACATCTAAATCCCCTCAATCTTCATCTTTCAAGGTAAATTTTTCTAAACTCTCTATTTCATTATTTTTGAACATAGGATTAGTTTTAGGTTGAAATAGTGATCGGGCATTGATTGTTTAGTGATTAGAAACTAGATGTTACAACTAATTTCATCAAAAACACAAGAATTTTCCAAAATTTTTAAATTTTCGAAATTAAAAAAAAAAATTGTTGTTTTTCAAATCATTGTGTTTTGATTAAATTATGTTGTTGTTATGAAAACTATATATATATTGTTTCTCAAAACCATATTTTTCAAAAGTTTTTTTTTAAACTTTGCCCATTAGGATTGATTTAGAGAACCTTGAAATATTGAGGACTCAATTGAGTTTTGGGATTAATTAAATTGCATACATTTGATTTTAAAATTGCAGGTTATCCAATTTATTCCGATTTCCTTCACCATGTCTAATCTTAAACGTGCTAGGTCTTCATCTAGTCGTTCACACCGACAACCAAATCCACCTCCAAATCCTCCACCTATTCCAATTTCTAATCCTAATCCTATTGATCCTAATTTGATTATCCAAAATTCGTGTTTCAATCATCCTGGTCCTAGAAATCATCGTTTTTGGTATTATCAATATTTCGACTCTTACAAAATCCGGGAAGAACGTATTCCTTCTCGTCAAGCTATGTTAGCTATCAATTTTAAATATCTTTCTCTTTTACAAGAGTGGAAATTTGATAAACTCTTTAACCTTGAACCCATCGTTTACCATCAACTTGTTCGTATTTTCTATTCTAATGCCGTTTGTGTTAAAGACCAAACTGAAACTGAAACCATAGGAATTCGTTCCTACCTTCTAGGACAATTCTTATATATTGACTCGGCTTACATAGCCAATACATTCGGATTAGATAATGAAGGGATTTCAAATGAAAAACAAGTTTTAGGATCTCGTTATAAAAGAAGGGATAGTGCAAGTGTCCTAGACCTTCATGAACGTTTTCTTCATCTAATGATTTCTTGGTGGTTTCGACCATCTGGAGGTCGTTATTCTACTCTTAGAGCCTTAGATCTTTGGTGGTTACATTGTTTCGAAAACAATATTAAAATCAACCTACCTCAGATTATTTTTGCTGAAATTGTTGAAACCGTAAATCTTGTTCCTAATAAAAAACTTTGTTCATCTCTTGTTTACGGTTGTATTTTGAGTAATCTGTTTTCCAAAGATGGGCTTAGAGTCGGTCTAGATGTCGTTTTTCCTCTTAAGAAACAAATTAACCTTCTTTCCTTAACGAGAGCGGGATGGATTAAGGATAAGGAAACCGGGGAATGGGTTCGATCTTCTGCAACTACTCCGGGAGCTAGTTCTTCACAAGCTCCACCCGAAGCTGACGAAGATCTCGAGCTTGAGCAACTAATGCGAGACATCGATGAAGCTGAAGATGAACCTGAGCAGGCCGAGGAGCAGCCCGAAGAGCAAGCACAACAATCGACTCAAATGCCTCCATATTTTTAATCTTTTATGGAGACATTGATTACCGATATGCGACCATGGATTCACGCTTTAATTCTATAGAGTCCATTTATCCACAATGGGAGCTCAACAATTAGAAATTCTTCGGGAAATGCGTGCAAATAATGAAGCAACCAACGCACGTATTAATGACCTCACTAACGAAATGGCCGCTATGCGAGCTCGTTTTCCTCCTCCTGATCCGGATATATGATTAAATGTTTTACTTTGTTTTCCAAACTTATTGTTTTAACATTTTGAATATTTTGGGATGTTTGAATTTGAGGATTGTGAATTTGTTTGGATTTATGGATGGTTTGAACTTATATGTTTGGTGTGATTTACTATTGCATCATTTACATCATTATTAGCAATATGACCAATTTTGCCATATCACATTATTTATGAATATTGATTACAGAACTAATGGCTAACGTTTCTCTTAATTGTGATCTTAGCAGCTTATGCATACATATACCTAATCAATTGGCTTAATTTTTCACGTTTATTTGAATCTTTTTGATTTAACAAAAAGGGGGAGAAGTGTGTTTAAAGTGTGTTTTTAAAATGATAAATGAGAGAAGTGTTAAAGTAAGGGGAGTGTTAAAGTAAGGGGGAGTAATTTCAAAACTTGATTTCAAAATCTTAAAATTACTAAAATGTTTTGTTATATCAAAAAGGGGGAGATTGTTGAAAACATTTTGATATTTCGATATAACAAATTAAGTTAAATGAATTTTAAGATTTTCCAAAATGATTTTTTAAGTATATTCGATATAATTATTCGATTATCAAAACATTACTCAAAATATTTCAAAAATCATTTTTAATCCTTACTTAAGTGTAAAATTAAGTTTTAATCTTAAAACAATTTCAAAATAATCTTTCAAAGTATTTCGAACCATTTCAATGCCAAAAATTCCAGATTGCTCAGAGGGAACCGATTCCCCCCCAAGGGGGTACCGATTCCCCCCTGAATGGTTTGGCTCCAAGATTTCCAGAATGCTCGGAGGGAACCGATTCCCCCATAGGGGGTACCGATTCCCCCCTGTTCAACGGTCGAAATATTTGAATTTTACACTTAGAGAACCGATTCCCCATAGGGGGTACCGATTCCCCCCACGCTCCAAACTGTTTTATTAATTGTTTTCACACTAAAACGGCTATATGATCTTCACTAATCATCCCCAACGTTCAGAAGAGATTCAAGGTGTATTTAAACAAGTTCTGAAGCCCTTGATCAACAAAGAAATCATAGAGAAACAAGAGAGAAAGCATCAAACACCAAGTTTGTGCAAATCAAGCCAATTTTCCTTTCAATATTCATTTTGCTTTCAAGAACACCATTTGTGCTCATTTGTAATTATCTTTGAGTGTTCTTTTCTTGTTCTAGAATTGTGCAAACATCTTACCTTGTGAGGTTTTCTTGTAAGTTTGCAAATTTGTAATCTTCTCTTTGGGAAAAAGAGTGTTCTCAAGAGTTGGGGTATACTCTTGAGGGATTTTGTAAGGTTATCTCTTTTGCCTCAAAAGAAAGAACAAATTAGTGAATTTGTTGGAAAATCCTTAGTGTGGATAGCTAAGGTAGTGGACGTAGACTTTGTTTGAGAAAGTCGAACCACTGTAAATCGCTGTGCAATTACTTTCAATTTTTCTGCAAAAGCTTCCACAAAATTTTTAATTGCCAATTCACCCCCCTCTTGGCCGATTCCGTCGATCGATTAACTCAACAATGTCAAACCCCAAGCTACTCCAATGAGCTCATCTACAAAGCTTGACAACAATGATGGAGGTAAATGTGTAGATGTTAAACTTTATAGGTCTATGATTGGCTCTTTGCTTTATCTAACTGCAAGTAGACCGGACATTGTATTTAGTGTTTGCTTATGTGCTAGATTTCAATCATACCCTAAAGAATCACATCTAAAAGCCATTAAGAGGATCTTTAGATACCTTAAGGACACTCCTAGTTTAGGACTTTGGTATCATAGAGACTCTAGCTTTAGCTTGCTTGTATTCTCTGATGCGGATTATGGAGGATGCAAAATAGATAGGAAAAGCACCTCCGGTACTTGTCAATTCCTAGGAAATATGTTGATTTCTTGGTTTTCAAAGAAACAAAATAGTGTTGCATTATCTACCACTAAAGCAGAATACATTGGTAGTTGTTGCGCACAAGTTTTATGGATGAAACAACAACTTTTTTATTATGGAATTGAAGTATGTACCATTCCTATCAAGTGTGACAATACTAGTGCTATTTGTCTCACTAAAAATCTCATCCAACACTCTAGAACTAAGCACATTGAAATTAGACATCATTTCATTAGAGATCATGTCACAAAAAGAGATGTAGTTCTAGAATTTGTTGATACTTTGGATTAAATAGATGATATTTTTACAAAACCTTTAGACAAGTAAAGCTTTTAGACACTTAGGAGAGAATTAGGTTTAACTAATTTACCTTGACTTAGTGTTTAAAATAATTTTAGCACTTTTAATTAGAAATGAAAAATGCTTATAAATTTTTTTGATTGCATTATATGCTAATAGTTAGGGGAGTTTATAATCTTTAGTAAAAATTAATAAAATGTTCAAATAAAATTTTAAGGATAGATTTTATTAATTAAACATTGTTAATTTTCAAAATATGAGTTGCCAATACCACTAGAGCTGATTAATTTAGCATTCTAAATGCTTAAAAACAGATTTTGACATTTTTGTACACAGTGTATCAATACCCCCTTGCTATGTATCAATACACCATGAATGTTTACCGATACATTCCTTGAATGTGTATCGGTACCCATACCCCCTGCCGGGTTTAGGCTATAAATCCCTAAAAATCACTTTTTGTCAAAACTCCCAAAACATAAAACACTCTGTCGTTTATCATTATCTCAACTCTTACTCTCCATTTTGCTCAAAACCTTCAATTCAAGTCGGAATTCAACTAGTTTTCAACTTCAAATCCTGCTACGATCATCAAAATCGTGCAAACATCAACACATTTCACTCAAATCCGAAATTTTCAAGGTAATTTTTCTAAAATACTTTTTTTATTTTTAAACAAAGGACTAGTTTTAGTTATTATAGTTCGAAATAGATATCGGGCATTTGATAGATTTTGGTTTAGAACAAGAATCTACAACAAATTTCATCAAAAACACAAGTTTTTCTCATATTTTTATTTTCGAAATAAAAAAATGATTTTATTTTAAATTGATGTTTTTGATTTAATTATCTTGTTTTGAAAACTATATAATGATTTTCGAACTTAATTTTCAAAAAGTTTTCAAAATTGCCCATTAGGATTAGTTTTAGAGAACCTTGAATATTGAGGACTCATATTGAGTTTTGGGATTGATATTGTTGCATACATATGTTTTCAAAATTGCAAGTATCCTTATCTCATTCCGATTTAAATCATGTCTCATTCCAAACGCCCTAGAACTTCGTCTAGTCGGTCAAACCAACCTCCTATTCCACCTCACAATCCAAACCCAAATGATCTCGAAATTACTATCCGAAATTCTTGTTTTAACGAACCTGGACGTCGGGAAAATCTCTACACTAGGTTTGTTGACATGTTCTAGTCCTATAATATTCCGGAAGAACGTATCCCTTCTATTCAAGCTATGATTGATATGAACTTTAGATATATTTCTACCCTTCAAACTTGGAAATTTGATAAAATTTTTCAGCTTCAACCTATCGTTTATCACCAACTCATCTTCATTTTCTATTCCAATGCAGTTTGTGTCCAAAACGAGTCTCAAACTGCCACCGTTAGTATTTTGTCTTATCTTTTAGGCCAATACATTCACATTGACTCTGACTCAATCGCTAGGACATTTGGTTTAGATAACGTCAGTTTAGATAACGAGAGAGAAATTGTGGCTACCCGTTATAGAGCCAAGGCTAGTGCAAGTACATTGTCAGATCACCACGAGCGTTTTCTTCATTTAATCATCTCTTGGTGGTTTAGACCATCCGGAGGTAGATATTATACTCTTAGAGCACTTGACCTTTGGTGGATACATTGTATCCAAAATAATAAGAAAATAAACCTGCCACATATTATTTTTGCTGAACTAGTTGAAACTGTAAACAACGTCCCTTCTAAACACGTAGAAACCTTAGTTTAAGGTTGTCTTCTTAGTAATTTCTTTATCAAATCCAAGCTTAGGGTCCAGCTTGATGTGGTCATCCCTCTTAAAAGCCAAATAAACCTCAAAATCTTACTTGAATTGGGATGGAGTAGGGATAAAGATCAATGGGTTCGATCAACCCAGAAAACACCGGGTGCTAGTTCTTCACGGGCAGTACCGGCACCGGCTGATGATGATCCAGAACTTAAAGATCTTTTTCGGGATGTCGATGATCTCGTTAACCTAGCTGAGGACGAGCCGGTCCAGCAAAAGAATCATATGCCTCCATATTTTCGATCGTTCATGGAGAATTTGACATGAGGTTTGAATCCATAGAGTCCCACCTAACCGCTATGAGGGCTCAACAATTGAAGAATCAACGGGAGATGCGAGCTAATAACGAAGCAATAAATCATCGACTCATTGCTATGGATGAAAGATTTAAAGAGCTTACACTCGACATGGATGCTCTATGAGCACATTTTCCTCCTCCCGACCCACCAATGGATGACTAAACCTTACCTTGCTTAGTTTTCATAGGTTGAATTTGAACTTATTGTTAAAACATTTTGAATGTTTTGGATTTGTGTGTTTTGGGTTTTGGATATGTTTGTTTTGGATTTGAATGGTTTGAATGGTTTGAATGGTTTGAATGTTTAATTTGAACTTCATGTTTATAGTGATTTCATTAATTTTTGCATTATTTACATCTTAGTTGAAATATGACCAATTGTCATTACATTTATGAATATTGATTATGGACTAATGGCTAACAATTTTCTTGATTGTGATCTTAGCAGCTATAGTTATATCTATATAAATAATTGATTATTTTTTCTTAAAAACTTGTTTAAAAACGTTTTTTCATAGTCTTTTTGATTTAACAAAAAAAGGAGAAAAAAGTAAGGGGGAATAATTTTTCAAAATTGATTTCAAAAATGATTTTCTTTGTTATATCAAAAGGGGAAGATTGTTGAAAACATTTTGATATTTCGATATAACAAATAAAGTATTATTGAATTTTAAGATTTTATATTCAATTTTAAATTATATATTCGATTAAATTATTTGAATATAAAAAATATTACTCCAAGTTTTTAAATGTCAATTTTACTCCTTACGTAAGTGTAAAATTGTGTTTCAATCTTAAAATATTTCTGAAACAATTTTTACAAAGTATTTCAAACCTTAATCGAGCAAAAAAAAAGTTTTAAGTAAGGGTGTACCAATAGACCCATAGGATGTATTGATACCCCTGAATTTCGAATATAATAAGGGTGTCGATACATAGCCTAGTGTACCAATACCCCTCATGTTATAATTGGCTCCGAGAAACATCGAATGTAATTAGTTTACCGATACCCTTGGGAGGTACCGATACACTTGATCAAATAAAGGTCAAAATATTTGAATTTTACAATGGGTGTACCGATACCCTTTGAAGGTGTACCGATACCCTTATGCTCCCAACAGATTTTTTAATGGTATTCACACCATAACGTCTCTATTGACTTCACCAATGATCACTAACGTTCAGAATCAATCCAAGGTGTATTTAAACAAGTTCTGAAGTCATTGATCAATAAGAATTGAGAAAGAATCAAGAGAGAAAGCATCAAATCTCAAGTTTGAGAAATTCAAGCCTATTTTCATTCAATATTCAATTTGTTTTCAATAACACACTTTGTGCTCAATTGTATTCATATTTGAGTATTCTTTTCTTGTTCTAGAATTGTGCAAACAATCTACCTTGAGAGGTTTTTCTGTAAAGTTTGCGAATTTTTAATTTTCTCTTTGGGAGAGAGTGTTCTCAAGAATTTGGGGTATAATTCTTGAGGGAGTTGTAAGGTTACTCTTTGTCCTCAAAAGAAAGACAAATTAGTGAATTTGTGGAAAATCCTTAGTATGAATAGCTAAGGTAGTTGACGTAGACTTTAGTTGAGAAAGTCGAACCACTCTAAATCGTTGTGCAAATATTTTCAATTTTCTGCAAAAGCTTCTACCGAAATTTTTAATTGTCAATTCACCCCCTCTTGGTCGATTCATTCGATCGATTAACTCAACAGTTTTCTTGTGGAAATTGGAAGTATTCCTGTCTTTAGAAGCGATCCAATCCATCCGGGATTTTAGTTTCCAAATAAGTTCTTCCTGATCAAGAATCTTTTCAAGTTCGAGTTGAAGTTGTGCCTCCAAGGTGATGAGAAAATGATTGTGCCTTCGGTCAATACTTTTTTTAATGTCGTATAGTCTTGCCATTACAGTCTTCTTTTGATGGGTAATAGAGCCAAAAACATTTGAATTTCGGGATTTTAGTTTCCAAATAAGTTCTTCCTGATCAAGAATCTTTTCAAGTTCGAGTTGAAGTTGTGCCTCCAAGGTGATGAGAAAATGATTGTGCCTTCGGTCAATACTTTTTTTAATGTCGTATAGTCTTGCCATTACAGTCTTCTTTTGATGGGTAATAGAGCCAAAAACATTTGAATTCCAAGACTTTGCTTCTTCACTGAAATTTTTAACGGCATTAGAGATAGAGAGCGAGCAGTCTCAATTATCAGCCACAAATTGGCGAAAATTTACATGCTGGAGCCAACCAGAGAAAAAGCGAAAATTCCTTTACTTACGGGAGTTGGTGGTGCCCAAGATTAATAAGTAAAGGGCGATGATTAGACTTCATTCGAAGGAGGGGGAGACAGAAGTATTAGGAAATGCTTCAATCCAATTCATTACATAAGGCTCGATCAAGTTGAACCATACAGTTTCCTCTATACCATGTAAAATTGGGACCCTCAAAACCAAGATCATGTAAACCAGTATCAAAGACAACCTTAGCAAATTGGTGGTCGGGCTTGGCGATGTTACGAGAGTCGATCATTTCATCCGAGGAGAGAATAGCATTGAAATCGCCAAGAGAAATCCAAGGTTCTGAAATATGATGAGAAAGATCCCGAAGATAATTCCAAAGAGGAATTCTCTTGGAGCGCTGGGGACTAGCGTAAATAAAAGTAGCTTGGCAAGAGCGATTATCAACTTGCACTTAATTCTGCAATGGACAACTGGAAATGGGGAAAAAGAATATCCACGTCAATATTATCAAACCAACAAATCCAAATTCCACCTGAAAAACATTGGCTTCTACTAGGAAAGAATTCGGAATCTTTAGAGCAGCGATAGTTTTGTCGGCATTAATTCCTCTGATTCTAGTCTCAACGAAGCAGACAATATCCGGTTTAGTATCACGGATAATTTGGCGAGCAACACGGTTAAAATTGCGGTGATCACACCCTTGAGCATAAAAATCTTAACACATGTAGAAATATGAGAAAGGAATCCACAAAGATGGATTATTCAACCATGGCCTCCTGACCGTAACGGGTGTTTTATATATACATTAATGTAAAACTAAAATAATTTTATATATATTTAAGATCATTAGATGAGTGAAAATATATGGTCGAGATTAATAGTAGGAAATGAAAAAAATATTTACTAAAAAACAAGAAATTAATTTCAACCATTTATTTTTACTCATCAAACGATCTTAAATCTGTGTAAAACTAAAAGAATTTTACACTATATAAGTGGATTCTAACCGTATATATATAACCACAACTATAAATTAGATGTGTTAGTCCAAGGTCCTTTTTATATAATTATACGCTAAATATTAGATATAGACGATTTTTACACGAAAATAGGTAAATCTATTGACGATGATAAAATTTATGTTTTGAAATTGAGAATAAAAAATAAATAAATGTATCAGAGTAAAGAATCAAGTTAAATTAATGTATCAAATATATATTTAATACTAAAACTGTATGTAAAAATATTCAACTTGGTTTTTTCTATTTTATTTTTAGGTATTAACAAAAACCTAAAGCCCATTTAAGCTATGATATTATTATGTCATATCGTTAATCTACATCTAAATATATAATATACTAGTATCCATTTTGATTAATCAAAACTATTAATATGTGGAGTTTTAATCTCTTAGTTTTTATGTGGCAACTGTTTTTAACTCGTAACTCAAAAGTCAATGCTGATTGTCAGCGCTCTTTTATGCCTTAATAATCATAAGTTAAGTGATTTAAAACTGGAAATGATCCATCACAAAAATAAATTAATTAATAGAAATGAAAGTCTCCTTTAATATATAGATATATTATGGGCAAACTACATAAATGATCACTCACGTTTGAATAGGTTTCTCTTTTCTCATTTGATGTTTTAAAGCTAATGCTTTAGTCATTAATGTTATTGATTTATAATAAATCGGTCATTTGACGTTAACAGATGTTATCACGGATGACATAATGCTAATGCGACACGTTAATTGATTAACCTGACAACTGTGTTGCCATGCAATACCACCTTATAACTCTCCCTATATTGAGTCAGATAACTCCATTCTCTATAAACTCGATCTGTAACACCCCCAACCCGTATCCGACCCGAATACGAGTCTGAGGTGTCACATTGACTTTTCAAACTTTGACTCTTGACAAAATTCAAGGAAAATTTAAAACTTTTATTAAAATAAAAGCGGTTATTTACATGAATTGACCAAAACAACCAAAATTGATCAAAGCATTCATAACTGACACTTTTCTTACATGACAACACTATACACAACAAAATACATACTTTATCAGTTACTTCTGATATGATCTTCTAGTAATGATATTGATCTTGCCACCCCTATTTCTGCTCTTCTGGATTCTTGGTACCTACGTGTAAATAACTTACACGCTAAGTCACAGATTTAGTGAGGCATAAATAAACATATAACAATAATATTACGAGCATACATTTCTATCAATCCACTAGGACATTGCGATGAACATGTAAATACCACATTATGACATATGAGTAGGATATGCATGAATAAACAATTATATTTCATAAGAATTTCCTTTAGTTTATCTTTGGATGCCCATGTACATTATTGAGAACAAAAGGTACGCGAGTACACTGAGGTTGTGCACAATGTTGTCACCACAGCTCGAATAAAATCCCACTAGGGCGCTGAATATTTGTCCCGAAGGACCACTATGTCCCGAATGACCATTGATAATCCCTCGACTCTTGGCATGCCAATTATACCTACAGCTCTTATATTAAATAACATGTGCTTAATTATAAATACATTTCTCATTTCATATCTCTTTCATCACTGTCCATGTAAACACATAAGCCACTTCATATGATCATTTCTCTTATTTCACATACCAGGAAGGATTCTCTGATGATGGCATTCATTCATATAATATCATGTTAAATCATAAATGAATTATACATAAAGTCACTATAACATTAATACACATATATATGTATGCATGTGTATGAATATGGGATCATAAATTCAATTATAAGAGATAGACTTATCACAAGTCTTATCTCAATACAATTTTATCTAGGATAGGCACTCACCTTAGCCTTGCTTACTTTGACTCGATTCTAATCCTTCGATTGTTCCGGAACAAGATTACGTTCTATATCTACATAGTAATACATTAATACATATCAGTATACTTATTGATATATTCTAAACTATCACTTCTTAGGCTAAAAAGAAAGTTATTTTTATCTTTTAATGAAGGTATGCATCGATGCACTCTACAGTGAATCGATGCATTCCTTAACATGTACATCGATGCACTACCTGTGCATCGGTACACAAATCCCATTCGATGTTGTATTTTAAGGGAGTGCATCAATGCACTAATAGCATTCGATGTTCCTTTATTTGAGAGTGCATCGGTACACATTGAATGTGCATCGATGCACACAGCCCAGAAATGATACTTTGATCACGAAAATCCCTTCCTAATCCTCTCAACTCTTCATATTTCACCCTTTTTATACTCTTAACTCTTATACACCTATTTAAACTAATTAATACCCATTCAATATCTCTTAAACTTCAAAATTCATTCCTCCACATAGAATTTAAGAATCTCACTCAAATTCCCACATGTTCTAAATCTGATTCTAACCCTTCATATCCCTTAATCAAATTGGTGACAAGTCAAATTCAACTTCCAATTCTCATTATGAACTTTATTTCGAAATTTCATTCAAGAACTCCAAATCTTTAATTCTTCCTACTCCCTTCATCTTGCTGTTTTGAAGCAAATTAAGCTTTCCTTAACTTAATTAGCATCTAAGGAGCAAAACCAAACTTAAATCACAACTAATAAACAACACATAAGAATTCTTATCTTTACCTTGGCTCATACGCACAAAGAAGAAAGGAAGAAGAGTTGTCTGGAAGCTTGGATATTTGCTTCCTCTCATACACGTGGCCTCCATATATATCTAACCAAATTAATTATTTTCCTTGCAAACGACCATTTTGTCCTTCTATTCCTTCTTCCTTGCAAAATAACCCTATACCAAATTACAATACTATTCAATTATTCTGCTTTAGTCACCAAATTCTGAAGTTTTACAATTTAGTCACTAACCCGGTATTGAGGCTGTTACACAATCACTCCAAAAATCTTAAATTTTATTATCTAGCTATTCAACATAAAACACTCTAGAAAATCCTGAAATATTATTGGAACAATGGAACTTAAGATTTCTGGAGTTGTTGGATTTCTAGAAAATGAGGTCACCCGACTTAATATAAATGGGTCAAAGGATAATCTTGTGTGGCATCATAGTTACCAAGTCAGTCGGTAACGCATTATATCAATATTATGTCACTCACAATAACGGCTATTAACGTCGAATGACAGTTTTTTTTTTTTTTGAATTGATAATGTTAGTGATTAAATCGTTAATTTTGAAATATCATTGGGAAAAAGAGAAACTTATTCAAAAATGAGTGACCATTTATGTAGTTTATGCATATATTAATTTTAGAAAAACTTGGCTGGTGGCCACGACGCAATCTTTGTAATCAGAAATAAATCTTAATTTAAAAAATAAAATAAAATCCGTTAACGAAACTCCACTCTGCACTTGAAACTCCAAAATCAAATCAAATTTCCGATCTTGGGGAAAAACAAGGAAGATGAGATATGGCGTTTCAAGGAGGAAGCGCGCTTTCGTGCGGTGGTTTTTGATTCTCTGCGCTGCCTTTACTTTCATAAGCTGGCTGCTGCTGAATCTAGGATCCGTCGATGAACCGCAATCGACTACAACGGCGAATGGAGTAATGCTGGATTTGTCTGCCCAGCCGGGGCTGAGGGAGATTAGGGATGGCATTTTATCTTCTGCGGCGGGGCCGATGAAATCTCCACCGAAGAATTGCGCTACGGTGGAGGAAATGGGGAACGGGTTTAAAGGGGGGATTTTGGAGGAGAGTCTTAGAGTTCGAAGGATTATTCAACGTCACTTTTCTATAAACGGTAATTATTATTAGTTTTCGGTGTCTTTATAATTCGTACTTATATATACCTCGATTTCCATTGTTAAATTAAATAAGTTGCCTTTTTTCCCTTTGTTCTTAGAGAAATAATGTTTCTTTTTGAAATTAGAATAATTTAAAGTTGAAATAAACAAAAATCGAACTTCATCTCCTGGCGTTTAAAATTTTTCATCTGGCCAATTGAAACTGTACTAATGTCCATGAAGGTTCTTCCTTTTTAATGAAATTTTGATGTGGAACTTTTCAATTAATGAGGAACAAAGTGACGAAGGGCATTAGATAAAAGTCATATATAAGATTAATCCTTTGAAAGACGTCGACATTAGGAAATCTTGGGTCCGTTTTGACAGAAAATACGACCAAAAAACTCATTTAAATTTTCCTTTTTCAGGTGCTCCAAGAATTCGTGAGCTTCCTCCAGAGCAGTTCTGTAAACATGGATTTGTGCTGGGGAAATCATCTGAAGCCGGTTTTGGGAATGAAATGTATAAGATGTTAACTGGTGCATCATTAAGTATAATGTTGAACCGGTCGCTGATCATTGGGCAAACCAGGCATATTGGTTCTTTCTCAATCCTTTCTGTTTTGTGTTTAAATGTTCTTACTGGTATAACTACTCTTTTAGGGACACCCTAATATAAAATTCATGCCGTATGGATGGGTTAGAAACCAAATCCAGTTTGTTTGCATTTTCCCCATGATGTATATACTAACTACGAGCGCATGGTAGTGTCTTTGTGAATGTGCCATTGCGGCTAGGTTCATGCTTTTCTTGCATTCACTTATACTTTTACCTTTCTATTTTTAGGGGTAAGTATCCTTTTGGGGATTACATTTTGTATTCCAATATCACCTTTACCTTGAGAGAAGTGAAACAGCTATGGAGACAAAATGGCTGTGTACAAAATTATGGAAGGCATCTGGTAATGAGGATTGATGATTTTGAGAAGCCAGCAAAAACAAATGCTCTATGTAGCAATTGGAGGAAGTGGCAGCAACCTATTATATGGTAGAGTGTGAACTATACTGATATAACTTGTAGATTTTGTGATTATTGTTGCAAAATTAACCGCTATAATATTTCAGGTATCAAGGTACCACGGATGCTGTGGGAGCTCAATTTTTCTTGAAGAACGTGCATCCTGAAATGAGGGACGCTGCATCTGAGTTATTTGGAAAACCAGAATCCCTTCAATGGCACCCTAATGTATTTGGTGAACTGATGAGAATTCTCATTTCCCCTTCAAGAGATGTTGAGGAAGCAGTCAATTGGGTTCTTGGTGATGGTAGGGACCCTGATATTACATTGCACATGCGTATGCTTATGAATAGGTATACTGGCAATCTTTTTCAGAGTAATGAAAATTATTAAAAGGATAAAATTGAAAATTCTTACATAAATTGAGTCAATATTATCTAAATGGCTTTTTCTTTAGAATCATACTTGACGATCTTGAAGATTATAAATAAGCATCTGGAGGGTATATAAACTGATTAGCGGTACTGGTTCTTGTCTTCTGTGTTTCAGATCTATAAGAGTTGCACAGGCTGCATTGAACTGCCTCAAAAAAGCAGCTTACAGTCGGGGTCAAGACCCAGGGTGGTTGTAGTATCTGATACCCCATCTTTCGTTAAAAGCATCATACCAAATATAAGTGAATTTTCTGAGGTATTAAATAAGCTTAGAATTCTAGGCCTCATCTCCCAAATGAAATTCTATCATAAACGATAGAGAACCTTCATGAACGAATAACAAGGTATACTGATCTAGTTGCAGTTTCTTCTCAGGTTCTTATTTTCGATTATGAACTTTTCAGAGGTAATGTGTCATATAATATCAAGGCGTCAACAAATATGGACTTCAGAGTGAAAGATTGGGGGCCGGCACCCAGATGGGTTGCTTTTGTGGATTTCTTTCTTGCATCTCGTGCAAAGCACGCAGTTGTTTCCGGGGCTCACAGGCGTGTTGGAACTACATACGCCCAGTTAATTGCTGCACTAGCTGCAGCAAACAGTATAGGTAACGATGCTCCTTGCGTTCATTCCTGGCTTATTGCTTTTAACAGCTTAATTTGCTGGATGGTTTTTTCCACTCATTGACGATGCAGTATCTTATAGCTCCTTGATTGTAATGTTCAGGGGAGAATTCGACGGCTTCAAGTTTTTCTTTCCTAAGCAGCTTCCATGGTAATCTATTGACAGAAGGATTGAATCTTCAGGTGGGGTGGGGGCATGTATGGAATCGATTTGCCGGGCCATTGAGTTGTCGGGGGCAATCGAATCAGTGTGCTTTCACACCACTTCTGCCTCCGGCATGGTGGGAGGGACTTTGGCAATCGCCCATTCCACGCGACATTAATCGGATGGAGCTATACGGTGTTCGACTCTCAGACAATGGAACAATAGATAAAAATCAGCTTGGATCGTATTGTAGTTCTAGGAAAAATGTTGTGAAAACTTTTATTTACGTATAATAAGATGAACCTGCAATTCTCTGTCACCTTCAATGCATTATTATTTTTTCAGTTAGCGAGAAGATCTTGGTTCTTGATCCACCAACGTTTCTTTCTTTTTCTATCAAAATATGGATTTTATTTTATTAATTCCCCCGAAACCTGTTAATTGTATTTCCATAATCGATGTTAATTGTTTCTATTACGTTTTTTAATGATTATATTCTAAAATATTCATATTTTTGAGAAAGGCAATGCCAAGGTTCATTGTTGTAATCATTGCAGTTCCATCCCCATGAATTCTAAGATGAGGTAATGGTGCAAACCAATTGCAATCATGGTCATGGTTGTTGCATGTATGAAATTCATACATGAAGTATAATATTACACGTATTATTATTTATCTATTTTTTTATTTTGATTATCGATATTTTAATTTTTTCAATTAAATTACTTAATTATTTAAATGCTATTAATCAAATCATCGGTTGTCAATATTTAAAGAAAAATATTGATGCATCAGTTAATAAAATTAGTATAATTACACATTTAATCTTCAATACTTACATATTTTATCACTTTAGTCTTAATTTTAACTTAATTTAATAAATTTAATTCTCCAATCAAAACATGATATGTGTCATCGTAAACATAAAGGTTTTTTTTCTTAAATTTAATATTCTTTCTCTAATTAGAAGGTGGAATTATTATAATATTTTAAAATTAATAATATTTTTTATAATAAATAATATTAATTATTATATTTAATAAATATAATTAATAATTTTTAAAAAATTACCAATAAAAAATAATTTATATAATATTAAATAAATATCATAAAATAATTTTTAAATACTAATTTTTAAAAAATATAATTTATTTTACATTAAAAATCACAGTGAAACAAATATACACTAAAGAAATGTTAAAAGGGCAGAACGGAATAGGCCCACATCTGGGTTCGGCAGCGTAGGTTGATAATTTTGGTTCACCCACCACAACCGGTCCAACTCAGCCATTGCCAACATCATCAGATCCTCACTGTAAAGCTCGGATACACAGCCATCAATCAATCAAGAATCTCCCAACTCTAAAAGAAGAAGCAGACAACGTGCCCTGGACTTTGTTCCCAAAAAGCTCGTGCCTTGTCGCTGACTCGGCCATAACTCTTTCAACTCACCCGGCCCTGACTCAGTCCTCCCATGGCCTTTCTTTGCTCAACTTGAAAGCTCCTTCCTTGTTTCTTCAAAGCTCCTTTCTTTTTCCTATATTTTTATTTTTATTTTTTACTTTTTTTCTCCTGAGAGTAAACGATAAAAAGATGTACGTGGTACCGCCACCCCATGGATCGGATCCGGCTTCGACAGCCGGCGGGTCGAGTGATTTACGGGTTTACCAAACTTGGAAGGGCAGCAATGTAAGCTCCCCCAGCTTTTACTATTATATCCTACTGTGGGATGTTTAGAATCACATTTCTTTCAAAATCCTTCATTTCCCTAATTTATTTATGCTTATACTGTAATTTCAATTACAATTAGGGACTAAAAAGAAACATTTTTGTCCATGAACTTCTGCAAGTCATCATATTTAATTTTTATTTCTTTTTCAATGTTTATAGGTATTTTTATTTCAAGGGAGGTTTATATTTGGACCAGATTTAAGATCATTAGGGCTGACTATTTTACTTATAGTAGCTCCAGTGTCCATTTTCTGTGCGTTTGTTGCCACGAAATTGATGGATGAATTCTATAATCACTTGGGTATTTCAATCATGGCTGTTGCTATTGTCTTCACTCTCTATGTAAGTCTCTTTACAATTTCATGTTTGAATGGGTTGCTATATTTGGAAAAATTTGTTATTTGTTAGGACGATGATGGTTAATATGGTCCCACTCACTTGGGGTTTCTAGGAGAGGTGTTATTTCCTTTTCCCATTTGGTGTTAAATCATGACGTTATTTTGCCTGGTGATGATTTATAGTCCTCATTTTGTTCCTTATCGGTTAGACATATTGACTCGAATTTGTAAGTTTTATGTGATCATAATTTATATCGTCTCCTTGCCTCCATTCGCATATTCTAATGGTAGTTTAGTATAGTATAAACAGTGGGATAGCAGTATGGATCAGGTTTGGTTTTATTAATGATACAAGAGCGCCGTGGAATTCTACCATGTAAAGTAAATGCTTAATTGGTGTCTCTTTGCTTATTACCAGTAGTGTGTTTGACCGCCTTGATTATTGGAGCAAATACCATTCGGAATAGCCTGGAGTGTCAGTTGGCCTGACTTTCTGGCTGTTCATTGTCATTTACACTGCATTTGTTTGAGTTTTGGGGAAGCAACGGATTTTGAACGTAATAAATGTGTTGTCTTCTTTCAGGATTTAGTTCTTCTACTACTAGCATCTGGAAGAGATCCTGGTATAATTCCGCGCAATGCACACGCTCCAGAGCCAGAAGGTTCTTATGGGAATGTAGATGCCGGTCGAGGTCAAACTCCACAGTTACGATTGCCACGCATTAAAGAAGTGGAGGTCAATGGAATCGTTGTGAAGATCAAGTATTGTGACACTTGCATGCTTTATAGGCCTCCCCGCTGCTCACACTGTTCTATCTGCAATAACTGTGTAGAACGATTTGATCACCACTGCCCTTGGGTTGGGCAATGTATTGGACTGGTATGTAATCATTTCTTTATAATGTCCTATTCTTTAACATCCAAAGAACATATGCTCTCATATCATCTGTAAGTAATGGAAAATATGAAAATAAGAAGCCTCCCTTTTGTGTTTGCATTCTACTTATCTATACCGCATTATCCAAAGTTGTGTTTACTGATTTTTAGTCGTACGATTTGGCGTTTGGATAACACAATTAGCACTGAAGAGGACAATGACAATGTTTTTATAGTTCTTTTAATGGAGGTCATATTTTTAGAGCAAAAGCTAAAAGTGGAAAAAGTTCGACATGCTTGTATCTATATTGGAGAAACTTGTTTGGAGGGGTTTCCTGCTATCGAAACTTACTCATTGTAGTTATTTTGATTTCAGCTAATCTGCAACACTAGAAACCCTAAACCAAGGTCTTAAAGCCATGGAGGAACCTTGCTTAGCTTTGCATGTTTTTGGTTGCCAAAATTTTCAACTTATAGTTGTTAAAACTGCTTGAGTGTGATGTTTTCTGATTTCATCTTCCTCGTACTGTGTACGAATCTCAGAGTAATCTTACTTTTGTTTTGCAGAGAAATTATCAATTCTTCTTCATGTTTGTGTCGTCTACAACCCTTCTTTGTATATATGTTTTTGCATTCTGTTGGGTGTACATTAGAAGGATCATGGCATCAGAGGATACAACAATTTGGAGAGCCATGATTAAAACCCCAGCTTCCATTGTTTTAATAGTTTACACGTTCATTGCGATGTGGTTTGTTGGTGGTTTGACTGCCTTCCATTTGTATCTAATCAGTACAAATCAGGTAAGATACTTGTCTTCTCTTACATAATTATGCCGCAACAAAGAGTCCATTAAAAATCGTTACATTAGTTTCTTTGTTAGAATGGTGTAACAGTCGGGGTATCTTGTTTCTGCAGACAACTTATGAGAATTTCAGATATCGATATGATCGTAGAGAAAACCCCTATAATAAAGGAGTGGTCGGGAATTTCAAAGAAATATTTTGTTCTAGCATTCCCTCATCCAAGAACAGCTTCAGGGCTAAGGTACCCAGGGAACCTGTGCTACCAACCCGACCAGGTGGTTTTATGAGTCCAAATATGGGGAATGCCGTGGATGACATAGAAATGGGTAGGAAAGCTGTGTGGGGTGATGTGGGGGCTGGCATCGACCAGTGTGAAGGGCAAGTCACGAGCGACCGTGTAAATGTTAAGGAGGATGAGTTAGGAGAATTGACCCCAGAAATTAGAAGTACGGTAGATGACACAAGTGACCGTGCCAGGCGGTCGAGTTGGGGTAGAAAAAGTGGGAGCTGGGAAATGTCACCGGAAGTTGTTGCTTTGGCAGCTAGAGTTGGGGACTCAAATCGAGCAGTTGGGAGTAGCAGCAGCAACTTGGCAACCGAGAAGACCCAGACATGACCAATGATGCAATATTGAGAGTAGAAAAATATGAAAATCATCGCTAAGGTTGCTTAACTTCCTCCTTTGATCGTTGGTTTTTTGGTGAGGTGTTTGAAAGTGTGCATGTGTGTGTTGGTTCCTCGAAGGAAGAACTGGTGTGTTGGTTGTGTAAGAGTGAGCTTTGATTGTTGTATTTGTGGAATTAGTTAGTTTCTAAGTTTGTATTGACCCTGGGGATTGGTTTGTGTCATATGGGGTAAACTCGCAAAACATGCACAAAAAGTACGATAGTTATGGCATCATCTACATTTGTTTCCTTTGAGGATCTGAGTCTCTGGATTTGTGAATACAATAGTTGCTTGTCCATGAACATATTTCATAGAGTAAGTTTAGGTGATGAAAACATCTGCTGCTAAGTTTATATTGCAGCTAAGTTCACATTTTTAATTCGTTTCTTCTGAATTTGTGGGTTCAAACTGTTCTAAATAACCAGGAAAGAGGCGACATGAAAGCCTTAACATCTGGAGTTGGTGGATTCATAAGAGCAACAGTTCCTGTAATAATGGCATAATGGTGGTGGTACCACAAAGAAATCGATAGGTAGTCATTGCCAGTTCTGTCTATACGAACAAAATTGTTTTCAAGGTCCCATCCCAGAAACTGTGGTTGCAGAGTCAGATTGTTAATTCTTTATCTCATCCCGATACTATTTATCCACTTGTATTGCCCAATGGCAACCACGAAAAGAAAGCAACTTTTATGTATATATGGTGCACCAGTGACAATACGTGTATTTTTCTCCCTTTCTAGCTATACATCACATAGGACATAAATTGATTGCAGAGCCTACCCACAATAATGCCATATATGTATATATATATATATATATACATATTATGATTGTTCAATGCGGAAATCCAACACAGACCAAATTCCATATCTGAAAGGGAAAGGAATTGAAGACAGAAAAACAAAGTATAAACTCAAATCCTTCTAATCTTAATCGACATACAACACTGTGTTCCCGAGGAAACACATCATTGAGCCAATTGGGAAGGTGCACCCACGTTTTATCCTATCTATCCAACTACGTTTCCTTACATTAGTTATAAGTTCCTAGCTAATATTAGCCATATTTAATATTTTTATACTATTTATCACCATTATCTTATCCAATTAGTGCCTTCCACGTCTCTTCAATTAGCAAGTGGATATCCAAATATCCACCGACACTCCCCCACGCATCCGGGAATAGTAGATGAATTAACCGTTTTTTAAGAAAAAAAGTTACAAACGTAATGAGCCGTGAAATTTATGACAGAGAACACGTCAAAAAACCATACAAAAATTGGAGGGAATCTTTGAATATTCCCTCTCTCCCTCCTTAAATACAACACTTGTTCTCTAAATCTTCGCCTTGATTATAAGAATTCGCTTTTTAGAGCCTTTTTAGTTTTTTCTTTTTTTTAAATAAAACAATGGCTGCTCTTAAAACTTTTCATGTCTCCGATGTGCCGAACCTTGACCAAGTCCCGGAAAAAAGCTTCCCTTTCCCTCTACTCGAGCCGGTTTTTCAATGGTACGTTTTAATCTAAAATTACATTTTTTTATTTGTTTATTGTTTCTTGTTTATGATTATAATCTGGGTTGTTCTTTGTTTTTCATGTTGATGAATATTTTGTGAACCGTATGATGGAGGGGCCTTATTTTATTGTGTGTTGGTTGGGTGTAGGGGTGGAGTTGAACAGAGCAGCATCGTGTAGGATGCCAAACTTTTTGCTTATAGGACATAGAGGGCATGGCATGAACATTTTGCAAAGCTCTGATTCAAGAATGAAAGCCATTAAAGAGAACTCTCTTCTCTCCTTCAACTCTGCTGCCAAATTTCCCCTTGACTTCATTGAATTTAATGTTCAGGTAACCATTCAAATTCTTATAATTTTTTTTCTGGGAACCCCCAATTTGTTGTTGTCATTGAAAGAATCGAAATCTTATTATGTGAAACACATGAATCCCTCGTTGTGTCAAATCTGAATTGTTCTTTTCCAAGTTAAACATTACTGATTGAGTGGTTTTTTTGTTGTTGTTGTCGAATGGAATAAAAGATTTATCACAGGAAGAAGTAAAGAAAGGCATTGTGGTTTTTTGTAGGTAACAAAGGATGACTGCCCTGTCATTTTCCATGATGACGTTATCCTCTCTGAAGAGAATGTATGTTCATTTCTCTTACATACTATCTTTGTTCATGTATATTTTCTTCAAAGATTGAACTTTGAAACTTGTTATGAATTCCAGGGAACTATTTTCGAGAAAAGAGTCACAGAATTGTGTTTAGCAGAGTTCCTTTGCTATGGACCCCAGAAAGAAGCAGGGAAAGAAGGGAAATGTTTATATAGGAAAACAAAGGATGGAAAATTTGAGAAGTGGAATGTTGAAACTGATGATTTACTTTGTACATTGCAAGAAGCTTTCCTGAAAGTGGAGCCTTCTTTAGGTTTCAATATTGAGTTGAAATTTGATGACTACAAAGTTTATCAGCAAGACCATCTCACCCGAACTCTCCAAGTTATCTTACAGGTGAACATACATATCTTAAAAGGATGAAATTTACATATCTTCATAAATAAAGGATTGTCATTCATAATTGCTGTGAAATTTATGGCAGGTGGTGTTTGAGTTTGCCAGAGATAGGCCAATTATCTTCTCTACCTTTCAGCCTGATGCAGCCCAACTTGTTAGGAAGTTGCAGAACAGCTATCCTGTAAGATCTCCAACCTACATTCTCAATTCTTGATTCGGTTGGTTTTTGGATTATTAATGTTTATTTTGTTGGGAAAATCCAACAGTTCTACTTTTTAACAGAAGGCGGGACGGAAATTTACTAGATGTTTGGAGGAATTCGCTGGAGGAGGCCATGAAGGTGTGCTTGGAAGGTGGTTTACAAGGGATTGTTTCAGAGATCAAAGGAGTGTTTAAAGATCCTAGCACAGTGCCTAAGATCGAAGACTCTAATCTCTCTCTCCTCACTTATGGCAAGCTAAAGTAAGTTGCTAGATTTTGCAACATGCTTAGAGCTAAGACACTTTTTAATGCTTGTATCTGAGTTTGAGTATTGCCTTTTTAATTGCAGCAATGTGCCGAGGCAGTTTACATGCAATATTTAATGGGAATCCATGGAGTGATCGTCTATTTTGTTGAAGAGATCTCACGGACGGAGAACAGCATGATTAAGCCGGACGAAGCGATTATCGGAGCAGAGAGTTTGAGTGAAGGGAATGGGGAGAGCGAGGCAAATTGGAAGGTTGAATTCTCAGAGAAAGAGCTCTCCTTTCTGTTAAAGCTCATCCCATAGTTGATACAACAGCACTAAGTCTTGCCTTCAACCACATTGTTTTGCCCATTTCTTACACCCTCTTCTGTACCTTTTAGGGGTGTAACCCAGTTATATGTTTGTAGATAAAATTGTTATTTTCTGAAAATTCCTTCATGCAGCCATTTCCACTGCCTGGTGTTTGAACCTTAGGCTTAGCTTCTGCCCATTGCTTTAGAGTCAGTGAGAGAATCATACAAAAGGACAACAAATAAGGTTTTCTTTAAAGCAAAAGTTACAGAAACATATTCGAACAATTATCAGAAGTGAGCAAACAAGACATAAAAAGCATAAGCTAAGATACAGATGCAAAGACGAAAGAAAAGCTTCAATGCAGTAGTATACAACGATGGACGTAGAATTTTATGTTAGACATGAACATAGGGTTCAAGTCAATGACCTCCGATCCATCTCTTACAATAGGGTTAAAATAATAGAATTTTAAGTCTTTTTTTTAATTATTAAAAAAAAGGACTTAAACGACCGTTTTAACATCTCTTTCAATTCATTCTTACTTCTTGTATATAACTAGTTTCAATTATTGATATATACAGATGTTTTAAATCAAATAAAAAAAATTATATGTGAACATGAACTAAAAGACAAGAGATTAGGTGGAAGAAGCAATGCGGCTGAGTATATATGAAATGAAAAATCAAAAGAATTAATTAGGAAAGAGTGGAATGCATCAATCTGAATATTAAGACAATCAATCATGGTAATGTAAGGATATATGTGGGGAAGCCACAGCCCTAAGAGATCATTTACAAAATCCATGATGAAACAGCTGTGACAATTAAACAAAGACAAATTTAAGAGGAATGGAACTGTGAACAAGATTAATATAATTGTATTAAGGGTAAATTACACATTTAGTACTCTAACTATCACTTTTGTTATATTTTGTCACCCAAATATTTTTTGTTTCAAAATCATACCTAATGTTACACTTTGATTTCATTTTGATCACCCACATTTTGTCACCCAAATATTTTTTGTTTCAAAATCATACCTAATGTTACACTTTGATTTCATTTTGATCACCCACCGTTAAAAATTTAATTGTGATGTTAATTTATCACCATAAGGTAATATCATGCCATCCTTGATTTTTTTTAAAAGTTACATAAGCAGTTATGTTATCTTTGTAACGACGGATGACTAAAATGAAACCAAAACGTAACACAATATATGATTTTAAGAATAAATAGTTGGGTGACAAAAACGAAACAAAAGTGATAGTTGAGGTATTAAACGTGTACTTTACCCATGTATTAATGATAATGTAAACAGAATACAGGCACACATGATAATGGCCCCCATCTTCTATCCCATCATCCCTTCCACCCATATTGTCATAAAATACAAACAGAATCGTGTATGGTGGTGAGATTTAAATTGAAATAAAATTTTAAATTATAACATATAATTTTAAAATTTATTTATTTTAATAAAACATTTGTTGTAATCAATGAAATAAACCTGGGACTTTCGATTAAGAAAGGATGGAAATCGGGATAGATTTTTCTCCTCTTGTGTTTTATTTATTTATGTTGTGTCTATTGTTTCTGTCATTTATGGTGGTGTTGATGAGGATGACTACTCTTTAATTATATTGAAATGGGGGCGGTCGCTTTTGGTTGGAATTCTTCTTTAAGTTGGACACCTGGGTTGCATGATTCTCATTCATTTCCAATAAACAATATATGACCTATGCATTTCATGTCCAACAGTAAAAATATTAGTATAAATCCCTTTTAGTGAATGATTCTACGTTCACATTTATCACAAGTTTTGAATACTTTGAATTGAATTCAACGTCTTGTACCAATAAAATCAACGCTCAAACAAGTAAAAGAATACAACATTTACTTGGATTTTATGTTTCATAGTTCATAGTATGGACATATATTTGTAATTCCTTAAAGTCAATCTTTTACCTAACTTGCAGTAGAAAACGAAGATAAATTAGAGCGTAAGTAAATTTTTATGGAATATTTTACTTTTACTCTCCTTGTAAGACCTTTATTTGAACTATGCTGTGAGAAACGGTTAAATTTGAGTGGGAACAGAAGCTGTAAAAAAGGATAGAAAAGTCGACAGATAAATGATAGTTAATGTTCCATGACCAACAAAATTATGAAGTAAATCTAGTAGTTGGGGAGTAAAGACTAAAACTTTAAAGCTTAGGCAAAAACTTCCATTTTAAGCCAGTAAAACTTACAATTAAAATACAGTAACAAGTAACAGCCATATCCCATGTGCATGATTAAGCTGGAGGCTAACCAGAAACATAAAAATCTAACAACAAAATCTTCATCTCATGATCAACTTCAAGGCTTAGAATTTAGGATACAAAAGGATCCCGCTTCTCACTTTAGGGTAAATTCTAAGGTTTTCACTTTCATCATCCACAAGGAACCTCAGTCAATCTTATAGTTTTCATTTGACACTTCTAATTGATGATATCCACAATTATCATTCTTTTCTTTAAAAAATATCCTTTTTGTTACCCTCTTTTGAATACATAAATCAAAGATGAGGGAATTAAGGAAGAAATCTGTTAACCACTACAGACTAAAGCTCATCATTTTTCTAAAGTTTCAACCATCTCTTTTGAGGATTTGGTGAACTATTTAAACTAATCATGTATTTGAAATGGACGGCTGGGATGGAATGCATCAAAAAATCAAAGTATTACAAAAACGCTATGACCCCTTGGATGATGTGTTGGGTGGGACCATGCAAATGGAGAACTTAGGGCTCCACTTAAAAGTGAAAACTGGCACCAAAGTGGGGTCGTTGCAGAAAAAGAGCGGGGAGAGGTCATTGACCATGAAACGGTACAAGTTTTCTTACACGTTTGTGTAAGAAATGACCCGTCAACATAAAGCAATGTGGAGGGCTTACTCGTTTTATTACAGTCAATGAATGAGTTCCGGCCTCTCCGAGTAACAAATAAGAAGAGCTGTTTCCACTTTGGCTAATACCCATTTCTCCTATATATAAAATGAACCTCTCTTGTCTTCCTTCTCCCTTCAAGTCTTCCTTTTTGGTTTCTTGTCGCCTTTTTCTTTGTTTTGGGGGTTTACTTTTCTCTATCCGTACATGGGTTTCTTTGCTTGATTTCAATCAGCTAAGCTAGCTCGAGTTTTGGATTCATATAAGTGAAAACATACAAGATTAAGCTATAATGGAAGGTCAAAACTTTGTTTTTAATGGAGGGGTGAAGATGCCCATTGGCTATAGGTTTCATCCCACGGATGAAGAGCTTGTGGTTCATTACTTGAAGAGAAAAGCTCTGAATCTTCCTTTACCTGCTTCTGTCATTCCCGAGTTCGACGTTCTGCTGACAAATCCATGGAGCCTGCCTGGTTAGTTTGCCCATTCCTTTAATTCTCAACGTTAATGCTTTTAGTATCAAACTTATATGTAGTTAATACTGTATGGGTTTCAGGTGATGTGAAAGAAAACAAGTATTTCTTTAGCAAGAGGTATGGAAATGACAGTAACAACAAATGCAAGAGAGTAGCTGGTTGTGGTTACTGGAAGCCCATAGGCAAAGAGAAACCAATTTTAGCTTCTGGAACCAATCAATTAATTGGGATGAGAAAAGCTTTGGTTTTCTGTGAAAAGAAGCGTTCAAATGAGACCAAGACTCGGTGGCTCTTGCATCAATTTCGCCTTGTTGACTCAGCAGAAACCCTTTATCCAACACAGGTAACAAATTTCTGCAACATAGCGGCAGCCAGCCATTAAAGTTTTCACAAGAGCTGTGCTTATCTTGGCTATGGGTTTTCTGCAGATGTTCGTGGGCGAATGGCTAGTTTTCAAGGTGATTCAAAGGAAGAGAAAAGCTAAAAGACATGGTTGTAGCAAAAGTCAGACAAGAAGTGCAGACAGCGTGGCTAGTTGTATTGATTTCGCAGTGGAAGACAGCTCTGTCTTTGGTCCTCCTCCTCAACCTACTTCACCAAGTTCAAGTGAAACAACCGAGGTGTCTGTGTCTCCCAATGGATTATTAGACGAGGACATTAGTTCATTTTCACAATGTTGTACGAGAAAGCAGTGAAAAAAGGGGTTAAATTTAAGGAGTTGAGAAATTGTGTTGTGGAAGCAAATCCCAGAACTTTGTTACCCAACTTTACTAGTTTTTTCTTCAAATATGAAACAATGATTGTGAGAGGGAAAGAAGTGGCACAAATTATTGCATAGATTCTAAACTTTAATTTTATCACCAAAAGGCAAATGATTTTTCTGAAGATGACCAAAAGTAGATACAAATATGAAAAGAAATATTGGCATCCAAGTGTATATTAACCAATAATATCTGCACATGGGGACTCGATACCCTTTGTAAAATATGCTTCCATTGATCGAATCTGTGTGAGACTTTTATAGGGTTTGTGTTATTTGACATTATTTTTAAGGGTTTGGGTTCGAGCCACATTAAAGAGTGAATAGATTCTCTCCCGTTGTCTGAATAATTAATGTGTTGTTCTGATAAAAAAGAATGGTTTTGGTTGTGTTGGGAAAGGGAACAAAGACAGACAAAAGTGGTTTTTTTTTAAAAGGGTGAGTCTAAATATACTAAGAAAATTATTAAACTAATTAATTTTTTTATTTTTTTAAATAAAGGTGTATGGTGTATCGGTGGCAAACAAATAAAAATAGGCAAATGGGTTATGCTAACTTGTGTCCGGTTGGGGGAGTTTTGTTAACGTGTGTCGCACGGTTGGAATGAGATTGATGTTTTTGCATGAAACACCATTTCAGTCATTGGAAATTACGATTATTCAATCAAAAGTCTCAGATCTGCTACAAATTTGTTCGATTAAAAATATTTTTGATACTTGAAAATTCAAAGAAAAATAAAATTAATATGTAAAAAAATTAAATTTAAATTTAAATAATTTAAACAAATCAGATCCTACTAATTTTTTATTATTTTAATATATATATTCTCAATTCATAATTTTTTCTAATTTAACTCAAAATATATAAAAATGTTGAAGATATATTTTGTTATTAATATTTTATATATTTGTATAATATACATTTTTATATATTTTCGTCATATATTTTATGTTTGACTATTTTTTTTATTATTTTAATATATAAAAATAATATACTCTTTTTTATTTACCGAAAAAATTCGGTTATGAAAAACAGCAAGGGATGAGATTTAAAATAAAAAATAGTGTTCATGAATGTGGTGGGATTTCTCACATATTTGACTAATTTTTTATTGTTTGACTTGATATGTTTAGTAAAAATCAATGTTATTAAAGTTGGACTGGACCGCCGTTCGACGGTTGAACCGTGAACCGGTGGTATGTCTGATCCGGTTAACTCCTAAAATTGATTAGCAAAACCGGTAAAGAACCGAAAGAACCGGCTGAAAAATCGTAAAACCGGTTTGAACCGCCGGTTCACTTTTTTTCTTTAAAAAAATTAAACCAAACAACGTCGTTTGTTCAACGAGCCGAGTCAAATTCGAGTATTGTTGAGCTCGACTCGAACTCGAAAACTTTAAAAGTAAGCTCAACTCGACTCAAAAACTCACGAGCTAAAAATTATCAACTCAAAATATAATATTAAAACTTGAAATCGAAAAGGCTCGAACTCAAAAAAAATTAGAAGTTCGATTGAAGCCTAAAATTTGAGCTCAATTGAAGCCTAAAATTTGAGCTTAATTGAAGCGAAAGAATAGTTCGCTTTGTGCTCACCAAAAGGCTCCATGATTTTGAATGTCAAATTACTCTATTATTTATAGAAGTAAGTTTGGATGCTCTTCTATGTTTCTTAGCCATGTGTGATTTTGGTTCTCATTTTTTACTCTTTAAACTTTTGGATACTCTTCTATGTTTCTTAGCCATGTGGGATTTTTTTTTTAAAACATTAAACCAAATGACATCATTTGTTATGTTTTTTTAAACCCTAATTTTTTTTTTGATTATAGTTATAATTATTTTATTATTAATATGTTTTACCTTAAATATTATGTTGTAGTTGATTTGAATCATTTTGTTTCACTTGATTTTATGGTTTTTCATTTATGCATGTTATGACTTGTGATATTTTTATACCTTTTAATGTTGTAAACTTAAAAAAAGTGTTACATATATATTAATATTGTTTTGAATATTATGTAAAATTAAAAAAAATATTATTTTATATAAAATCCGGTTCAACCGCGGTTGAACCCGGTTAAACCAGTGAACCAGTGAATTAGTACCTTCATCGGTTCAATGTTCGATCCGATTTTGAAAACATTGGTAAAAATTGATAGCTTTAGTACCGTCCTTTTTAAAATATTTTTCCAGGCTTCGATCATAACGCAACTTCTAAATTCTAATGGCATGATCATCAGAATAGGATTCTTCTTGTCAGCCAATGAAGCCATAGAAGAAGATGAGAACTTTTTTAGGTAAACTTCATGTTTAGTACTTAAACTATTACTTTTATTCTATATTGTTAATCAAATTTTATTTTTTTTTCCAAAATCATATATAACGTTTAGAGTTTGTTTCATCTTAATACCCGCCCTTGGTAACTTAACTGTGGTGTTGACGTGTCACAATAAAATGATGTCACGTCATCAGTAAACTTTTTTAAAAATTTAAAAATATCACATCAGTATTTCTATTAACTTTTTAACGGTAAGGTAGCAAATTAAAACCTAAATTAAATATTAGGTATGATTTTGAAAAAAAATTAAGCACCAAACCATAACAAAAATAATAGTTTAGATACTAAACATGTAGTTTACCCAAAAATATTTATGAAGTTTTTTATTTTGTCTGACCTCAACTCTTCAACCTCTCGTGTAGCCATTTACATAACATCCAAAATATGAAAAATTTCAATCAAATAAGTATTAAACACAAAATTTATATGTTTAAAAATTAAAAAAAAATTGTTATTGAGACTTCTCAATGATTTTTTAAAAAGATATTTAAAATTAAACGAAAAATAAATATATTTAAATTAAAATCTTTTATCAGTGATGATAGTTCATTAAACAATTTTTTATAAATATTTTATTTTTAAAGAAAAAATATTTGCCTAATCAAATCGTATATGTGACATAATCTAACTAATACTTAATGATGTTATCTCTTTAGATTGATTAATAACATAATAAAAGTATATGGTTAAATCCAAAATTTAAAAAAAAAAATTAATATGATTATAGTATATTTTTATTCAATTTTAAATATAAATAAATTTACATGTATTTATAGATTAAATTACTCAAATTTAAAATTTTTAAGAAAAACATATCATTCTGTATCATTAAAAAATGAATTTATAAAAAAAAGGAAAAACATATTTGATTAAAGTGAACAATTAAAATGAGAGAATGAACATGTTTGGTCGATTGATCAAGTTGCTCGTCTTTATTTCCTTAAATTCCCTTAGGTTATAGATTCTAGACCTACTAGAAACGTTTTCCTTCATTTTCTATAGTCCTCTTTCCACTTCCTTTTAAATATGATTAATATTATATTTAGAATTTGTCAAAAAAAAATAAATGTAAAGGGGAGCAGAACTGGTAAAATTGACTTGTGTCCTGTTACTCGAACTGATTTATCCGATCCGAGATTCTATATACACTTGAATATGATGACCCTAAATTAGTCCGAAATTTGAAATAAACCGAATCGAACTAAAATCGACCAGAATTTAGTTGCCCAAAAGCAAACCGAACCAAAAATCAACTCGAACAAAAAATAATCCGAATTTAATTTATCCTTTTCAGATTTGAACTGAACTTTAACCCGATTTTACTCTGATAATTGAATATGAACGAATGGTTTATTTGTTTATTATTCATTATTAATATATATTTTTTGTAATTTGATAAATAATAAAATAATATATATATATATATATATATATATATTATTCTCATTTTATATCATATTATTAGTTAATCGCTACGTTTAGTAATAGTTTGATGGTTTAATATAATTTTTTCCAGTTAAAAGATCAACTCTATATTTGATCTAATAACTTCTAAATTATTTCAAAACATTATTTAATATAAAAAATTATAAAATAAAATTGCACAAACCAAAAATTATAGTTTATGTGATAACTTTAATTCACATTAGTTAGATGGTTAATTATAGTTAATTTTAAAAGATAATTATTTTTTAATACAAGTGTCAAATAAAGAGTTCTCATCCAATTTGATCTTAAATTTTAGATTTTAAAGATTTATTAATTTGATTGTTTTAAATTAAAAATTGTAGTCTTGAATTAAGGATGAGACAATATACAGTTACATAAAATTCTTGAATTACAAGTAATAAAGAGTAGCATCCACGATTATGACGACGAGTGGTGACAGTTGACTTGAACTGAAACCAACCTGAATTGACCTAAAAATCTAAATGTTGACTTGAACCGAAACCAACCCAAATTGACCCGAAAATCTAAAGGTTAACCCGAATCGACCAAAATCTAAAAGTTGGCCCAAACCGAAACTAACCCATTTTTACCCAAAAACCTAAAGGTTGGCCCAAATCGATCTAATGTTGACTCGATTGAACTGAATTTTCATAGACTCAAATTAAATTCAAACTACATTTAATCTGGCCTAAATCAAATATAGATCAAGTGTAATTCAACTCAAAATGACCCGACTTAAACACAATCTAAAATTGATCAATTCCGAAAGGGATTGGTTTGTTAGAGATACGAGGAAATAAATGAAAATGGCTTCATCATTTCCCGCCACACCATCATCTGTTTGTTTTATTTTTTTCTGTTTCGGGGTTGAGTAGGACCCAATCACAACTCACATGTATTATTCTACAAACGAACCACCCCATTTAGATGTTTTATTTATTTTTTATTTAAAAAAAATACACTCACTTCCTTCCATATTTCTGGATGAAAAATGAAATTTTATTCTAATACTTTTATTTCCAAATATCTGTTTTAATATTTAGGTTTTATTCTTTAAATTGATTGTCAGTGATATGAAGATTGTGATTCATATCAACTGTATCAATTTTTAAATATAAAGTTAAAAAGTTAAGTTTTAATTGACACATGAAAAATAATTATAAGCCATAAATCCTAAAAATATTATAATTACTATCTAGTCAGCAAAAGCAATAAGTAATTGTGGAGTGCAAGATTAATGACGAATGTTCTAGTCTTTGTATGACAATTGTAATTCTATTTTCATTGTAAGAAAGATTATCATTTGATATATAAATTGTGTAAATTAAACTCTATATAAATTTACTTATTTAAACCTATAATCTAAGATTTAAGTTGTTGATTCTGATTAGATTTTAAATTATAAACCTTAAAATTTAAATCTTTAAACCCTAAATAAAATATAAATATTATAAATAAATTTGTATAAATTTTTAATGCGTACAAGTAATTTGGATGGTATGAAATTACATTAAAAAGGCAAGCGGGTGGTTGATTTGTTAGTGAAGTGTGTGCGAGGTTGGGGTGCTACGGAACCGCCAACCAAAGTTTTCTTGCGGCAATGGGTTTTAAAACGGATGGAATCAATCATATGACTTTTTATAGGCTTTGCCTTTTTCCCCGTAAAAGACGTAATTAGAGTTGGCGTAGATTGCTGACTTTACCACTTCCGTTTGTTGACGATGTGTGGAAAAAGTAGGCAATAAATTTTAACATCTCCCAAGTAAAATTTTATTTCATTTTGCAACCAATAGAGAAGAAGCCTCTCGTTTGTGGTTGGGCTTATGTAGACTAATTTGATCTTTATTGAAACCCACACAACTATTGAATTGGGCAGATACCATTATCACCAAGCAGGGCTAGGTCCATGAAGCTATATATCTTGCTGCCTTAAGTGTGCAGTTCTATCTTCTTATAGCATGACATAACGATAACCAGATGTACTTGATGATGTATAAAAAAAGACAGCCTAATATAAGGTTAAGAAAAAGCGTAACCGAAAACGTTAATTTTGTTTTAATATTTTCGATGGAGCGCTACCTAAAGTGCTAATTTCATTATCTAAAAAGCTAATTTCATTATCTAAAATGTTAATTTTTTAACGTTTTCAGTTATACCCAGAAATGTTATGGAGAAAGTAACATTTCCGGTTGCAACCGGAAACGTTAAAAGATTATCATATTAGGTAACGAATTAACATTTTAGGTAGTGTTATACTGAAAATGATAAAAAAATATTTTAGGTAACGAATTAACATTTTAGGTAGTGTTATACTGAAAATGATAAAAAAAATATTAACATTTTCGATTGTGTATTTCCTTAGGCTTATATTAGGCTGTCGTACAGCAGAACTACCCGAGGTACTTCATGAATTGAGCAGTCCATTTAGAATTTAACTCAGTTAAACTCAATTATTATTTAATTCTAAGTTAATTCGATTTAAATTCAAATTCAACTTGATACTTTAACGAGTTGAGTCGTATAAGATTCAATTTAACTAGAAAGTTTTTTGAGTAGTTTGTTAATTTTTTTTATAATTTTTAATAGTTATTTTAAAATTTTATTCAATTAAAAAATCTAATTAATAATTACTAATCAACTAATTTGCTAATAGATAATAAAAAATATGTTAAATTTAATGTATTTATGGATTATTACTTTGGTTGTAATATGTTAGTTTGGTGTACTTATTATTATTTTGGTATAACCATCGGTGTATGATCTATTGGTCGATTAATCTAAATCGAGTACTGTAGAAGCAAAGCTGACCCTCCCAACCCAATTTAATTCATTCGCAAATGTCAGGAATCGAACTCCTAACATTGCTTAAGAGATCTAGTACATCATCGTACTAGATCAACTGGTTATTGGTGTAATTATTGATTATTTACTTTAAAGCTTAGACTTTGAAAATACTTTGTACAATCGATCGATGATTCATTTGGGTTAAATTTATTAATTTGTATTTATATTAACCTATATGCATATTATTATTAGATTTTACATATAGTTAAATAAATAAGGTAAAATTCGATCGAGTTTAATGAACAATGAGTCGAGTTAAACAACGATCAACAATTATTTTAACGAGTATGAGTCGAGTAGCATTTTATCAAACTTAAAGACTAACAGATCGAAACAAATAATAATTTTTTTACGAACACAAATCAAATACCGATGGATTGATTCGTCCCATAAGCACCCCAAACGACAACCAATTTTGCGTATATCAAATAGCTCTAAAAACTCACAACATAGTTTCTTCATGAACATGAAGCTTCCAGAGTATCCATCTAAACGAGACTAAACCGAGCATACGGTGGGGTCGAGTCACAAGTTTTATTTTATCAGCTTAACTGATTTGAAGTTTTTATCAAATAAAGTCCGCTAGTATACAATAGAGTTAAACTATTTCATTGGAATTGAAATAAACAATTTATGTATATTTAAATATGATAAAGTAAGTTTAATAGAATTTTATATAATTTGTGATCACAAATCAACAATCTGTGAAATATGTAACTTTAGGTGAAAAATGATGAATCACGGTACTATACTTGTCCAACTTGTTTACGAAAAACAGGTTACAGTGGTTAGATGATGAATCCACCGTTCAAAGCCAACTTGTCTAGAGATATTGTGAAAGTTCGGATTGAACCATGGATGACCTTCCAATCCAAATACTGCACTACAGATAGAGTTGAATCGTTATTATTGATTATTTAAGATTTGTAAATAATTTAAATTAAATTATTTAATTCAGAAGGCTTCAAAAAGCTCATATAAATCAAATGCAATAAACTACACAATTTTATGGAAATATTAAATAATAACTCAAAATATTTTTTAATTCCTCAATACCACATGGCCATAAATTAGACAACAAAGTAGTAATCACCGAGTATTGAGCATGTGAGAATGCCTAAAAAGCAAACAAAGTAAAAATTGCAGCTTTTAATTTCGTTGGAAAACATAGTTATAGTTATAGATGGAGGGGAGAAGTTGGATGACGAAATGTGGTGCGGTTGTAAGTAAGTTGCATAGGAAATAGGGAGAAGTTCGACGAACAGAACAGACAATAGAAGATAAGTAAATGAGTCATGGCAATTGCCACCCAACAACTTGTCTGATTGTCTCCTCCTCCAATTTCCGTCTCACCCTTCCATCGGATGCCTCCCATTCTGCCACGTATCCTATCCACTCCCTGCTCTTATTACAACGTGTTCGCATGTTCCTGCTCTTACCCCTCTTACATTATTTTATACATCCGTTATCTTCTAGTATTATGTTTTACTATCATCAATTCTAAAATGAACAAGAAATTGAAAAAATATAAATTACAAAAGCTCTTACATTCTTTATCGCAAAATATAGCATTATATATTTTTAATAGTTTAGAGGGATTATTATTTAATAAAATTCATATATATTATATTCTTATATTCATCTTATAACTCAGAGGTTTATAACTACTTTTTGATAATTACCTTTAAAATTTAAATTTAGATTGTTTTAAAATAGTTTTATTTTAAACATTCTATTATTTTTACTTTTTAAATATATATATATAACTTCATCGTTGACATATGGTACACTCTTATATTTTCATATTATTAAAAACTAATAATATTAATAGAGTAGATGAAATTAAAATTTGGGTGACAACTTAAAACATAATTTATTTAAATATAATCTTTATATAATATATCTAATTTAGATATTAATTGAAAAAATTAGATATTAATTTAAAAGAATTATGTAATTTATTTATTGAATGCATATTTAAATCATTTCAAAAAAATATTGTTTACAGTTAAGTAGAATGATATTACACTTTAATACTTGCATTTGCAGAAACGAGAAAGGGTCAAAGTCAAGAGCCATCGTTTATAGTGGACTTATGGTAATGGTATGGGGTGGTAGGCCTTAACATTACCCACTCTATTTATTGCATTTGGTTCATCCGTATTATTCAAACTCAACAGTTTTTTTTTAAAGGTATACATTAACAAATAATATATTTAAAAAAATTAATTTCATTTGATAAAATAAAATCTAATTGAAAATAATATAAAAAGATATTAATATAATTATCCCTAAATAAAAGATATAATTATATTATTTTTGGAATGTCAAATATTTTTACATTAAATCTTAATTCAATATAATCTAAGATTTAAAAAAAAACATCAATCCAAGTTGGATCAAATCAAAACTCGATAGATTTAAGTCTTTGCGCTCATCCCTACGTATTATCCTATTTTATTTTTAAATATAATTATAACTTTGTTTTCTTATTAGATTTAGTAAAAAAAAAAAACAAACCTTCGGTTAAGGTTGTAAATGAAACAAAACATATCACGAGTGAATCAAAATTAGCTCGATCAAAGCTTGAAAAATACTTGATTCGAATGAACTTGACTCGAATTCTAATTCAACTTAAATTCTTAACAAGCCGAAATGAACTATTTCATATTCGACTCAAAAAGTTTCAAGTAACTTGGAAAATAATATATTAATTTTTTAAAAATTAAATTATTAATAATGTTAACATTCCTGTGTTGATTCTTTTTAAATTGCAGTAAAATATTTACATGTATTTAAGGTTTATATTCGAGTTAAAGGTTCAATCAAATTAAGTCTAAGATTTTTTTTAAGTTTTTTCATATTTCAAATTTGAGTCGTCTTAAAAATTTTTGAATTTTTTTCAAAACAATTCACAGCGAGGCCTTACAAATTTTTTTATATAAAAATATATTTACAGGGGACAACCATTTTTTTTACTTTTAAGCAATAAAAAAACAAAAGAAAAGAAATCAGAAAGTAAAAAATGGCGGAATATTAAAGAAGACGGTAAATTTAGGTTCATTTACTGCTAAGTTCTTATTAAAAATATTTAATTTTCATATATCGGAAGTATAAACAGAGAAAGATGGGTGCTATCCTTCCTTTGCACTCACGTTCACTGTCTTCTTCTCCACCTTCCTTTCTCCTAAAAGACGCCAAACAATGAAAACTTTTGTTCCATCTTTAATTTAAAATTTTCCTTTCATTTTTTTAATTTAATCTTCTTATTTAGCCTTCCATTTTAATTTGGTGGAGAAATAAATGTTTACATATATGGGCAGATCATTCAGATGATTTATCTAGCAGGAGTTCTTGATCGTAACCTTCTTTATTGGTGCGCACATCATTTATTTTAATCTGTTGATTTCTTTTTGTCCTTTTCATTTTTAATGTTGCTGACCAAGCTTGGCTAGTTGGATTTGTTTTAAACTTAACTGGGTTTTTTTTTTGGCTGGCTGAATTCATTTGTTTACATATGCTGCTGATGTTTATCACTTATTAAGCTTTGCTTCTGGTTGATGCTGGTGAAAGCAACCCCTATTAGTGGTTTTGGCGTGTTTTATGAACTTCGTATTGGCGTCTTTTTGTTGTTGTCTCAAGGAATCAATTCAGCCCTCTAAGGTCTTTGTGATTGTCATTTGCTATTTGTTATTATTTTGGTTGGAAATAAATTCTGGGTTCTCTTGTTCATGTTTGTTCTTCCTTTGGATCCATGGTTTATTGGACTGTATTGATTTTTAGCTAGTTTAGTTGCTATCTTGCTCTCGTTATGGTTTCTAAATATAACTTTGTGCTCATTTATGTTGATTGTAGGAGCTGTTTACACAGCATTGAATTTGTCTCATCTCATAGTATTCATCGCCTTGTTTGTCTTTTGATGGAATTCTGTTGTTCAATAGAAGAATTTAAGACTATGGTGGATTAACTTTTGAATTTTATGTAGTATAAACTGGCGATACCGCGCACGAATACATATGACCTGAGTTCTGATTGTTTTGATTTTTTTTCTTGTTCAGCTTATCTTTTCATCCGCACTTTACAACAGGGGATCGCTTTGATTTTTCTTGTTAGTCACATGAATTGTATGTGCTTCGTTGGTTTCTGGTTCGGTGGCAAGAAGATTTGTGCTACTCATTATTGTTGGATAGTTAGTTTGTGTTTGGCTTATTCAACGGAGGCTCCTAGTAGAACTTCAGTTGAGATGTGGATGCCATTGGTTGATACATAGCACAATAGTGCTCGTGCTATTAGTGAGCTAGTTTTGTAGGTATCGTTTCATTACTCTCCAATGAATTTGCTAGAACTAGGAGAGACCTGAATTCTCTTCTGTTATATTCAAGATGAATTTGAATAATTAGAATTGATTAGGAAATACTGCATTGTGGAAAAGTAATAGAGGCTAGAAAGTGTGAGCAAGGAAGAGGAGGAATAACTTATTTAGCTCCACTTACATTACTTGGTCCACCATTCTCTACAATTTTAACAATGGGGTTGCCGCAAGTTCCCTCAGATGATATTTCTGAGGAAGGTCAAGCCACATCCGTAGATGCATTTTCGCAAAGCCCACCACAGCTTTCAGGTGTCAGCACCTGTGGCTTAGACTGTATGCGCGGAGGAAGTTTTAACCAGACTATTGGGGGTTCCCTGTGTTCATCACTAGGAGATTTTCAAAGGAAACCTTCTCTGGAGCTTTCAGAGGATTCTTTCGAACTTGGAGGGAAAACGAATGCTTCACCCAATGCCCATGGGCTGAAAATTGGCTATGCCAATGATGTTGGATCGTTTGCCCCTCCTAGAAGTGGTTTGAAAATCCAAAACCCTGCTTCTAGGATTGTGGGTTTTGAATCACATGGAACTGGTAAGGTACTGGAGGGGACTCCTAGTGATGTTCAATCTTCTATTGGTGTCAGAGCTATTGAAACAGAGTCTAGTGTGTCTTTAGTCAGGAAGCGACTGTTGTCTCCACTAAATAGCATGCTTTTCTCGGATCAATTTTATGGCGACCCTCTAGACATTAGCTATAGCAGCACCCAAGTAAACTCCTCTTCCTTAGCTGATAAGTACAGGGTTTCTGCTCCACAAGACAATAAGAAAGCAAATGTTGGTAGCAAAATTAATTTCACGACACCATCCTGCTCTTTGTCAAGCTGCTTTGAACATGGAACCAATCTATATAACAAAGGGGAAACTGCTTCAGTTATTTTTACAGATGGTCCTTTACTGGAAAACAAGGAATCACATCTTTCTCGTAATTTTTCGTATTCATCTGGTCCTGATCAATCCCAAGAATCAAGTAAGTTAAGGTCCCGAAGTGGAGCAATATCTATATCCCCCCAAATTGAAACTTCACCTGTTTCTTTATCACCGCTTGGTCCAAAGTTCAGTGAAAGGTTAACAGCTGTTGGAGGGTGCAGGAATCTTAAAAAGTATATCAATGATTTTCGTTCAACTCTAAAGAATTTAGAACATTCAGTTGAAAGGTTTAACTCTGGTATTATATTGGAACCTGAAGAAGAGGAGTTTGAGGTTTCGAGCAGATCATTTGAAGATATTGGTTATTTGCACAAAGAATTTTGTCGTCGTCTGGAAAATGCTGCCGGTGTAGGCTGGCCTTCCTGTCACGAACCAGCCCCCATGTCTCCATGTATAAGATCTATAAAAGGCTTGGGTGGACTTCCTGTTAGGAGGTCCTTGGTTGGTTCATTTGAAGAGTCATTATTGTCTGGAAGGTTCTTTTCTGGAAAGCACAGTCAGGTTAGTTGTAAATTTACGTCGATTATTTGTTCTATTCTGAGTCTGAATAGGAAAATTTTCATTCACAGATTACTGCTTTCTCATATGTTTACTGCTTATGTCTTGTATACTTGGAAGATTGATGGATTCTTAGCTGTTCTAAGCATAACTGGAGGGAGCTTCTCAACAAAATCGCAGAAACTTCCGTTCTCTGTAACCAGTGTGGATGGGGATTGTTCTCTCCTGTATTATGCATCCATAGATCTTTCAAGGAATTCATCTTCAAATAAATGTCAAGATCAGAAGCTGAAAAGAGGCCTAACCAATGATGAACCGCAACCTGTTAGAAGCCGGTTGCATATTCCTATGAAAGGGCGCATACAATTGGTAAGCCTTGCTACTAGTTTTTAGTCTGTGTCTTGATGTTGCCAATTAACCAGTTAGAATCTGGCGTCTTGATGTTATGAATTAAGCTTTAGTCTAGCTCTACAACATTATATCTTCTGTTGAAACTCAAATATTACCATTATTATTAACAAATAAGGCTTGCCACTATTTGCTAGTCTGTTTTTGAGCATTCATAGCATTTTTCTTTAGCCTTCTACATCATGCTTTTCTTTTACTTTAGTTGGATTGGCATTTGGAACCTTGGTTGAAATCCTACTAGAATTTGGCCAATTCTTGTGTGTAGTTCTTTGTTTTCCTATCATATTCGTTCTTGGGCTTCGTAAATTGCATCAAACTATAGACATTTTTATCATGTCCTTATCCTGCCTAGAGTATTATGTCAGAAATGGGTTATATTTCTTCTTGGTGGGTTCCTATGCAGGTTCTTAGCAATCCAGAGAAAACACCTCTTCATACGTTCCTTTGCAGCTATGATCTGAGTGACATGCCAGCTGGGACCAAGGTAATATGAATTTGAATCTGCATTGTCCTTTTATTTTAGCCGTTGGAAACTGAATGTTACGAAAGTGATAAAAATATACCTTACTAATCCTTTGCTCTTCAAGATCAACACTATTCTATAAAAAGGATCGTTAAGATGCAATGAAAGGATTTAGTTTTGGTTTATTTTTGGTATCAAGTTGATATCATGGATGCTTATTTTTTCTGAATGTTTGTGCTTCCCTATAATTGCATGCAATCCAAATGAAAGTAACAAACGATCTTTCTCTTGTTTGTAGACGTTCGTGCGCCAGAAAATAACACTAGCATCTTCTAATACCAACTCTACTGAACTGAACAGTGGTGAAGTTAAAGGCAGTGAAGGCTTGGATTCAATACAAATGACTGGCGGAAACAATGATCAGTGCAAGGATTACACCTGCACTGATGCATGTCAGAAAACTGACCGGAAAGTTCCCCATTCTGGTGTTAAGATCAACAAAAATACTAATGGTGCTGGTTCATTACGATACGCTCTTCATCTTCGATTTCTTTGCCCTTCCCCCAAGAAATCTGCAAAGTCATTTCAGAGATGTAAATCTGATCCAGGATCAGTTCCACAAAAGACCGACTTTGACAAAAACGGGGACCGGAGGTTCTATTTGTACAATGACTTTAGAGTTGTCTTCCCTCGACGTCATTCGGATGCAGATGAGAGCAAGGTAATCCAATTTCCTACACTATACATATATACATAAACACAAAAAATGAACTCCTCTAATAAGTTTATTGATGTCTAATGGCAGTTGAACGTGGAATACCATTATCCAGATGATCCAAGATACTTCGATATCGCCAACTAAAACGTGTAATTTACGTCACAGAGGCATACTTTTTATGCCAACTTTGTTCATAGCTATCGCTTGTTTCGTTGCAGTCATCTCATCTCGAAATGGTAGTAACCTGATCAATCTGTATATATCTCTTTAGTCTCAAATAATTTGACGGGTTAAAAACATTACTAAATTGGCTCGGCCTGGCTTCCTTGTATATTTATGTATATATTTCTCTTCACTGGAAAGTAACCATCCTTGAAATCTTTGCCCAAAACAACTGAAATATTGAATGCGGAGTGATGGCCAACATAAAAGAGTGAAGATTTGACGGCGCCTGATAGCCACTATGTGTTATGCTTCTTGATGAGAAACCGAGCTGTTTGGCCGGAAGAGGGTTAAACTTACATATGGTGTTTGAAACTAAAAGGATTATCAAGATATTTCATTGCATGGTAAAAAGTGAGTCAGAGGAAAATAAAATTTGATTAATAAATATATTTAAAAAAATTGAGTTATTCAAATTATTTAAGCCAACCCAGTAGAACAAATGGGTTTTCATTTTTAAAGAATTTTACGTTGGGTAATCATATTGTAGCGAAGTCATTATAGGGTTACTTTCTATGTTCACTATAATAACAAAGAACTTGTTCTTCCCCAGGATGTTTGCGTAAATAATTATTTTTTCTCACTCCCTAGCTGAACCTTTGATCATATTTTTCCCACTTGAAGTTGGTGCATTGTTTTGTATTGTACATCCGTCTCTCTCTCTCTCTCTCTGAGCCTCTATCAATGGTAGCCATGAGTCCAGATAACATTGTTTTGCAGAAATGGAGGGAGGGCAAGGCTGAGCGGTTGGCAGAAACTAACAAAGAGGGAGCAGTGGAATATTTGGATTGGAGCAGTCAGTCACTGTCACTGACATAACATGCTCATGATAAGAGCTGTACGTATTGCAACTTATCGTCCTTTATTCTCTTAATCCACTTCATTCCCATTCTGCCCTTCTTTATATACTCAACATACAACCTATTCATTGGTTGTAATGATAAAACAATATTTTATTCTACTTAAACTATTCGAGTTCGATTAACTCCTTCAAGATGCATGTATTGTCAATAAATTAAAAAAATTCTTAACAAATACTACATTATAACACTATCCAATTATTATATTATTTTTTAAAATTGTTCTCAACTCAAAATAGGACAACTAATACTTAAACTATTCGAGTTCGATTAACTCCTTCAAGATGCATGTATTGTCAATAAATTAAAAAAATTCTTAACAAATACTACATTATAACACTATCCAATTATTATATTATTTTTTAAAATTGTTCTCAACTCAAAATAGGACAACTAATGCGTAACATGTGAAACAACACACAGCGTTAAGCTTCATGCTATACTATTCTAGTTTACTCCTTTGATGTTTAAAAAAAAAAAGTGAATGATATAAGAGATTATTTATCAAAATAGATGAAAAGGATTAGTATTGGGTTGAGTATGATGAGTTTATGCAAATAGAAAGAAGCCTGATGATTTTCACATGCAGTTAAACCCGTGGATGTGTCTAGCATTGCATCAAATCTACTTCTGTACATTTCAGACGAAGTTTTCTATCAGTTTAGAGACATCCATTGGCCATGCACAGCCCTATTGTATGTGTTTTGCATATGCATGGATCATATTCCAATAACCAGAGGGGCAAATTCGTCCACCAGCTCACTGCCAAGTGCCAATCATCGCGTATTCTGCCAGCGTTTGGCGGACGTGAATACAAACAAAAACCTTAAACCCCATATAAACCCCCTCAACCCTTCCCTTTCCCATCTCATCTCTTTCTGTTTTACCTTTGGTGATCCTTTTCTGTTTTCCCTGCAACTACAATGGCGGACCCTTCAATGTACAACTTCTTCAATCATCATCCCGAGCCGTCTTCAGCTTCAAAACCCATCAAGAAACACCATCCCCAAAGAGCTTTACCATCTGCTGTTCCTAGGCTATTCTATTGCCAGTTCTGTCCAAGGAAGTTCTTTACTTCTCAAGCTCTCGGTGGTCACCAAAATGCCCACAGGCAAGAACGAGCCGCATCTCGAAGGAAGCTCCCCGGTGACCATGACCAGAGTCTGTCCCCCCAACAATACAACTTTCAGCAACAGGTTAACCCTTCTTTCACCATTAAAATAGACCCACCTATGAATTACCCTGGTGCTGCCGGTGCATCGTATCTAGACCAGTGGCTTGACCCCTTCCACGTCCAACACCAATACTGCCAGTCTGCCGGCTTTGTTACTCAAGGTTTCATCACGAGTCCTGTTTCTTCTCCCGATACCACATCACCGAGCACTGATGTCGATGAATCTGTAAATGTTGATCTCACTCTCCGTTTATAAAGCTCCCTTTGTTGCCCTTTTTTTTCGTTTAAACAACTAGCGACGTTAGCTTCTGACGGGGTTTCTTATGAAATAGGGCTGCTTGCTTGTTAGGGTTAGAAGGGTTTTAAGAGTATCACTTTATTACTTGAATGTTTTGTTTAAGATTTGGTAACGTTTTGTAAAAGGATATTAGAGTTTGAATCATGTTTTCTTGAGTTGAAGTAGAAGTCGGTGATGTTGATCATGTTTTTAATACCTCTGCTGATTTGCATTTGCATGTTGTTTAGTTAATGTAGATGCTTTTTTGGTCATTTCTCTCACGTTTCTTCATTTTTCTCCTTTATACATTAATGAGGAAATGGTACTATAAGTCCTAGTTTGCACACAAATTCTCCTTTATACATTAATGAGGAAACGGTACTACAAGTCCTAGTTTGACCATGTCTTTCCTTTATTTTTGGGCTGACATATATTGATATAGTATTAGGGCATTCATCATCATGTGTACTGTTACGTCCCATGATGGAGGGCGTTGATCCAATGTGAAATTCAAGAAAGTGTATCATTATTTTTAAAAAAAAGGTAAAATTGAAGTACACAAGAAGTATGTTAATCACCAGGTTCCCTGTCGATGCTACATGTTTTTCATGATAGAGTTAGTGTTTTTAGGGTTATTTTTTTCTTCTTCCATTTTTTGGGGGTGGTAAAATGGGTTATTTTTTCTATGCATTTTCATCCAAGTCGATAATAGGCAGGTAATATTGGAAAAAGAGAAGGAAGGATGAAAAGCTAGAACCAATTGGGCTTTTCGGAGCCGACAGTAGATATGACATTTGGGCAGCTAGCTACGCTAGTTTGTGCGGCCACAATCTCTTAAACTTTCGTAATCTTTAAAATGTTGAATCAATAATGACACTAATATAATTAAAACTTAGTTGGTGGTTATAAGATGTTATTATTACTTGACTGACATTTGGACTTGCAATATCTTTCCATGCTTAATGTTCTGGCCCGTCTATATACATAATTTTATAAAATATGATTTGGACTTGCAATATCTTTCCATGCTTAATGTTCTGGCCCGTGTATATGCATAATTTTATAAAATATGATTTGGTGAACTTTGGATACAAAATTTTTTTATATATTATATATTTAAAAAAATTACAAAAATTGGACAACATCAAAAATAGTAATGAAGTTTTTTTTCTTTCTTTCAAATAATATCGTTTAGAAAATGCATATAGTGATGGTTTTTTTTATGCTCACTCAGTGATTCTCATCTGTCAACCTCTCCATCTCTCATATCATTCCAAAAACGTGTGGCTGGTGATTGACTTAATTTGTTGTACATTGCCGATTTGCTTAGGGTTCTTATGGTTTTGTTTTTCATTAAATACCATCTAATTTAAAATTGACCCGATCCGATTTGAGGTATCACATTAGAGTCACTGATTTAAAACTTTTATTAAAACATGTAAACTCATAAAATGATTTATCAATATTAAGAAATAAAACAGGTTTTCAGACTCAGATATAAAACAAAATACAATCTACATACCCCTAATCACATGTACCATACTCTGCAAACAACGTCGGAAGAAACCCCTTACTGATGTCGATAGTTGTACTAGTTCAATCCTTTTAACCTGAAAAGAGTGAGTAACAGAGTGAGCTTTGAAAAGCTCAGTAATACCGAACTACCAGATAATGCTACAGGAGATGCAGATAACAGATAATCGTATATTTCCTTATTGGTTCAAACATCTATAGATTTTTAGGTTGTGTCTGATATCTCAAGTAGTAACAGACAGTAAGCTTTCAGTTCAGATGGAAATATTTCGGATGACTGAGTTCAGGATATCAGGATAGGTTATCTAGTGTGTTCCCACAAAACCAGTGAAAAGATACAGATCTTTTTAAAACAGTAGTAGTTTAAAACATATTTACACTGTGCACAAAGCAGAGGAGCATGCAAAAACGGTAAGGTCTTACCCTTGCACATAGCAAAAGAGCCTGAGAAACGGTAAGGTCTTACCCTTGCACATAACAAAGGAGCATGGGGAAACTGTAAGGCTTACCTTCGTACACAGCAAATGAACATGGGGAAACTGTAAGGCTTACCCTGGCACACAACAAAGGAACCTGGGGAAATTGTAAGGCTTACCCTTGCACACAACAAAGGAACCTGGGAAACTGTAAGGCTTACCCTTGCACACAGCAAAGGAACCTGGGGAAACTGTAAGGCTTACCCTTGCACACAGCTAAGGAACCCGGGGAAACTGTAAGGCTTACCCTTGTACACAGCAAAGGAACCTAGGGAAACTGTAAGGCTTACCCTTGCACACAGTAAAGGAACCTTGGGAAACTGTAAGGCTTACCCTTACACACAACAAAGGAACCTGTGGTAACGGTAAGAACTTACCCTTGCACATAGTAGAGGAGCCAGAAATACTTTCTCCAATCATACCCCCGATGACAATAATAAACATGTATGTTAGGAGTGAAAACGATAATTAATCCATTAAAATATGAAAAAGTTCCATATTTAGAAATCAGGTACAAAAATACCGTAACCAGAAATCATATCAGAAATATATGGTAAATCAGATATTAAAATAAATTGTATTAAGAACATCGGGTATTGTCTCATAAAAATATTCAGTATGTGATTTATCATAATCATATTTTCCAGTGAAAATAGGAAAACCCGATAACATATTTCAGGTAACCATAGATCATAAAACCAATAGATTCCATGATGTCGTAAATCAGGAATAATTCATATTTTTCGGTGAAAACCGTAATCGGAAAATATATAACGTGTTGTCATGGTTCATAAACCAATAAATCAATAAGTTCGGTGAAACTCATTTAAAAACATATAAAATCATCATGTAGTACATGTGGAACACATTAGGATATCCAAGTATTTCTCAGAGACACTTGATAGTTATCAGAAAGGATAACATGAAACTGATGTAATTTGATCGGATTCCAGGAACGAGGTCCTATTGAAGGGAATCAATTGCTAACCGATCTAATCCGATATTTAAGGTTGATACTTTAGAATCACACTATGATTCATGTGCATCAGGAAAGTGTTCAGGAACCTTTATAAAAAATAATTCTAGATTCAGATTTACTGAGAGTGATTTCGTTACCCAACAATCAGGGGTATTCAGGAGTATGTATTGAATTAACAAGATTTTAGTCCAATTGAACCAAATGGGGTATTCAGAATCCTTTGCATATGAGTTACTTGTGTTTTCATATATGACCGTAGTGATTTGAGCTGATAAGGGAGAAACGAAGATTTAGGGAACTTATAATTTATGTCGATCTATTGGATTGTCGAACAACACCCAAAACTGATGCATGTCGAATGGTCAATTCATTGCCCTTCCAGTGTATTCACTCTTTAATACCAACAATTCTTGTCCATAGATCATATTCAGAATCATCGTTGAATAGATCTTCCAATGGTCTTTATTTCATTTCCATGTTTCAATAATATCAGGAAATACTGATGTATTTGTTTCGTGGTTCATAACCCATAAAGACAACACATCATTTAAGTTCATTAGCTTTCCCATACTCATCCAAATCAATTATTTAATCCTCAGTCATTAAGGTTACTTAGTTCATTTAGCAGTCAAGTCTATCCCAGTTACTTCAGAGTTTTTCCAGAGTAATTCGGACGTTTATGAATTTCGGATACATATTTGTTGAGTTAATCGATTGAAGGAATCGGCCAAGAGGGGGGTGAATTCGCAATTAAAAATTTGGTGGAAGCTTTTGCAGAAAATTGAAAGTAATTGCACAGTGATTTAGAGTGGTTAGACTTTCTCAACCAAAGTCTACGTCTACTATCTTAGCTATCCACAGTAAGAATTTTCCACAAATTCACTAATTTGTCTTTCTTTTGAGGACAAAGAGTAATGTTGAAACATTTTAATATTTCGATATAACAAATTAAGTTAAATGGATTTTAAGATTTTCCAAATGATTTTCTAAGTATATTCGATATAACTATTCGAATAATCAAAACATTACTCCAAATATTTCAAAAATCATTTTTGATCCTTACTTAAGTGTAAAATTAAGTTTTAATCATAAAACAATTTCAAAATAATTTTACAAAGTATTTCGAACCAATTCAAAGCCAAAAATTCCAGATTGCTCAGAGGGAACCGATTCCCCCCATAGGAGGAACCGATTCCCCCCTGAATGGTTTGGCTCCGAGATTTCCAGAATGCTCGGAGGGAACCGATTCCCCCCAAGGGGGTACCGATTCCCCCCTGTTCAACGGTCGAAATATTTGAATTTTACACTTAGGGAACCGATTCCCTATGAGAGGGAACCGATTCCCCCCACTCTCCAAGCTGTTTTATTAAATGTTTTCACACTAAAACGGCTATAATATCTTCTCTAATTATCCCCCAACGTTCAGAAGTGATCCAAGGGGTATTTAAGCAAGCTTAGAAGCCATTGATCAAAAACAAGTAACATCAAGCAACTAGAATCAAGAGAGAATCAAAGAGAAAGCATCAAACCTCAAGTTTTGAGCATTAGCCTATTTTCATTCAATATTCTTTTTGCTTTCAAGAACACTTTCTGTGCTCAATTGTATTCATCTTTGAGTGTTCTTTTCTTGTTCTAGAATTGTGCAAACATCTTACCTTGTGAGGTTTTCTTGTAAGTTTACAAATTTGTAATCTTCTCTTTGAGAAAAGAGTGTTCTCAAGAGTTGGGGTATACTCTTGAGGGAATTGTAAGGTTATCTCTTTGGCCTCAAAAGAAAGAACAAATTAGTGAATTTGTTGGAAAATCCTTAGTGTGGATAGCTAAGGTAGTGGACGTAGACTTTGTTTGAGAAAGTCGAACCACTGTAAATAACTGTGCAAATACTTTCAATTCTCTGCAAAAGCTTCCACAAAATTTTTATTGCCAATTCACCCCCCTCTTGGCCAATTTTGTCATTCGATTAACTCAACAATTGGTATCAGAGCCTAACTCATTTGAAGGTTTTATCGCCTCTTGAGTCGATTCGGGAAGAGTTATATCGATTATTAAAGTCATCAATGGCCTCCGCTTCAACTTCGACTCCGGTCTCGATTCGATGCCCGTCAACAAGCCTCCTTTCTTCATGGAGCTAACTACGCCTATTGGAAGAATAGAATGATGTACTTCATTCAAGCAAGTGACATGGGAGCATGGAATGCCGAAGAATGATACATTAAGCCTATCACTCATCCAAGGTTGTGGAGTGAAGGAGATACAAAAAACGCATAGCTATGAAAATTTCAGGATTGAAACCAAATGAAGACATCAAAGCTATGACGGATAGATTTTCAATTGTCAATGGTCTCAAATCATATGGAGAGATCATCTCAAATGAAAAAGCTTGTGAGGAAGTTAGTCTACTCCCTCCCAAAATCATGGCAAAAGAAGACGGCAATCATCGAGTCTAAGGACCTATCGTCCTTAACTCTGAAGAACTTATCGGTTCACTCCTCACTCATGAGTGATGCTTGAAGATGAGGTGGACCTTGATAAAATTGAAGAGACACCAAAGGAGAAGGAGAAGAAGAAAACATTGGAGTTGCTCTCAAATCCATAAAAGATGAGAGTGATTCTAATGATGATGATGATGACGAGGAAATGGCATTGTTTGCCAAACGGTTCAGAAAAATGATGAGACCTTACCAAGGAAGAAAATTCAAACGAAACGAAGGCCTCAAAAATGAACCAAAAGAGAAGGACCCATCATTTGCTATGAATGCAAAAAACCGGGGCATGTCAAATATGATTGCCCACAATTGAAGAAAAAGGGTCAATCAAAGAATAAGCACAAGGCTCATGTGGCTACATGGAGCGAGAAGGTTCCGATGAAGAGGAACAAGAAGTAGCAAACTTGTGCTTGAGGGCATTGGGGAAGATTCTAAGGTAACCTCTAACTCATCCGATTTTGATGATTTATCTTATGATGAGTTATTTGAGGAGTACAATGGTTGGCTTCGGATTATGAGAAATTTTTTTAAAATATAAAAATGATGTTTCAAAATTGAAAAATGAAAACAAACTCATATCCAAAACCAACAACGATCTTGAAAGTAAAATCAAAATTTGCAAATCAAACTAGAAGAGTTTGAAAAGAAAAATTTAGATTTGCAAAATTTACTTTCAAAGATCAATGATGATCATCAAAAGAAAATTGATGATCTTAAAACTTCTTTTGATAAAGTTGGAACAAAACATTTTGAAAAGGTGAAAATTCAAAATCCAACTTTGTTAGAAAAAAGTTTTAGAAACTACAATCATAGAGGTCCCCAAAGAACCTCTAATGAAAAATCATTAGAAGTGTGGGTTCCTAAAGAACTCATTACTACTAAAGATAAAAATATCCTACACAAATGGATACCTAAAGGGACTAGGATTTTGGAAACTAATGAATATGGACCCAAAAGAATTTGGGTACCAAAAATCAAAAATTAATCTATGTTTGTAGGGAAAGGAGCATTGCTACAAGGCACGGGAAACAAATTCAAACTCATGGTACCTGATAGTGGATGCTCAAGACTATGACCGGAGACAAAAGCCGGTTCATTGAGCTTAACGCCAAAAATGGAGGAGAAGTGACTTTTAGAGACAATTCAAAAGGTCACATTGAAGGTATTGGTACAATAGGTAATACCTCTTCCATACAAATTAAGAATGTTTATATGTGAATGGATTAAAGCATAATCTATTGAGTATTAGTCAATTATGCGATAAGGATTCAATGTCTTATTGAAATAATGGTTGTAAAGTCATTGACATTGCATCTAATCGGATTATGCTTGTTGGTCATAGAAAGGAAACATTTACATGGTGCATTTAGATTCTATTGATATGACTAATTTATGCCTAGTGCTAAGGATGAGCATGATAGTTGGTTATGGCATAGGAGACTAGGTCATGCTAGTATGAGTGTTTGCAACGGCTAATTCAAGGTGATTAGTTCGAGGGTTGCCTAAGCTTAATTTGATAATGATAAAATCTGTGATGCTTGTGCTAAAGGAAAACAAAAACGAGTTTCTTTTAAATCTATTAATGATGTATCAACTAGAGTATTACAATTGATCCATTTAGATCTTTTTGGGCCAACTAGAACTACTAGCTTGGGAGGAAAACAATATGCATTTGTCTTGGTAGATGATTCTAGATACACTTGGGTTCTATTCTTAAGTACTAAAGATGAAGCATTAGAAAATTTCATCACATTTTCAAAAATAATCCAAAATGAAAAAGGATACTCTATCACTAGTGTTAGAAGTGATCATGGAACTGAATTTGAAAATCTTGGATTTATTGAGTTTTGTAATTCGAATGGTATTAGCCACAATTTTTCAGCACCTAGAACCCCTCAACAAAATGGAGTTGTTGAAAGGAAAAATCGAACTTTAGAAGAAATGGCTAGAACCATGCTTTGTGAAATAATTTGCCAAAATTTTTGGGCGGAAGCCACAAATACCGCTTGTTATGTTGTAAATCGAGTAATGATTAGGCCAATTTTAAAGAAAACTCCATATGAAATTCTCAAAAATAAAAAGCCTAACATTAGCTATTTTCATCCTTTTGGATGTAAATGTTTTGTTTTAAACAACGGTAAAGAAAATCTTGGTAAATTTGATGCTAAAAGTGATGAAGGAATTTTTCTGGGTTATTCCTTAAATTCTAAAGCTTATCGTGTATTTAATAAAAGAACTTTAGTTGTAGAAGAGTCTATACATGTTGTTTTCGATGATAATCCCCTTCCGAGGAAGGATTCTTCTGTTAATGATGATGTATGTATTGTACAAGCAAATGACGTTAGACATGACGTTGGAGAATCATCATCAAAGGAAGAAACGAAAGATGAGGAAACTCATGATCCCCTCGAGAATCCAACCATTGAAGAAAGGGAAGTATCTTTTCCAAGAGAGTACAACTATGTCAAGGATGGTGAAATTATAGGTGATCCATCAAAAGGGGTAACTACTCGATCTTCTCTTAGAAATATCTGTAATTATGTTGCATTTATTTCATGCATAGAGCCTAAGAACATCAAAGAAGCATTAAAAGATGAAATTGGATTATGGCTATGCAAGAAGAATTAAATCAATTTGAGAAGTAAAGTATGAACATTAGTTGAAAGGCCTAGTAATAAATCTACTGTAGGTACTAGATGGGTTTTTAGAAATAAACTTGATGAAAGTGGTAATATAGTGAGGAACAAGGCTAGACTTGTTGCTCAAGGCTATACTCAAGAAGAAGGCATAGACTATGATGAAACATACGCTCCCGTAGCTAGGATGGAAGCAATTAGAATGTTATTAGCATTTGCATGTTTCAATGAATTTAAATTATATCAAATGGATGTTAAAAGTGCATTTCTAAATGGTTTTATAAAAGAAGAAGTGTACGTGGAACAACCTCCAGGTTTTGAAGATTCAAATTTTCCGGATCATGTTTTAAAATTGACAAAAGCTCTTTATGGTTTAAAACAAGCTCCTAGAGCTTGGTATGAAAGATTGTCAAATTTTTTAATTGAAAAAGGTTTTTTAAAAGGAAAGGTTGACACTACATTGTTTTTAAAGAGAAAAGGTAAAGATTATTAGTAGTTCAAATTTATGTTGATGATATAATATTTGGTTCTACTAATGATGTTCTTTGTCAAGAATTTTCTAAGCTAATGCAAAGTGAGTTTGAGATGAGCATGATGGGGGAGCTCTCATTTTTCTTGGGACTCCAAATCAAGCAAAGAAAAGATGGCATCTTCATTAATCAAGCTAAGTACGTCAAAGATATGCTCAAGAAGTTTGGACTGGAAAATGGGAAACCTCATAACACTCCAATGAGCTCTTCAACAAAGCTTGACTTAGATGAAGGAGGTAAATGTGTAGATGTTAAATTATATAGGTCAATGATTGGCTCTTTGCTTTATCTAACTGCAAGTAGACCGGACATTATTTAGTGTTTGCTTATGTGCTAGATTTCAATCATGTCCTAATGAATCACATTTACTAGCTGTTAAGAGAATCTTTAGATACCTTAAGGACACTCCTAGTTTAGGACTTTGGTATCCTAGAGACTCTAGCTTTAGCTTGCATGCTTTTTCTGATGCGGATTATGGAGGATGCAAATTAGATAGGAAAAGCACCTCCGGTACTTGCCAATTCCTTGGAAATATGCTGATTTCTTGGTTTTCAAAGAAACAAAATTGTGTTGCATTATCTACCACTGAAGCCGAATACATTTCAGCTGGTAGTTGTTGTGCACAAGTTTTATGGATGAAACAACAACTTTTTGATTATGGAATTGAAGTAGGTACTATTCCTATCAAGTGTGACAATACTAGTGCTATTTGTCTCACTAAAAATCCCATCCAACACTCTAGAACTAAGCACATTGAAATAAGACATCACTTCATTAGAGACCATGTCACTAAGGAAGATGTAGTTCTAGAATTTGTTGATACTTTGCACCAATTAGCGGATATCTTTACAAAACCCTTAGACAAGGAAATATTTTGGACACTTAGGAGAGAATTAGGTTTGACCAACCTATCTTCACTTAGTGTTTAAAATAATTTTAGCACTTTTAATAAATCTTGAAAAATGCTTATAATAATAATTTTTGATTGCATTCTTGCTATTAGTTAGGGGGAGTTTGTGATTCTTAATGAAAATTAATTTTATGTTCAAAAATCAATTAAAGATTAATTTAATTATTTGAACATAATTAATGTTTGATATATGAGTTGCCAATACCACTAGAAAAGATTAATTTAGCATTTTGTGCTTAAAAAATCGGATTTTAGCATTTTGGTGCAGAGGGATCGATCCCCCCCTGAGGGAACCGATTCCCCCTTTGAAGGGGAACCGATTCCCCCCACAGGGGAATCGATACCCCCTGGGGTTCTGCTAAAATCGGGCAGAACAACCCTAAACTCTCAAAAACCCTCTTCCTCTCTCTTCGCCGTTTCTCCCCTCTAAATCTCTCAAATCTCCATTTTTGCCTCAAATCAACAATATTAATCGGAATTTGCTTCATAAATCATCTTCTAAACCTGTTGGAATCATTAAAATCGTGCAAACAACATCTAAATCCCCTCAATCTTCATCTTTCAAGGTAAATTTTTCTAAACTCTTTATTTCATTATTTTTGAACATAGGATTAGTTTCAATTAGTTCTAGGTTGAAATAGTGATCGGGCATTGATTATTTAGTGATTAGAAACTAGATGTTACAACTAATTTCATCAAACACAAGAATTTTTCAATTTTTTTTAAAATTTTCGAAATAATAAAAAAAAATGTTATTTTTCAAATTATTGTGTTTTGATTAAATTATGTTGTTGTTATGAAAAACTATACATATATTGTTTCTCAAAACCATATTTTTCAAAAGTTTTTCAAAAACTTTGCCCATTAGAATTGATTCAGAGAATCTTGAAATATTGAGGACTCATTTGAGTTTTGGGATTAATTGAATTGCATACACTTGTTTTAAAATTGCAGGTTATTATATCTATTCCGATTTCCTTCACCATGTCAAATCCTAAACGTCCTAGGTCTTCATCTAGTCGTTCTAGTCGTCAACCAAATCCACCTCCAAATCCTCATTCTATTACAATTTCTAATCCCAATCCCACTGATCCTAACTTGACTATCCAAAATTCGTGTTTCAATCATCCTGGGTCTAGAAATCACCGATATTGGTATTATCAATATTTCGATTCTTACAAAATCCGGGAAGAACGTATTCCTTCTCATCAAGCTATGTTAGCTATCGATTTTAAATATCTTCCCATTTTACAAGAATGGAAATTTGATAAACTATTTGATCTTGAACCCATCGTTTACCATCAACTTGTTCGTATATTCTACTCTAATGCCGTATGTGTTAAAAACCAAGCTGAAACCGAAACCATAGGAATTCATTCCTACCTCCTAGGACAATTCTTATATATTGACCCGACATATATAGCCAATACATTTGGATTAGATAATGATGGTATCTCGAATGAAAAACAAATTTTAGGTTCTCGTTATAAAAGAAGAGATAGTGCGAGTGTCTTAGACCTACATGAGCGTTTTCTTCATCTAATGATTTCTTGGTGGTTTCGACCATCCGGAGGTCGTTATTCTACTCTTAGAGCTTTGGATCTTTGGTGGTTACATTGTTTCGAAAACCGTATTAAAATTAACCTACCTCAGATTATTTTTGCTGAAATTGTTGAAACCGTAAATCTTGTTCCTAACAAGAAACACTGTTCATCTCTAGTTTACGGTTGCTTTTTGAGTAATCTGTTTTCCAAAGCTGGGCTTAGAGTCGGTCTAGATGCCGTTTTTCCTCTTAAGAAACAAATAAATCTTCTTTCCTTAATGAGAGCGGGATGGGTAAAGGACAAAGAAACCGGTGAATGGGTTCATTCTTCTACTCCGGGAGCTAGTTCTTCACAAGCTCCACCCGAGGCTGACGAAGATCCCGAGTTTGAACAATTAATGAGGGATATTGATGAAGCTGAAGAAGAACCTGAACAACCCGAAGAGCAGCCAGAGGAGCAAGCACAACAAACGCATCAAATGCCTCCATATTTTCAATCCTTTATGGAGACATTCGATTTTCGATACGCTACCATGGACTCGCGCTTTTCCTCTATAGAGTCTCATTTATCCACAATGGGAGCTCAACAATTAGAGATTCTTCGGGAGATGCGTGCAAACAATGAATCAACCAACGCTCGTATCAATGAACTAACACACGAGATGGCCGCTATGCGAGCCCGTTTTCCTCCTACCGATCCGGATGCTTAATTTTATATTTAGCTTTAAAACTTTGAACAAAATGAATATTGTTTCAACATTTTGAATTGTTTGATTTTGTGGATTGTTGGATTTTGGATTTATGAATGGTGTGAACTTATATGTTTGGTGTTTTATTCATTTTTGCATCATTTACATTATCATTAGTAATATGACCAATTTTGCCATATCACATTATTTATGAAACTAATGGCTAACCTCTCTTTTGATTGTGATCTTAGCAGCTTAAGCTTATAATTAATAAATCAATTGGCTAAATGATTTTCAAAACCTTGTTTTACAATGTCTTTTTGATTTAACAAAAAGGGGGAGAAGAATAAGTGTTAAATGTTTTACATGATAAATTGAAGAAGTGTTAAAGTAAGGGGGAGTAATTTCAAAACTTGATTTCAAAAAATCTTAAAATTACTAAAATGTTTTGTTATATCAAAAAGGGGGAGATTGTTGAAACATTTTAATATTTCGATATAACAAATTAAGTTAAATGGATTTTAAGATTTTCCAAATGATTTTCTAAGTATATTCGATATAACTATTCGAATAATCAAAACATTACTCCAAATATTTCAAAAATCATTTTTTGATCCTTACTTAAGTGTAAAATTAAGTTTTAATCATAAAACAATTTCAAAATAATTTTACAAAGTATTTCGAACCAATTCAAAGCCAAAAATTCCAGATTGCTCAGAGGGAACCAATTCCCCCCCATAGGAGGAACCGATTCCCCCTGAATGGTTTGGCTCCGAGATTTCCAGAATGCTCGGAGGGAACCGATTCCCCCCAAGGGGGTACCGATTCCCCCCTGTTCAACGGTCGAAATATTTGAATTTTACACTTAGGGAACCGATTCCCTATGAGAGGGAACCGATTCCCCCCACTCTCCAAGCTGTTTTATTAAATGTTTTCACACTAAAACGGCTATAATATCTTCTCTAATTATCCCCAACGTTCAGAAGTGATCCAAGGTGTATTTAAGCAAGCTTAGAAGCCATTGATCAAAAACAAGAAACATCAAGCAACTAGAATCAAGAGAGAATCAAAGAGAAAGCATCAAACCTCAAGTTTGAGCATTTCAAGCCTATTTTCATTCAATATTCTTTTTGCTTTCAAGAACACTTTCTGTGCTCAATTGTATTCATCTTTGAGTGTTCTTTTCTTTATTCTAGAATTGTGCAAACATCTTACCTTGTGAGGTTTTCTTGTAAGTTTGCAAATTTGTAATCTTCTCTTTGAGAAAAGAGTGTTCTCAAGAGTTGGGGTATACTCTTGAGGGAATTGTAAGGTTATCTCTTTGGCCTCAAAAGAAAGAACAAATTAGTGAATTTGTTGGAAAATCCTTAGTGTGGATAGCTAAGGTAGTGGACGTAGACTTTGTTTGAGAAAGTCGAACCACTATAAATCACTGTGCAAATACTTTCAATTCTCTGCAAAAGCTTCCACAAAATTTTTATTGCCAATTCACCCCCCTCTTGGCCAATTTCGTCATTCGATTAACTCAACAAGTAACCTTACAAACCCTCAAGAATTATACCCCAAATTCTTGAGAACACTCTCTCCCAAAGAGAACAATACAAATTTGCAAACTTACAAGGAAATCCTCACAAGGTAGATTGTTTGCACAATTCTAGAACAAAGAAAAGAACACTCAAGAATTAATACAATTGAGTACAAGTAGTGTTCTTGAAAGCAAAATGAATATTGAATGAAAAATAGTCTTGAAATGCTCAAACTTGAGGTTTGATGCTTTCTCTTTGATTCTCTCTTGATTCTAGTTACTTGTTGTTTCTTGTTTTGATCAATGGCTTCTAAGCTTGTTTAAATACACCTTCAAATGATTCTAAACGTTGGGGATGATTAGTGGAGTCAATAGAGTCGTTTAAGTGTGAAAACAATTAATGAAAGTGGATGGGAGCGTCTGTGCATCGATGCATGCCCTAGGTGCATTGGTGCATCAGTGTAAAATTCAAATATTTTGACCGTTGGACTCTCAGTGCATCAGTGCACTAAGAGTGCATCGATGTATAAAATGCATTCGATGTTTTGAAAAAGCTTGAGTGTATCGATGCATGGTCTTGTGCATCGATGCATCAAATGCACTGAGTGCATCGATGCATAGTATGTGCATCGATGCATAAAATGCATTCGATGTTCAAGAAATTAATTGATGCATCGATGCATGGATTGGTGCATCGGTGCATGCCCTTGAAAAATTGATTTTAGGCTTGATTTTGGTTCAAAATACTTTGTGAAAATTTGTTTAAAAATAGTTTAAGTATAAAACACAAATTTACATATTTAGTAAGGTTTAAAATTGATCTTGAAAGACTTGGAGTAATAGCTTGATATTCGAGTAATTAAATCAAATATACTTTTAGAAAATCATTTGTAAAATCTTAAAATTCATTTAACTTAATTTGTTATATCGAAACATCAAAATGTATTTAACAATCTCCCCCTTTTTTATATAACAAAACACTTGAGTAATTTTAAGATTTTCTTCGAAAAACTATTTTGAAAATCAAGTTTGAAATTACTCCCCCTTACTATAACATTTCTCCCCCTTTAAAACATTTTACCTTTAAAACATTTTACACTTCTCCCTTTTAACATATTTCTTCCCCTTTTTGTTAAATCAATTTTTTTTTTTTAAAGAATTGTAAACAAGGTTTTGAAAAGTACTTAGCCAATTGATTATAATAGATATAGCTTAAGCTGTTAAGAACACAATCAAGAGAAACATTAGCCATTAACTTCATAATCAATATTCATAATAAAATGTGAAATGACATAATTGGTCATAATGCAACTAATATGTAAATGATGCAAGAATTAAACCAAACCAAATATTTATAATAAGTTCAAACAACCAATCATTCAACTCCAAAAACAGAAAAATGGTTAATCAATCCAAGTTTTAAATTTAATCCCAAATACAATCAAACTAAAATAAGTCTAATCATCCATAGAAGGATCGGGAGGCGGAGGAGGAAATCGGGCTTGCATCTCAAGAGATAGAGCATCCATGCGTGCAAGCATCTCCCTTTAAAACTCCATCTGACGAGCTTCCAAAGTGTCTAAGCGTTTATTTACTGCTTCGTGAGTAGCAGTCAAGTGGGATTCGATGGAAGCATACCGTAAATCAAATGTCTCCAAAAACGAACGAAAATATGGAGGCATTTGATCTTCTTGTGGAGCTGGTTCCAGTGCAAGCTCGTCATCGGGTATGTGATCATCGATGTCTTGCATAAGCTGTTGAAATTCAGAATCATTGTCAGAAGCCGGAGCCGGAGGAGAAGGAGGAGCACGAGAGGAGCCGAGAGGAGCTAGGAGCAGCTCATGAGGAACTAGCTCCCGGAGTTTGCTTACCGGGTCTGAAAACCCATTGACCGGTTACCTCATCTTGTTTCCAATCCGCTTTCTTCAAGGATGTGAGATTGATTGAGTTTTGGAGAGTAATGGGATTGTCAAGAGAGACATCCAAACCGAGTTTGATAAAGAGATTGTTAAGAAGACAACCATAAACTAATGTTTCAACATGTTTGGATGGGATAATGTTTACGGTATCGACTAGCACACTAAAGATAATCTGTGGAAGATTTATTTTGATCTTATTCTTAATACAATACATCCACCATAAATCCCTAGCACGAAGAGTGGAGTACCTACCCGCTGATGGTCGAAACCACCATGAGATCATGAAATGCAGAAAACGATCGTGATGAGATCGAAGGGTACTAACACTAGCGTTTGGGAGATATGGATAATCCACAGTTTCTTTTTCGTCATAGACACCATCGTCATCTAACCCAAATTTTGAAGCTATAGTTGCGGAATCAATAAGAATATATTGTCCTAAAAGGTAGGATCTAATTCCTATAGTTCCACATTAAGTTTCGTTCTGAATACAGACCGCATTAGAATAGAAAATGCGGACTAATTGATGAAAGACGACAGGTCTAAGAGAGAACAGTTTATCAAACTTCCATGTTCTAAGAATCGGGAGGTATTCAAATTTAAAGTATATCATGGCTTGTAGAGATGAAATACGTTCTTCCCTAATTCTATAAGATTGGAAAGAATCCATGTACCTATGGTACAATTCTTCTCTCCGACGTTCAGGCATATTAAAGCAAGATCCTAATAGGCTATTAGGAGATTGAGGAATGAGATTAGGAGGTTGGTTTGTACAAGAACGACTTGACGAAGTTCTAGGGTGTTTGGGATTAGACATGGTTTAGGAATCGAAATAAGAAATATAACCTGCAAATTGAAACATATGTATGCAATTTAATCAATCCCAAAACTCAATTGAGTCCGCAATAATCAAGGTTCTCTAAAACAATCCTAATGGGCAAAGTTTTGAAAACTATTTGAAAATATCATTGGAAATATTGCAATACATATAGTTTTCATAAAAACAATATAATGAAGTCAAAAACATCAATGATTTTCGAAAATAATTTTTTTAATTTCGAATTTCAAAGAAAAGTTTTGAAAAATTATGTCTTTTTAATGAAATTTGTTGTAAAATCTAGTTTTGAATCATTATATAACCAATGCCCGATATAATGTTCATCATAGAACTAATCAAAACTATCCCTAAGATCAAAAATTGATAAAATAAAGTTTTTAGAAAAGTTTAACTTGAAATTTCAGATTGAGAGGGATGTAATGATGTTTTGCACAAATTAATGATTGAAGCAGGATTAGAAGTTAAAAGCTTGAAGATTCTGACCAAAAATGATGATTTTGGAGCAAGAAAGGAGATTTTTAGAGAGGGAGAGACGAACGGTGGGTGTATGTTTAGTTTTAGGGTTTAAAAAATAAAGGAAAAAGAGGCATATAAACCCACAAACCCGACGGATGCATCGATGCATGACCCTGTGCATCGATGCACATTCAAGGCGTGCATCGGTGCATCAACATGGTGAATCGATGCACATTCAAAGGGATGCATCGATGCACTGTTAAGTGTACCGATGCATGAAGCACGGAAATGTCAAAAATCCGTTTTAAACACTTAAAATGCTAAATTAATTAGATTTAGTGGTATTGGCAACTCATATATTGAAGATTAATCATGTTCAATCAATCAAATTAATCCTTTAAATTTCATTTGAACATAAAATTAATTTTCATCAAGCAACATAAACTCCCCCTAACTAATAGCAATGAATGTAATCAAAAATTACTATTATATGCATTTTTCATTTATTCTTAAAAGTGCTAAAATTATTTTAAACACTAAGTGAAGATAGGTCAGTTAAACCTAATTCTCTCCTAAGTGTCCAAAATCTTTCTTTGTCTAAAGGTTTTGTAAAGATATCCGCTAATTGGTGCAAAGTATCAACAAATTCTAGAACTACATCTTCCTTAGCGACATGGTCTCTAATGAAGTGATGTCTAATTTCAATATGTTTAGTTCTAGAGTGTTGGATGGGATTTTTAGTGAGACAAATAACACTAGTATTGTCACACTTGATAGGAATGGTACCTACTTCAATTCCATAATCAAAAAGTTGTTGCTTCATCCATAAAGCTTGTGCACAACAACTACCGGCTGAAATATATTCCGCTTCAGTGGTAGATAATGCGACACAATTTTGTTTCTTTGAAAACCAAGAAATTAGCATATTTCTAAGGAATTGGCAAGTACCGGAGGTGCTTTTCCTATCTAATTTGCATCATCCATAATCCTCATCGGAGAAGGCATGCAAGCTAAAGCTAGAGTCTCTAGGATACCAAAGTCCTAAACTAGGATTGTCCTTAAGGTATCTAAAGATTCTCTTAACAGCTAGTAAATGTGATTCCTTAGGACATGATTGAAATCTAGCACATAAGAAAACACTAAACATAATGTTCGGTCTACTTGCAGTTAGATAAAGCAAAAAACCAATCATTGACCTATATAATTTAACATCCACACATTTACCTCCTTCATCTAAGTCAAGCTTTGTTGATGAGCTCATTGGAGTGTCATGTGGTTTGCCATTTTCCAGTCCAAACTTCTTGAGCATATCTTTGACGTACTTGGCTTGATTGATGAAGATGCCATATTTTCTTTGCTTGATTTGGAGTCCCAAGAAAAATGAGAGTTCCCCCATCATGCTCATCTCAAACTCACTTTGCATTAGCTTAGAAAATTCTTGGCAAAGAACATCATTAGTAGAACCAAATATTATATCATCAATATAAATTTGAACTACTAATAAATCTTTACCTTTATGCTTTAAAAACAATGTAGTGTCAACCTCCCCTTTTGAAAAACCTTTTTCAATTAAAAAATTCGACAATCTTTCATACCAAGCTCTAGGAGCTTGTTTTAAACCATAAAGCGCTTTTGTCAATTTAAGAACACGATCCGAAAATTTTGAATCTTCAAAACCTGGAGGTTGTTCCACATACACTTCTTCTTTTATAAAACCATTTAAAAATACACTTTTAACATCCATTTGATATAATTTAAATTCATGGAAACATGCAAATGCTAATAAAATTCTAACTACTTCCATCCTAGCTATGGGAGCGTATGCTTCATCAAAGTCTATGCCCTCTTCTTTAGTATACCCTTGAGTATACCCTTAAGCAACAAGTCTAGCCTTTTTTCTCACTATATTACCACTCTCATCAAGCTTATTCCTAAATACCCATCTAGTACCTACAATAGATTTATTACTAGGCCTTTCAACTAATGTTCATACTTTACTTCTCTCAAATTGATTTAACTCTTCTTGCATAGCCATAATCCAATGTTCATCATTTAATGCTTTTTAATATTCTTAGGCTCTATGCATGAGATAAATGCAACATAATTACAAATATTTCTAAGAGAAGATTGAGTTGTTACCCCTTTGGATGAATCACCTATGATTTCACCATCCTTGACATAGTTGTACTCTCTTGGATAAGATACTTCCATTTCTTCAATGGTTGGATTCTCGAGAGGATCATGAGTTACCTCATCTTTTGTTTCTTTCTTTGATGATGGTTCTCCAACGTCATGTCTAACGTCATTTATAATGCCTACATCATCATTCACACAAGAATCATTACTCGAAAGAGGATTATCATCGAAAACAATATGTATAGACTCTTCTACAACTAAAGTTCTTTTATTAAATAATCGATAAGCTTTAGAATTTAAGGAATAACCCAGAAAAATTCCTTCATCACTTTTAGCATCAAATTTGCCAAGGTTTTCTTTACTGTTGTTCAAAACAAAACATTTACATCCAAAATGATAAAAATAGCTAATGTTAGGCTTTTTATTTTTGAAAATTTCATATGGAGTTTTCTTTAAAATTGGCCTAATCATTACTCGATTTACAACATAACAAGCGGTATTTGTGGCTTCCGCCCAAAAATATTTTGGCAAATTATTTTCATAAAGCATGGTTATAGCCATTTCTTCTAAATTTCGATTTTTCCTCTCAACAACTCCATTTTGTTGAGGGGTTCTAGGTGCTGAAAAATTATGGCTAATACCATTAGAATTACAAAATTCAGTAAATTCAAGATTTTCAAATTCAGTGCCATGATCACTCCTAACACTAGTTATAGAGTAACCTTTTTCATTTTGGATTATTTTTGAAAACGTGATGAATTTTTCTAATGCTTCATATTTAGTACTTAAGAATAGAACCCAAGTATATCTAGAATAGTCATCTACCAAGACAAATGCATATTGTTTTCCACCCAAGCTAGTATTTCTAGATGGCCCAAAAAGATCTAAGTGGATCAATTGTAATACTCTACTAGTTGGCACATTATTAATGGATTTAAATGAAACTCGCTTTTGTTTTCCTTTAGCACAAGCATCACAGATTTTATCATTATCAAATTTTAGTTTAGGCAGCCCTCGAACTAATTCTCCTTGAACTAACCGTTGTAAAACACTCATGCTAGCATGTCCTAGTCTCCTATGCCATAACCAACTATCATGCTCATCTTATAAATTAGTCACATTAATAGAATCTAAATGCACCATGTAAATGTTTCCTATTCTATGACCAATAAGCATAATCCGATTTGATGCAATGTCAATAACTTTACAACCATTAGTTTCAAATATCACATTGAATCCTTTATCACAAAATTGACTAATACTCAAAAGATTATGCTTTAATCCATTCACATATAAAACATTTTTAATTTGTATGAAAGATGTATTACCTATTGTACCTATACCTTCAATGTAACCTTTTGAATTATCACCAAAAGTCACTTCTCCTCTATTTTTGGCGTTAAGCTCTATGAACCGGTTTTTATCCCCGGTCATGTGTCTCGAGCATCCACTATCAAGGTACCATGAATTTGAATCTGTTTCTCATGCCTTGTAGCAATGCTCATTTCCCTACAAACATAGATTACTTTTTTATTTTTGGTACCCAAATTCTTTTGGGTCCATATTCATTAGTTTCCAAAATCCTAGTCCCCTTAGGTATCCATTTGTGTAGGATATCTTTATCTTTAGTAGTAATGAGTTCTTTAGGAACCCACATACTCCTAACGATTTTTCCATTAGAGGTTCTTTGGGGACCTCTATGATTGTAGTTTTTAAAATCTTTTCTAACAAAGTTGGATTTTGAATTTTCTCCTTTTTCAAAACTTTTTGTTCCAACTTTATCAAAAGAAGTTTTAAGATCATCAATTTTCTTTTGATGATCATCATTGACCTTTGAAAGTAAATTTTGCAAATCCAAAATTTTCTTTTCAAACTCTTCTAGTTTGATTTGCAAATCTTTGATTTTACTTTCAAGATCATTGTTGGTTTTGGATATAAGTTTGTTTTCATTTTTCAATTTTGAAACATCATTTTTATATTTTAAAAACAATTTCTCATAATTCGAAGCCAACCCATTATATTCCTCTAATAGCTCATCATATGATAAATCATCAAAATCAGATGAGTTAGAGGTTACCTTAGAATCTTCCCCGAATGCCATCAAGCACAAGTTTGCTACTTCTTGTTCCTCTTCATCGGAACCTTCTTCATCGCTCCATATAGCAACATGAGCCTTGTGCTTATTCTTTGATTGACCACTTCTCTTCAATTGTGGGCAATCATATTTGACATACCCCGGCTTTTTGCATTCATAGCAAATGATCGGGTCATTCTCTTTTGGTTCATTTTTGAGGCCTTCATTTCGTTTGAATTTTCTTCCTCGGTATGGTTTCATCATTTTTCTGAACCGTTTGGCAAACAATTCAATTTCCTCGCCATTGTCATCTTCATTCGAATCACTCTCATCTTTTGTGGATTTGAGAGCAACTCCAATATTTTTCTTCTTCTCCTTCTCTTTTGGTGTCTCGTTAATCTTATCGAGGTCCACCTCATCTTCAAGCATCATTTCATGAGTGAGGAGGGAACCGATTAGTTCTTCAAGAGTTAAGGACGTTAGGTCTTTAGACTCGATGATTGTCGTCTTCTTTGATTGCCATGATTTTAGAAGGGAGTAGACTAACTTCCTCACAAGCTTTTCATTTGAAATGATCTCTCCATATGATTTGAGACCATTGACAATCGTTGAGAATCTATCCGTCATAGCTTTGATATCTTCATTTGGTTTCATTCTGAAATTTTCATAGCTATGCGTTAAAATACTATTTTTAGATTTTTTTTACCTCATCGGTACCTTCATGAGTGACTTGAAGCTTGTCCATATTTCTTTGGCGGTTGTACAAGATGAAACTCTTCCGTATTCATCTGGTCTAAGAGCACAAAATATGATATGAATGGCTTTAGAGTTGAACTGGAATAATCTTATCTCTCATTCACTCCAAATTCTTGGATGAGTAAGAGGCTTGATATATCCGTCTTCTACAACATTCCATACTCCCATGTCACTTGCTTGAATGAAGTACATCATCCTATTTTTCCAATAGGCATAGTTAGCCCCATTGAAGAAAGGAGGCTTGTTGACGAGCATCGAATCGAGACCGGAGTCGAAGTTTAAAGTGGAGGCCATTGATGACTTTGATTATCGATGTAACTCTTCCCGAATCGACTCAAGAGGTGATTAAACCTTCAAATGAGTTAGGCTCTGATGCTAATTGTTGAGTTAATCGATTGAAGGAATCGGTCAAGAGGGGGTGAATTGACAATTAAAAAATTTGGTGGAAGCTTTTGAAGAAAATTGAAAGTAATTGCACAGCGATTTAGAGTGGTTCGACTTTCTCAACCAAAGTCTACGTCCACTACCTTAGTTATCCACACTAAGGATTTTCCATAAATTCACTAATTTGTCTTTCTTTTGAGGACAAAGTAACCTTACAAACCCTCAAGAATTATACCCCAAATTCTTGAGAACACTCTCTCCCAAAGAGAACAATACAAATTTGCAAACTTACAAGGAAATCCTCACAAGGTAGATTGTTTGCACAATTCTAGAACAAATAAAAGAACACTCAAGAATGAATATAATTGAGTACAAGTAGTGTTCTTGAAAGCAAAATGAATATTGAATGAAAAATAGGCTTGAAATGCTCAAACTTGAGGTTTGATGCTTTCTTTTTGATTCTCTCTTGATTCTAGTTGCTTGTTGTTTCTTGTTTTGATCAATGGCTTCTAAGCTTGTTTAAATACACCTTCAAATGATTCTAAATGTTGGGGATGATTAGTGGAGTCAATAGAGTCGTTTAAATGTGAAAACAATTAATGAAAGTGGATGTGAGCGTCTGTGCATCGATGCATGCCCTAGGTGCATCGGTGCATCAGTGTAAAATTCAAATATTTTGACCGTTGGACTCTCAGTGCATCGGTGCACTAAGAGTGTATCGATGCATAAAATGCATTCGATGTTTTAAAAAAGCCTGAGTGCATCGATGCATCAAATGCACTGAGTGCATCGATGCATGGTATGTGCATCGATGCATAAAATGCATTCGATGTTCAAGAAATTAATTGATGCATCGATGCATGGATTGGTGCATCGGTGCATGCCCTTGAAAATTGATTTTAGGCTTGATTTTGGTTCAAAATACTTTGTGAAAATTTGTTTAAAAATAGTTTAAGTATAAAACACAAATTTACACATTTAGTAAGGTTTAAAATTGATCTTGAAAGACTTGGAGTAATAGCTTGATATTCGAGTAATTAAATCGAATATACTTTTAGAAAATCATTTGTAAAATCTTAAAATTTATTTAACTTAATTTGTTATATCGAAACATCAAAATGTATTTAACAATATTGTACTTCCGTTCAGTTCAATTTGGTATTCGTGGTTGATTTTTCTAACAAATATTCGCTTCTTAGTACCAAATACGCTCTAGAGTTGATTTGAGCTGAGTACTTCCAAAATTATCATCGATCCAAACTTAAGGAGGCGAACAAGCATTCAAGTGATATCTATGCCATTTAGATACTGATATAACACTAGCATTGGTTGACCTACTTAATATATGTTCTATAACTTTTAAGAGCATAACAACATCCATGTTTATTTGAATTTCTTAATTAATCCAATACATTTACTTATTCTGGGCCATAAGGGTATTTTTGGTCATTTTGGTGTTTAATGTTAATTCAGTCCTTTTTTAGCTTGAGGATATCCAATCATTCATGAGCTTGGGGATATTCTTGATTTATTTTCATTCTAGGGGTATTTTGGTCATTTTACAGTTCAAGGGTACTTAGTTATTTCCTTCGATTCAAACATATACATCATTTTATCAATTTATTTATCAGGTGGGTTTGTCCAGAAATGATAATTTCTAAATCTTTCTCCATCTTGGAGTTAGAAATCGGTTATCCAAATTTTCTAGACAACAATAACATTTTCTATGCACATCAGTAATTTTATCAGATCAATATGTCTTTTCAAAGCTATTATTCAACTTCCAGGGACAATCCTTATCTTTTTACAACATAAAGGTACTTTCGTAATTTCACCTAACCAAAGTATTCTTATCCAAGTACCTTTGCTATTTAACCTTTAATGATATAATTTATAATTTACATATCCATGGCTAATTCCTTTATCAGTTAATCCCAAAACTTGTAATTTAATTTCAACCGTCCTCTAATTTCTTATATTAGTCATCTGAGACATATTCAGTTACTTACTTTTTATCACATTCGTATCGACTGTATAAATTAATTAACTATCCGGATAAAACCAAACATTTTCATTCATGCATTTACCAACCAACACGTTCCATAAAACATGAAAAGGTAGTAATGTATTACCCCGATTTCTGTGTCATACTGATCAACCATTTAAATTCCATTCGAACACCCTCTATCTTTAATTCAACTTCCAATAATTCATCAAATACATACCAACATAAATTTCATCAAAAACGAAGCTTAATTGCGAAAAATGGATCGAATCAGGTGATTAATCAGTAAAAATAGTTTATCGGGTTTGAATTTGGTGAAACAGACTTCAGAATCGAACTCAGGATGTCGAAAAACATAAAATATGACTTTTTAAAAAATTTGATTTTTTTGTCAAAGTCAACGGTCAACGGCGGTCAACGACTCGGTCTAGGCAGCTCGGCTCCCCTGGATGACAGACGACGCCCACTCTCAGTGGGCGACGCATGCGGCAGCTCTAGTCGTCGGTTCAGCGTGAAATTTTCCAAATTTGTAGATCAAGACTTAGGAGTCTCATGCAAGTGTTATTTTTCACCAAAACATAACAGATTGTATAATTTTAAAACGTACAAACTTATCCGACGGTGGTCGGCGAGTGACGACGATGGAGCAACAACGGCGAGACGATTTCGGTCGAGTTTTGAGCGCACGGTGATGGTGAGTCCAATGATGTAGGAGGTGTGATGAACGGGTGGCCGGATCGACGAAAAACCAACGACGATTGAGTTAAAATTGATGAAACTTCCGGTTGAGTTTTACGGCGAACGACACCGATTCATGACGGGATAAATGTCGGGGTTTGTTCTTCATTCAATGGTGAGTCTATTAGTGGTTTCAGATCGACGAACAGTGGCCAGTCGGTGAAGAATCGAAGCTATAAATGAGGGTTAACGGGAAAGGAAATTAGGGAAAACATTATGGGGGAAAAGCTCAGGGAGGGGTTTTATTTTTCAACATATAAGAAAAATGGGTAAGTTCAAGATTGAATCCCTGAATTTCTTGCACATCCTAAAATGGTCTGTCAACTTTATGATTTTATACTTTAATAGTCAATTTCTTCCAAAATACCACTTAAACTCAATACTTTAAAATTTTTAAAATTTAGTCCTTAAATTGGGGTGTGACAAGTTATGAGATTAATATTTATTCAAAATTATTTTTTTGTTAAATAAGATAAATATATAAATTTAGATATGTTCAAATACATAGTATGTCTTTAACAAGTTTATATTTAATGAATAAGTTCAGTAATAAGATAATTGAATCTCTTATTATATAAATATGAATGTTCTTTTTATAAGTGTTTAAATATGATCATTTAAACATGCATTCATTTAGCGATTAAAAACAAAGTTTATATATGTGCACTATAATCATTATTTAGCTTGTACTCGAACAAATATTTGTCTTTAACATGTAGTATGTATATTTTTCTTTTTGAATAAAATTTGTTTGATTTTTTCCACTACGTAAACGAAAAGGTTGTGCGTCTGACATGCCATGTCCTTATCAAAAGAAAACTAATCTCCAATAAAATATTAGCAAGTTTAATAAAATAAGATTATTTATAATGTTTCGTAAAGTTATGAAGCAATTTTATATAATTTTTTAAAAATAAAATACTATTATTCTAAAGATTAAAATCTTATATATTCAAAAAAATTGATCAAAAAACTTAAATAAAAAAACAATTGATAAGTTATAATGATGCATACAAATATAGCAATTCAATAGATTTATATGATATGATAGATTAATTTATAATCTATTAATCAATTAAAACAGTTAATTATAAATAATTTTATCGGTCTTAATGGTAAAAGAGAATATTGTTCTCCTCAGAGGTTTTAAGTTCAAACAATTATATCTGCAAAGTATGTATCGTCAATAGGTTAAGAAAGTTCTGAACAAATATTACACCAATAAAAAATTTTATGAAAAATATACCATTTCAAGTTTAACAAAAAAATTTAGAAAAAATGTAATATTTTAGGTTACGACCAACTTAAAATATTATATTTTATCACATTTTCAATTACGTCTATTTCTGTCGTTTTTTAACCTTAAATTAGCTGTAATTGTTTAGATTTCTCCTGACTTTGTCGTCTGAATGTAAATTAATCTGTTTCTATTGTAACATCTCCCCCATTTTTATTACATCTCTGCAGGTTGTTGGTCCAACAACAACATAACATATTATTTACTCCACCCCATCTACCCTTTCTTATTTCTTTATTAGCTTATAATTTATTGGTTTAAGTTAGGGAAGATGGTAATAAATAAATAATTTTAAATAAAATAAATAAATGTATAAATTTATACAAAAAATTAACGGACAACAAAATTTAATTATAAGATGATTGCAAAAAAACATAAATGCAAAAGTTTTTGAGTCGACTAATTTTAATTTTTCATCAAATAAATTATTTATTTCAAATTAAATAAAATAAAATTCAGGTCATAATTTGGGATGTAGTTGAAACTTTTGTTCAAGGTATTTATTTGATTGGCTTGCATTTAGATAAATACTATCTACTTTGGGTATTCGGCAAGTGTCGGAAAAGAAAAAGAAAATTCACCATCCTTCACTCTTCTTCTCCGTTCATTAAGTACCTTTCCTTCTTTCTTGGAAAGAGTCTGTAAATGGCACCTGAAGCTGACAGAGCAAAAGCTTCGGATATGGTTCAAGCCAATCACTAGGCGTCGCAGTGTCGAACACCGCAGCAAAAAGAGGTTTCTTTATGGCTCAAACCCTGGTCAGGTTTTTGCCGCTGTTTTCACATTGGCTGCGATCTGTGTAATGGCAACAAGCTCCCAGACCGTTGTTCTATTCGGTTTCACCATTAAAGCTCACTATACCGACTCATCTTCTATGAGGTAATTAGTAGTTAAAGTTTTAACAGTTTCTGCCTGGTCTTTCATATATGATTATTTCAATGGCTAATCCATTTTCCGGTGTCTTTGTTGCAGGTTTTTATTTGTGTCAGATGCTATAGTAAGTGCATCTTCTCTACTTTCATTGATCTTTGTTTACTATTCGAGACGTTCAGGATCGAGTCCCAAGAACAACTTCTATCTGTTTTTGCATGACATGGTAAGTAAATTGTTTGGTTTGTTGTTGAAATCGCGGGAGGTTAATTTGATGGAATATTGAAAACTGGTTCATTGCGTTTGCAGGTGATTATGTTGTTGGCGATATCCGGATGCGCGGCAGCGACGGCGACGGGTTATGTCAGTCGATATGGAGAAGAAAAAATGGGTTGGATGGCTGTTTGTAATCGTGTGAGGATTTTTTGCAATCATATGACCATAGCCATGGCGTTATCTTACTTGGCCTTCTTTTCCTACTTTGCTCTCACTGTTATGCATGTGTGGAGGAGCCAATGATGAGTACCAAAGCAGTGAAAGGCTAGCATGTCCTTGAAGATCAATCATCCAAAAGGGAAGCAGCTTCTTTTCAACTCAGGTCTTGAAAATTTTCATCTTTTCTCTCTCTGTGTTTTTAGGGGTTTAGATGCTGTTTCTTTAGAGAATTACACTGCTAGTAGGATTTAAAATATATATTTTGTAATTGAAATTTAGTACTTTATGTCTTTAGGACAACTTTAGCAATGGTAGTATGCAGCAAGATCTTCTGAAACTGCTATAATTGTAATCTCTTAAGAAAATTTGGAACTTTTGCTTGGAACAAAGCAGTCTAATTCTATTGATTTTAAACACCTGGTTTATAAGGTTCGCCAACAATGGGGCACAATGCCAATTCTGATGATCAATATGAAAGTAACACTGTTAACAATCATTCACCGCTTGTGACTATCTGTCTTTGTGTATAAGGTAAAGCTTGTATAAGAGGTACAATGAGAAGAAAAAGTCTGTAAATAAAATGATTTCATTCTGTTTCAATTTCATCTTCACTGTCTTTGAGATGCTCCTTCAGGGGCTGGCCCTGTTTTTCGCAGTTTTCAGAATCCCAGGCAGGATCCATTGCAGGTAATTCATAGTCATCAGGTCTCAGTGATAGTTGGAAATCTGGTAGTTCAGGTAATGTTTGGAGTGCCCTGATTCACAACCAATATTAAAATTTTAATTTCTAACCATTTATTGAACAAAATATATCGAACTCCAAGCTGCGGTCGAAAAGTGCTTACTTCTCTTCTTCTAAGAGGTAGCCATACATCTGTGACTTCCTCGATGCAACCTCAGGTATTTTCTGATGTAAATGCTTCATAGCTCCCCAAAGTGGAGGTGCTCTGTTCCACCAAAGAAAAAACAAAAAGAATGTTACCCCGGCTCTTCATTTTCCTTGAGTACTCATTTCATATACATGGCCGTATCGAAGATTGTAACCCCGAGTCCAAGCAGCATTGAATGATAGCGTGAAAACTATGGTTCTTCCTATCATGAGATTGAAAACCAACCTGGTTACAGGAGTTGCAAGGCAAAAGCTTATGCAGGCTTTCTTGCTCTCTACCAGTAGTTCTTGTGCAGCTAGGAAACAACATACGGCACTAATATGACAGGTCGGTTCGCTACCCTTGTCGAGAACCAGACCATGGTAGTAATAAGCAGCAGCCTGAAGATACAATTACATAGAAGTTGGATTCCTATACGAAATTGATTGAATGCTGGGTTTGAGATGAGAATGTTTTGGTATTAGAGATTGTGGTTAAAAACCTTTGCTTCTACGAATTTCCATTTGATGAACCACATATGTTTCTTCCCATATCCATGGCTCAAGTCACATCCAGACAAGTATTGATAAGCCTGATTAACACGAAAGGAAAGAAAGCCGACAGTAACCTATGGTATATCCATGGCACTTAAGGGATACACAGATTTCTCAAACTAAAGATTTGAACCAAACCTGACTGTAATATATCAGCAGTTCACAGGCCAGCCTCCTCTTCACTGATAAAGTAGCCTTTTGACTTTCAATAGCTAAACCAAGCTGTATTTCGGTTCCCTGAATCGAAGATCCATTTCCATTGAATTATAACAAGAAACCAAAGATTCATTTCCATTTTTTCATTGAATTTTTTGAGTGACCCTAAGTAATGAATACCTGGCCTAATGCTTGGATGGAAATAGCTTCTAGTACACCATCCTGCAAATCTTTTGACATACTTTGCCTGGGAATATTTATGAGATGTTAAAAGAAGCTTGAAAATTTATGCTAAAAGAAGATTTCCAAGAGCTGTAAATTTATGTTCATACTTGATTTCTGGTGGTATACGACAGAGAACGTTCCGGACACAAAATTCTAGGTACCCTGCAGCCTTGAGCAATAAATCAACTGCATCTCTCTTACAATCTGGTGGTTATTATTGCAGATGGTCGAGGTGATTATGTTAAGAGTTAAAACTAATCATAATTGAAGTTTGAAATTTGCCAAATTGGATCCATTGAAAAGGCACAAACCTGTAGAAAAGACCCGAAAGCCAGAACCAGAATAATCCTTGGGGATCATAAGTGTGTTAGACTCGGTTAATGTGAGCATAGCCATCATGTGAACAACTGAAAACAATTCAAACCAGACATTTGCTACACTAGTCTCCTGCACATTTCAGACTCGGTTACAATTGTTTCCGGTTACATGCCTGACAAGGACAAAATTATAGAAGAAACCATGCACGGATTCCTGATAAAACATACTTGTCTTTCATCTTCTAAATTTTTCCACTTGAATTCCACCATGTCCTCAAGACCATGTTCTGCAATATGCACATATATTCATCATAGGAAATTGGAAAAACATGGACACTAGGGGAGAGATTGAGATCGGCAGATTATGAAACCTTTCTTAGCAAGTCCAACTAGAATTGACAAGTACTCTTCCAGTGCCTGCTGCAGTTCGGTAATCGCGGATCCACCTGCAACTTCCACAGTTCAGCTTTAGATAACAAGACTCATCATGATACATACGGAAAACAAGAGGGTCATAAGGTGAGATAGACCAGTGTCCTCTGCAACCAACACAATCCGGTTCCTTAGACAAGATAATCTGTTGATAACATCGCGAGGTATTCGGCCATCGAGCGCTCTTTGAAGATCACATTGTGCTGGAATTCTCATGCAAGGAACAAATACAACCACTTCTGGGATACTCAACTTCTTCTTCTTCCCAACTCCGTACACAGAATAAATGCACCCCATCTTTTTCCTTGGGGATTCTTTTCACAAATTAACATCCTACAAAATCATTCAGATTATCAAATAATTCAGTTCCATAAAGTGTAACTTCCGGTAATTCAGGAACATATGGACTTGAATGACAAAGAAGCGAAAAAAAAGCTTGAGCACACATAATTGATAGTTCAAACATATAATTAAGCTTATGGATATGAAGTGTGTTGTTTAAAGATTCAAGTTCAAGAAACAAAATTAAACTTACAAAAACAGCATCCAGAGCTACGCAATAAATGGAAGAAAAGTGAATCAAAGGAACAAAAAAAGAATTCTGATGGATTGGCAATATCATGTGTAGTTGAGATTCTGAAGTAACTCACTGTATACACAGAGAGAGAGAGAGAGAGAGAAATGAAATTCTCAGTACACGCAACGGAATACTGATGATATCTTAAATATGAAGAGAGAGAGGAAAAAGAATCTGGCAATAGGAAGCTCAGGAACCGAGGCATATCTCACATGGCTGAGACATAGAAAGTCTTCACTGGCATTGTTAAAGGAGCCAATTGAAACTTCCCATAAACAAATATTTATTCATTTCTTTGACGCAACAACTAGTTATTACATCTCCAATACCCCCTATCTCCACTCCAATCATTTTCAATAGTATTAACTACTTACATACTAGGTTAACAACCATGCATGAACCGGTAGTACCATGTATCTAGATTTTTAGATTGGTTCATTAAAGCTGTAGTCTGGACTTATCTTCAAGCAGCTTGGTAGTTAGGTTAGGTGTAGACATGGTTTTATTATGGGCTTCTGCAAGTGTGCACGTGAGGACTAACCTTCATGTATGGACCAAATGACAACTGGTGTTACATTTTTGGTTTACCGTATATAAATTTTTTATGGAGTTTAACCTTTAATCTAGGCTTTCTTTTTGTTGTTCCAGCAAATTAAAAACCTGAGGGAGAAAAAACTAGAGATCTATGAGAAAAACTTGTGTGATTTGCGTTTACTTCCGGAACCAATAGAAAATGATATATGATTCGCAGTCAACAATATATAAATATATAGAGAGAGAAAAAGAAAATAGAAGTTGAGTGGTTTGTCCATAGATCAGGTGTCAACTCCAGCAGTATTCATCATAGTTCTGCCACCATTGCAGTGTGTTTGGCAGAAAATAAGAAAATTTCCAGCTTCACCTATGCACCATGTTACCCTGGACAGGATACAGGCTGGTGCTTAGATGAGAAATCCAGTTTTATCCAACTTGGCAAAAACATGACAATTGTACCAACAGCATGGATTAGTGGAGTTTTCCTCTTCTTCTTGTTATATTTTAGTAAACCAGTAACCTTGGAATTGTGATGTCCATAGGTGTGAAGTTTTGGCCTTGGTTGTTGCTTAAATCGATTTCCAAGTCCAAGGTGTTTAGGAGCAGCATATGTGGTTAGATTCGTTGCTTGTTGAATCAGCTGTACAATGTGTAAAAGTCGCAACTTTCTACATGAATTCCCAATCTCAATGGCTGCTTGCTTTTGGATTACAACCATTTTGTAGGCTTTTTAGTTGTTCATTAAGGTATGGGCTTAAACCCAAAAACCTTTGTAGTCTTCTTAAGGTACGGCCTCATCTCTAGAAACCAGTCTACACAAATGATATCGTACGCTGTGATCGTGTTTGGTTCATATTATTATATATTATAAATATAGTTATTTTATTTTATAATATTTTTTAATGATAATAACATGAGATTATTAATAATAAATATAAATTGAGAATATAGAGATAATAATTTAATATTATTATCCATGGTCAGGTGATTCATTTCGACTCAATCTGAATATAATTTAAATATTTTTTATTTAAATTTATTTATAACTTATAAGTATATAAATAGTAATAACAATATTTAAAAAAGTAGAAGGAATAATTTGGATTTTTTTTTAAAATGGGGTCTCAGTGCAACCTATAAACATCTATTTTCTAAAGAAATTATGAAAAATAAAGTCTCCTTTTATGTATGTTCAGTTTATTTAGTTTTCATACAATAATGATAATTATTTTATAGTTTTTTTTTTGGATAAATGCTGCACTTTATATACCTAAAAAGAACAAAGTTAATACAAACACTTTCTACGCTAAATAATCAAAGCAAAACCAGATAAAAATTCGCTCCTGGAGACCCCACTCAGGCTGCAGCCGCCTAATACCCTGAAAACGGTCGACTTTTAGACGCGCCACCTCCTTCAAGCAACTCACCACTTCAGCTTTAGGTCTGCAAGCTCCCGTAAAAAATCTCCTATTCCTCTCCTTCCATAGCAGAGCAATGCAACCATTCCAAGCAAGGCGAAACAAATAAGAGAGGAAAGACTTACCCCTCACATTAGCACACACCCAGCTCAGCTCTCTGTCCAACTCCATAGCTGGCTTCGAAAAATTGCAGGCCCTCAACACCCACTCCCAAACACACTTCGAGTAAGGACACACAAAAAAGAGGTGATCCCGAGTTTCCAACTCCCTTGAACACAATAAGCAAGTGCCATCAATATTCCATCCAAAAGATATTAACCGACACCTGGTTGGAAGCCTACCCAAAGCTGCCATCCAAGCAATCATCGAATTTTTTGGGAAGTGCCCCGAGTGCCAAACCACCCGATCCCAAATGACTCTCACCCCCTGCGACCGCAAGACTGACCAAATCTCAGCCAAAGTAGCAATGGGCCTCATGATCGTGCTCAACACCCCAACTGCTTCCGCCCGCAAGCTCGGAAGCTTCGCGCACACCCATCCACCACGAGAAGATCTCTCAACCTGCCAAAATGAATGACCTTGCAAGACATAAGAACATATCCAAGCAATCCAAATAGAATCATCACTCAACAGAATTCTTCTAATCAAAAGCGTCAAACACGCCTTATTCCAAACATGGATATCCTTAAGCCCCAAGCCCCCCTCGCTCTTAGGCCGGCAAATGGCGGACCAACTCACACCTTCGTAGGCTTATCTTCACCCTTTCAGAAAGAACGCATGCATAATTGATTTATCCTAGCAATGACAGCTTTCGGCAGCACCAACTGCCTCGACCAATAAGCCTGGATCCCAAAGAGGACTGACTGGATAAGTTGATATCTCCCCGCGTACGGACTTGATAATATCAAATATGATATGAAAATATATTAGTACATATATTAATTGGATTAATAATATTTATAATTTTTTAAAAGTTATATAATATTAATTATATTTTTTGACGTTAGTAGAAGTCTTTAAATAAATATAAAATTACAATGATGATTTACAACCATAAACGTAAATTAAATATAGCATTTCCTATAATCATTGACACAAGAAACTAGCCACTTAAGATCATACTAGAAAAATGTTAAAAATCCATCCAAAAAACTCAGACAAAATATAGATAAAAACATATCTGATTGCATCAACAAACAAACTACAACAAAGATCAAATTATTATAAGACCACTGACAATCGTAAATCAACTCGAGCCTCATGTGAAAACTATCTACGAATGCAAATCGCGTACCTAAATTCAATTCAAGGGTCTAAAGTATGGAAGATCAACATGATAATAAATAAGCGTCATCTTGTTCAGTCGAGATGATATCAAATCTAATACTAAGAAAATTAAACGAAGAGAATGGTTAAACAAATGATGACGAAAATCGAAAATTGCCAAAAGACAGAGAAAAACATGTTATAAAAATAGAGTTATTATAAATTAAAAAAATCAAAGATGCAATGTAAGAAATTAAAAGAAAAATAAGAAATAACGGCGGTCACCGATCAACATCAAGACTAATACTACCGCCAACCAAACAAAGATGAAGAAAATGAGGAAAACGATGCAAAAGTTGAGATGCTCCTCAGAGTAGGTGATATTTTGAAATAAATGTAAGTAATCTTGCATCTCATCAACCAATAATTTTATATTCTAATTAAATGAACCAAATAAGATAATATAATATTTTTAATAATATATCAAGTAATCTTACATCACAATAATTCTATTCTAAAAATAATCTCACATTTTATGAATCAAATATCCCTTAAGAGTAATCATCAAAATAAATAAAATTTGAGCTCTCAATTGGGACGGATCAAGTTAATTTCATACCGTTGAATTGAGTTCAATTAATTTAAGTTTTAAAGTTATTTTGAGTTTGGATCCTTATGAAATGTTTTTGTTTACGTTTAAATTATTTTGAGATCGATTGTTTTATATTTAAAATTAAATTAAATTAGATAAATTTAAATTCACATGAATTACATTGATTTTTGGAATTTGGATTAGAATGGTAGAGAAAAGTAAAATATATCAGCCCATAAATGACATGGGGCATGGACAGTCAGAGATGCCTAAAGAAAGGAAGAATAAATACTACATGCATGGGTCTATGCATGCACGCAAAGAAAGTCAATCAGAACAAAAGCCTTTGCTTAGTGCCGATGGCATTGACTTTTTATGGATTTGGTTAGCTCAGCTGGGGCATCTCAAATTGGTGTCAAGAGAATCATGTACCCCACCAAATAAAGTCATATATGGTGATGGAATGGGGTTTAATTTTATATACCGATAATTAATTAGATTTTCAAAAATAAATTTTAATATACGATTAGTAAATCAGATGGTTAGGAAACATCAAAACCGAATACATACATTAGTTGTATAACATGAACCATAGTCAAGAAATTAGCGGTGAATTAAGGCCCGGGTTAAAGTATGAAACCCTAGGTAGGTAAGATGCGAAAAGGCATGCATATCTAGATTATGCTATAACCACCCTAGCTAGTGTCTCATATCTTTTCAAAGGGCTGAAAGATGCGAGGGTTGAGCAGTGGGATGGCCAGAAACTTCGAGACCTTTCCTTACTCTTTGACTCTGAGGTCCCTACATGTTGAACCGAATATATTCTCTTTTACGGGCAGCGAGAAATTGCGGCACGAAGCAGATTGGGAAGGCAAATTGATAAGAGGGGATCGAAATCATTCAAAGTGGCAAACAGAATCTCATCTCTATTATTCTTCGACTTCAATTTGCTATAAATACAGACTTCAAAGCCTTTGTGTTGGCATCAATATAGTATATTAGAGAGGAAGAAAGATCTAACATGAAGATAAGAGTCATCATGTTTGGTAGCCAGGAATGACTTGCCTGCTCCTTTCCAAGAAGTTTCAATTATTCATCAATGTATGTTAAAACTTCTGGTTGGGTTCCCCGGCAGTCACCTTGGCTATCTAGACAGGCTCTTTTCTTTCATGCTAGTCCTTTTCTTCTTCCCCGTGTTAATCAACGTACCGTCCGGCTATATGCATAAAAAGGAAGAGAGGTCTTCCATGGAGATGAGAGTCTTGTTTGGTAGCCAAGAATGACTTGCCCAAAACCGCAAAACAATTTGGTATTTAATTGCTTTGATGGAAAGGTCATGTTTGGGTTTCAGGCAATCGTTCTTGGCTAAGCTGACAGGCTCTTCTCTATCATGCTAGACCTTTCTCTTCTTCCTTTAAACAAGCAAGTCGTGGAGGAGGAGCATCTTTCAAGGAATGTGCAGTAATTCTGGATAGACATCGATCATCTATATATCTGTGAATTTTAGCAGTGATGAGAAAACTTCATGCATGGGTGAATGATGATTTTCTTTTTATTCTTTTTGGTTACTATTGTTTTTTTTCCCTTGAGAAGTTTGAATTTGCAGAATTTAGTTCCCTAAGTGATATAGAAAATACAAAAGCAGCTGATAATGAGCCACTCCTTGAGGATATGGCTCGTGTCGGTTTCCAGTTCAAATACATGCATATATATATATATATATATATATAAAGAATTAATTTGGAAAATAACATAGATTGTTTGTTCATCAAGGAAAGAAAAAAGAAAAGGATTTTCATTTTCCTTGGAACGGGCATGGTTTTAAGTTTTAACTTTTAGTGGTTGATTTTTTTTTTGTATAGTAATGGTTGAATCTTATCGCCTTCTAATGGGTTGCTTGCATGCATATAACAATGAAAAACCCTAAATAATATAATTCTTATATTATTCTTTTCCTATTATTAAAGTTTGACTCAAATTCAAAGTGATACAAATTAATTAATATATAAATTTGGGAAATTAGTAAACCTAGTTTGATTAAAAATAGAAAACTTTATTAAATTAGATTTATATTTTATTTAATTTTCCTTTGTAATCAAATATCTATCCATATAAATATATACTAAGGGTCAAAGTTAGATATCAAACTTTTATTTTACCATAATCTGTTGTATTTTCTTTCTTTATATTAATGAAATTCTTCTCCTCTGCCCGTGATTTTTCATTTTTGAGTTTTTCACGTAAATATTGATATTCTTTGTTTTTCTTTTTTGATCGCGTTTATTTGTTTATTGATAATCATCGTTCCGATATTATAACACATCTATTTTATGTTTTTTCATAATAAAAACTGTTTATACTACATTATTCAAAAATATATTCCATTTTTTTAGTGTTGTACTATTATTATACTTCATCTTTCCGAAAGTTCGAATAAAGTCTTTATTAACTTCTAATAATTTTTATCGACTCGAAAGGATTTGAATTTACATTGAAATGTCGTAATCGATTTTCGGTATACGACGTTTCTTGGAAAAAACATAAATAAATAAATGGTTTTCAATGAAATGTTTTGGAGTCGTCATCGACCTTTTTAGGTTAAGTAGGTTGAATACCTAAAAACCGCCTTTAAAAGAATTTTTTAAAAAACATCATTTTAAAATATAAACCAACCACTGGTGGAGCTGGGATACTGGCAGCTGCTGCGTGGAGTGGAGAACCAGATGTTGTTGCCGGAAGCTGCTGTGTGGAGTGAGGAACCAGCTGTTGTTGCTGGAAGCTGCTGGAACGTGGAGGTAAAAATGGTGATTACAGTAAATATAGTAAGTTTATAACACACAATATACATTAGTAGACTAATAAACCAAAGAACATGGATTATAAAAATAATATTTAATTAATGATTAATTGATCGAGTGTTTACGAATAAAATATTAATCCAGTGCTTGAAATTTATATTATCAAACCTTGCATTGCAGCCCATTATTATGGATTAAACTCTATGACTTGCACGGTTTAAAAAGCCTAAACTCTATCAAAAAAAATTGTGAAACATAATTTTAGGTATTTATTACTCATCTTCTTCTTCAAAACAAATGTATACTTCTCTCTATCATTATATCACAACTATTTTCCTTAGATCTTTCATAGTGCTTTGTAATTCAAAGTAAAAAGATTCGGGATTTGAACCAAATCATTTTTCAAATATCAATACTTAAAAGATATGGAATAATGTAGCAGACTTACTTAGCAATGATGGATTGAGATGGGGTTAAATTGAAAACAAAATTGGACTAAATCAAGTTTAAAAGGAATATTTTTTATTTAGTTATAAAAGTAGGAGGACCAAATGAACAATTAGTCCGTTTGTATAAAAATTAAAAATAGTTTTGCTTCATCTATTAACCTCTTCTATTTTTCTTTCCTCCAGCGGCAAAACCATATCTTTAACTCAAAGGGATTAACTTTGTGAAGAGAATATATTATTCAAGGTTTTTAAAAGTGAAAATCATCATTTTTCAAGAAAATTTGAAAAAGTTAAAGAAAAAAAAAGAGAAAAGCTTTATGTCTTTAAGTTTGGAAGGGTATGGAAGATTGAGGTTACTATTTTGAAGTTAAGATTTGAGTAGATAGTAAATTTATTGTTAGAAGTAGATATTGAATTTATTGAGTAGTTCCGGTAGTTGAAGAAAATATTAATTTTTGTTAAGGTTCTAGGTTTGAGCGGCAAGATTATAAATAGATATATTATAATCATTTTAGACTATTAAAAAAAGTGATATTATATTAATATCTTGATTGGGTATTATCATTTGATTTACATTTTTTTCTTTTAATGTTTATTTAATATATATATATATATATTATGTTTTAAAAATATTAGAACTTCATTTTGTAATGGTTTTTCTTACAATTTTTTTTTTGGCAATCGAGTAAGTTTTATGATATGGTTTAAAAGAAACTAAATATATACAATGGTGGATTTCAAAAGGTATGCTTAAATTGACACGTGTCAATTTAAATATGGTTATGGTTGTCCTTGTTCTAAATGTAATGGGGGTAAGGGGGAGGCAAGATAATAGACTGTCCCAACACTAAATTGAGAGCAACTTCCGTAAGAAACCTCCGAATTATGAAATATCCCTCCGAATTATGAAATATCCTCCATAGTAGATTTCAAAAGGTATGCTTAAATTGACACGTGTCAATTTAAATAGAACTCTAAATATTATGAACCCTACTCTCGTCCGTTTATTCAGCTCTTCAACCATTTCAATTCCTTATTAAATAGAACTCAAAATATTAATAGAATAATGAATCTTCATTACCAGCAGACCATGGAGGCGCTTACCGGAACTTCATTGAATGAGGCGTTGTTATTCTTTTCTTGTATCAGCAACCACTGCCACCGGCGACTCCCCCTTCATTATTGCCCACAAGAAGGCATCGCTCAACAGACTCAAAACCGGTGCCGAACGTGTCTCCGTCTCTATCGACATCTACAATCAAGGCTTTTCGCGCGTTTCCCTTTTCCTTTTTCTTCAATTTTATTTTATTTTTCCTTAAATCCTGTTAATGCAGATGTAGCTCTGTTTCTCCATCAAGGTGAAAGTTCTCAACTTTGAACCGATCTTCAATTCTCATTACAATTTCGAGCTATGCCTTCTCTTTTAGATAGCTTGCCATGTCTTTTTTAGGCCTTACATGATAAGCAGCTTGTTTGTTTTTCCGAATTTCGAAATCGAGAGAAAGGAAGTGAGCACAAATCGAATTTCATTTAGTTTTCTTTATTAGGATTTTAGAGACGATAGATGAAATTCCAAATCTGATCATTTTAATATAACAATAGTAATAATAAACAATATCATTTCCTTTATAACTAGTGAATTTGATTCTCTTACTTTGGGATGCTTAAATTTTATATGCCTTCTTATAAATATTAACCCTCTAAAATTTCGCCTTCTTCATGAATTTGAATTTATTAATGTCAATTCTTGCAAAAGAGTGATGTTACTAAATAATCAAACTAATGCTAAGATGAAAATTGTAAAAATTTCAGAAACTTATGCTTTGGTAATAGGAAAACAAGGCATGATATTTTCTCTCCCTTTTCCACGTTCCTGAATCCTGCCAATGCACTTATGATTTCTAATGCATTCTTGTGGTGTGGGGATATTATCTGACTTGAGCAACAAGCTTTCTGGGAAAAAAAATGAAAACAAGCATTTGATGTGAGTCTGGTTGATGATAGCTGGCCGCAAGATATGTTTGATATCATCAGTGGTAACACTTCAAAGTCATGGGAGAGACTTGATGCGTAAGTTTTGCCTTTCTGTAATTTCATTTAATCTGTTCTTCCTACATTGAATTAATTAAATTGCAAAACTTTACGATCTTCAGCAGTGGTGTTCTATCACATTCATTTGAATTAGAGGCAAAAAAACAAGGAATGTTCAATGGTGCCCCAGCAGTTATTACTTACCGCGTTCCCACAAAGGCCAGTCTACAGGTTTGAGATCCATAACAGAGTATATTTCCTTTACATTTAAGGGGAAATAGGAAAGAGGTCGGTGACAAGTTTTGCTGCTCCAATTTGTTTTGTTTTTTTAGGAGGCATATTCAACTCCAATCTTGTCTTTGGACATCCTTGCTGAAAGACCTCCTGAGAAGCAGTTTGAGTAGGTAAGTTCTGTTTAGAATAACCATAATTAATGAATTGAAGTTTTGCAGTATCCTTTTCCTGTTTCCAATGTTACTAAAGGCTTTTTTTCTTTTTGTGGAACTCGCTTTGGTTGTGACTGTAATTGAATACTGAAGGCTAAGGTATGACTCTTTCTATATTTGTTAAATAATCAAGTTTCTAAAATCTAGATGGATAAGAATTGGCATGCATTCAGAGATGGCCAGATTTGGTTCAGGAATAGATTATTTACATGCATCCTATTTTTTTGGGATATCGTTTCTCTTTAGATATGTTTGTAGAAGTTAATATTTCGCCTTATATAAAAATTAAAAATAAATGGACCTTTGATGAATCTTCTAGGTATGAACTTCTCTCATGTCATAATTTGAGTTGCAGAGTCCAAAGGCTACTTCCTAGCCCTTCAAATTAATATGAGCCTTTTATGTCTGCAGAGGTTGCTGGCTCAGTATGGAAATCAAATATCTGTGGTCTCAATAGTGGTTTTGTTCATTTACCTTATCGTAAACCCATCTAAATCCAGTGCTGCAAAAGCAAGCAAGAAGAAGCGCTAAGTATAGTTGTTGAGCTGAGACAAATCAAATCAATAACTCGTCTACACTCTATGCAGGAATCTTTCTCTCTATTTGCAATGAGAATAGGGTTTTCTTTTTCATTTTTCCTAGAAGACGGGAAGTAGATGGGTGTTATAAATTAGTTTTGAGGGAGGTGAAATAGGTTATCCCTAGTTCTAGGCCTAGACTTGATTCAAGCAGGTAATTACTTATGGATGGGTTACAATTTTGAAATTTAATGCTTACATATATATTCCATCTTTAGTTAATGTTGTGGCTTGTGAAATATATACGTATGTGTGTGCAGGCGACCGTATACACTCAAGGGTACACAACTTCATATGTGCAAGTGACTGAGACAGACAATCAAGCTAGGGTAGGGATTATGATGTATGTTTTGAAACCTTGATTGGGGAATATGAGGTCTGATTGCATACCCTAGCTTGATTGTCGGTCTGATTGCATACAAGAAGAAGAGAGATCAGAAGAAGAGATGTTTCATTTTATTTTTACAAAAACGGTACAATCGATCAAACAACTCTAACACATCTGAGCCAGATTATGAAAATATCCAAACAGAAAAAGAATCATGTAACTACATAGTTATAATCCTCTGTTTATGCAGCAGATGGAGGTTGAACAGCAACTCCGGTGGCTACAAAACTGGAAACACTCTCAGACAGATGCTTGGACGCTTTCTCGTAATTCACAAAACCCATGTACCAGAAATCATGTCCATCCACCGTAACCATCTGTATATACTTCTCCAATGGATTCTCCCTCATTGTTACAGGGTTTACTATCCCTATTTTGCTCAGTGGTATCATAACCTTGTAATAACTCCATGTTACCTGGCCTGAAGGCGCGGTGAACGACAAGGGACGATCACTGCAGAAAGCTACATGAATATTTGATAGGTAAAGAGTTCCAGCAACTGGTCCAGTGGAAGTGGATAAATAGCAAGCGAATGATTTCTTCAGCTTCTCGTTTGAATAAGTAGCGAATGTTTGTTTATAAAGAGACTCGAATCCACCTCCTGATATTGCTTTTGCCGTCACGTTCATCTTCCCCCAGGCAGCTCCCGATACAGATGACCCTGTTCTAACTGTCCAATCACAAAAATAACAGTTAAGGGAAAGAAATTAAGACTATTTTAAGGAAATATCAAATAATAATGATGATTGTCGGTGGTTTTGAACATACGGTTGTGCCAGATATTATTGGCCATGGTCTCAGCTTTATGGCTCCAGGTGTTGAAGACTTGAAGCATGGATTCCATGGGGCTATTGCTTGATTTTTCCACGGGGGAATATTGAAGATACGGATGATGGTAGTATTGAGCCTGGTCACCAGCGCCCCACATGGCTGCCTTCTTGTTATCCGGATGACATGTGGGAACGGCCGGTGCTCCCATGATATGCGTCCCCCATTTCTCAGAATTCTGATCAGCCGGAGGGGGAGGCGATGACGATGATGGTGCTGCCGTCGCAGCTGCAGCTCCCATGATATGCGTCCCCCATTTCTCAGAATTCTGATCAGCCGGAGGGGGAGGCGATGACGATGATGGTGCCGACGTCGCAGCTGCAGGTTGCATCTGAGGCTGTGTTTCTTGAACGCTTGGTTGATGGAAAGGGTTGGTGTAGTCTTCAGTTGGAGGGGAAATAGTGGGGTAATAAGGCTGTGATTCTTTGCCGTTGCTATTCATTTTTGTGCTCTAAGCTTCTTCTTTTGTTGAAAGTTTTAGATGTGAAAAATATTGCAGTCTTTGGAAGATTAAAGGGTACGTTATATATGAAAAAAGATGAGCCAAAGTGCGTGTATCGGTTCCTCAACCACGTAAAACATTTCTAGAAGTAGAAGAAAAATGGCATCTTTAATGGGGATAGGGGTGTGTGAATGCGAAAACTTTGACTTGATAAACTCCTTACGGAATCATCCATCTTTGGTTTGTTAGCCGTCTCTCCATTGGTTTAATTACGCGTTGAAAATTACTACTTTTTTTTTTATTGATGATGATAAATTTTGTATTGTTGAAGCTTGAGATCTTTCAATTAAAATATAGTTTTATAGAGATCCACATCAACACGTGATTATGCTCAATTGCTTATTGGTTTTTTGCATCTCTGGAATTCGTAATCCTGTAATTTGATAATCTAATACAGAACCAACCTCACCAGGATACCCTTCTGCTCCACCTCCGCCACCACCATCCTCAGCTTCCTCGCCAACCATTCGAGGTGTATCAAAGGTATTTTGCAGAAAGGTATCCTCATTATCAACATTTTCCACTACTACAGAACCAGAACCACCATGACTTTCTGTTTCATTTCCCTGTTTTTTCATCATTGGTTAATCTGTTTTATGCTTAAAGATTCGAATTTTATTGCTTAATTATATGCGGAATTTCATATTTCTTAAAGCAGGCTCAAAAGAAAACAGAAAATTGGATTCTTTTAGGCTTGTTAACACTTATTTACTGATACAATGAAAACCGAGTTGAACTTGCAACACAGAAAAGATGGACTTAAAATAACAAGGATTACGAATAGCAAATCACTTGTGAATTAAACGATGGTAGCATAACATCTAGATCACCAACCAGCTAAGGGTCCATGAAAGACTAATTGTCCTAACAAAGTGCTACTACTTAAATAAGCAGAAAAGAAAACGGCAGTGCCAAAACAATGCACCTATAAAAGCCACACAAATTCTGGTGCATCTTTCCTATGCCTTACCACCGTTCTATAAAGATACATCTTATCTACCTTCTGCCTATCATCGAGGTTGAATTCCGTTTGCTCGCTTTCATTTATGATCTCAACGTTTAGGTTGGCATCTTCTTCGCAAGCGTCTTGCAGGCTCCAAGTGTAACTTCGCAAGAGGACATCCAAAGGGATCGCATTGTTTCATACTTTCCCATGTCCTCTAGAAGTGCTGCATCGCCAAAGGGGCAGTCCCTGATCTCTAGCTTGCGAAGTTTCTTACAACCATTCAACACATAAAGCATTCCTTTGTCACTATCACCAGCAAAAGCAATTGATAGCATCTCAAGCTGCTTGGCATGCATTCCTATGTAATAAAAAACCTGATCTGTCAGAAGACCGGTCATTGATAGCCGCTTCAAACCCTTGCAAGACCGAACAATTGCACCAAAACCTTCATCCAATGGCTGATTGGTTACAGGGTCAGGTTTTATGGGGTCGAGGATGCACAATCTGAAACGGATAAAGTTCTTACAGTTCTTGGCTACAGTTATGAGGGCAGCATTGGTCATCTGCTGACAGAAGTAGAGCAATGAATTGAGCTTTGGACATCCTGCAGATACAAGGACCAAACCTTCCTCTGTCACTGCAGCATTTCCGGCATCAAAAGGATCGGACGGGAAAACCCTCAATTCCTGCAACTCTTTACATGTTGAAGCTACAACCCCGAGTCCTTTGTCTCCAATACAATCCAGTATCTGCAACATTTGGAGTGTTAAACCATTTATTGTCAATTTGTCATTCAATTAGCCTAGACGGGCATGGTCAACCGGATAGCAAATTATTAAAAGACCATACCCATAGACGCTGAAGCTTCCTGCAGTGCTGAATCAGCTTTGTGAGCTCATTACTTTGAAGACCAGCAGCATAGCTCAGGTTCAAGAAGGTCAAGTTCTCACAAATTGGATAAATAGCCTGCATACAACGAGGGGCAACCTCCAAAAACCCTGATAAACTCCTGATCGAATTGCAACTTTGAATGGAAGCTTTCAATTTGTTATAGACCTCAGAAGCTTGATCGTGTACATAAGACCCAGTGCCCAAGTCCACCAGTTGAGGGGCTCGCATCAACAGCTTTTGGAGCGTATCAAAAGGTACTGCTCGGTTCAACCTCAAACTCTTGAGGTTGGGAGATCTTGCCACAAGTCTTTCAAGAGATGCTAAGTTTATTTCTCCTTTGAGGCAGGCGAAATTCAGGGAAACAAGAGACGTACAGCTCTCAGGAAAGCAACTAAGCCAATGGCCTCTGTGATCATCAACCTCGTTTTCTTGCAAATCTAGCTCCCTAAGTAACCTAGAACCAAATAACAGCAAACAGAGAAAACGAATTAAAAGCTACACTGTTAGACACTTCACTATCATATCCTGAAATATATAAATTATTGCAGCTAAGAAGATGCATAGTACAAGGAAACTTTGGTCACTTAAGCTGCACCTGTACAATTCACCAAATCAAGTAGCAAACCTATATATATAATATTTTTCTACAAGCTCATCAAAACAAATTGCAGTTGCAAATTGCAACCAGAAATAGCATCATCAGAATACTAAAACTCGGCCATAACAGCTAAGAGTTTCATAAACATCTAGTTATAGCAAAACCCAAATAAAAAGAGAATCGCCTTGAAAACAATCTTACCTACAATTGGCGGCAATAGCAGCAAGACCATCTGTGGTGAAACCTTCACAGCTAACGAGAACCAAAGACTTAAAATTCGGAAATGACTTGGACAGCAGCTCAAGGCTCTCATCCGACACGACCATTCTCTTAAGTCTAAGCTCTTCCAATCCAATTCTACTCTTAGCCATGGCTTTGATCCAAGGGTAAAGGAAGCCTCCCCAGTCATCTGGCACCAGATTAAAATCGGCAAAATGTGGCTTCCCTTTCAAAGTCAGTGACTTCAAACCTGGAAACCTGGCAATCAACCTCTCTGGATTGATGGAATAACAGTTTCCAATGAAAACCCTTTGCCTGCTGTACTTTTCGATCTTGTACCAGGATTTGCAAACCAAAGACACTGAGTTTCGGTCCTTGTGTGAGGTAATGAAATCGAACACGTGCTCTAAAACTTCATCTGGGAAATAATTCATGTTTATTGTTTTTCTACTTCCCCAGAACATAGAGAGTTTTTTTCACAACTTTTTCCCAAGAAAACGAAAAAAAATTACAATGAAAATGGAAGAGAACTTGATATAAAACTAAGAGAATGAGACCAGATCTGAAGATTTTAACCACGACCCATAGTGGGGGGAAAGATGAAGGTTTCACTTCAAAATATTTCGCATCTCTTTCAAGGACCCGAGTGAAAGAGAGTGAAAATCAACTCGAATTCTCTCAAGAAAATCTCAGATATTTTTGAAGTGAGAATGAAAGAAAAAAATGGATTCTTTCCAAAAAAAAACCAAAGAACTACAATTACATTACAGTTTTAAACGAGAAAATAAAACAAAGGAAAATCTGTGAAAGAAAACTTTTCACAGATCTGAAGAAGCTTTAGCTTCCAAAAGTGGAGAACTGTTATCTGAATCGAAATTTAATAATTTACAAACAAACAGAGAAAATTTATAAAATAAAAAGAAAACAGAAGAGAAGAGAAGAAAAGAAAAGTTTCCGCTTTCTCTGTCTTTCTTTCTTTCTTTCTTTCTTTCTTTCTTTCTTTCCTTCTCTCTACCAAAACCAAAAGCAAAACAGCTGAAATGTGTTCAACTTGAAAGAGAGAGAAAGAAAGAGAGCTAAACTGAAGTTACTAACCATGGTTGGTTTTTCCCAGCCAAGAGGGTTAAACCATGGTTAAATGATCGAAGGGTTGGTAGTGTCTTGACGACAGAATTAAGAGAATCTAGAACGTTGAAAAGCGTAGCATGCATGTGTCTTTATCTCTGGTTTCGAGTCACATAGTAAAAGTAAAGCGAGCAGTAGGCGATGGGGGGTGTCAGAGAAAAGAACAACCCTTCTTTTCAATGTAATGAAGATAACGCCACTCGCAGATAAGGTTTCTCACGCGCGCCTCTATAGGGTACTCGTTGTCCCACTCCACGACACCTCCATGTGAGTGGGGCATAGCCCAATGACACTCTGCCAGGTTGGTTTTAAATATTTTAGTATTCCTATTTTCATTTTTTCCCAAGCATTTGCTTATTAATGATGATTATTGTACAGTTATTTGATTTTAATGATTAAATTGGTATTAAAGATAATCCATTTAAATAGGTATAAATCGAATTTCCAAATGTATTTAGATAAAAAAAAAAGTAGATGGCTTATAAATTTTTTTATAATCACTCATATTTAATATATTAATTAATTATTTCAAATCAAGTATTATAGATATATATATTTTTGATTTGATTCTTCTAAAATAATTTATTTCATTTATGATATCCCATTCTAATAAGTTAACTAGTCGTTGTATAAACTTGTGAACTTTGAATATACTAGGAAATATTTAAACCTACGATATATTTTGTATGAAATAAAAGTATATTAAACTAAAGAACATACCTAGAGAACATATTAGGAAAAGGGTAATCAAGCAATAACAGACGGAAGAAGTGTGAAGAAACACAAAAGGGATCTCACACAAGTTTATACAACAAATCTCAACATGGACAAACGTAGCATTCCTTGCTTGATTTGTACGTTCAATCAAATAAGTAATGTCATATTCACTTATCGAAATTAAAAATCAAACAAATTTAAAATTTAATAATAATAGAGGGATCGCAATCATAAAATATAACAACATATACAAAAAAAAGAATAGTAATCTTAAATATCATTAATAAACAATTTAGAGAAGATGTATTGATTGGTAACTAATTTAGATTGTAATTAGTCACGAATGGTATAGGTACAAAAATATAAAATTTCTAAATATTTGGAAAAAAAATAAAAGTTTAAAAAATCGTAATAGAAAATTTAAAATTTATTGAAAGTTTCGAAACTCTTCGTCCAAATTCGATGCTTTAGCCTATGTCAGATAATTTATTCATTTTACTTATACTTTTTTTACTTTATTATTTTTTTACGTAATCTGTGTATGCGGATAAGCTGAATCCTGGATTTCTTTTAATCATTAGGATATTCAGTGGATAAAAACAAAGAGAATGATTTTGACAAAAGCTAAGTTTGCTTTAAATGCATATATACGTGCTTCAACTAAGAGTTTTGTTGATGATTGTAATTAGTAATTTTTTAGGATAATTAACATATTATGAGTTTTGATACCTAATAATAACGCATGCTCGTAGACAAAGATAACAGTTAATAATATAGATCAGGAATTTTAACTTTGTAATTGTATTATGCTAATGTAGTTTATGGGTTGATGTCACAGTCCATTGGTACTATATGAATCACTGAAAACAAAAGCATAAGAAAATTATTTACGCTGCTCAAATTAAAAATCATATCTTCACGAAACTTTGCTTAAAGAGAAACTAACTATAATATTTTAAGTAAAGTACACAAATGACCCCTCATGTAATCCTCTAGACTTGACCTATGCGTTATAATCAGATCTAGTAGATTACGATATAATTTCTTAAAATATTTTTCAATAATGTAAAACCATATTACGAATAAACATCTTTAAAAATATAGTTGATAACATTAAAATTCAATTCCAAATAAATAAAGTCGTAAAACTGAATAAAATAAAATATTCCAACATCATTATCAAAAGCAGTATAAACCATAAAACCAACATTTTTAAAATATAGGCACATGTCACCCAAAATAAAGGCAAATCGGAAGATAAAAGCATTACAACAAAAGGTACAATACGAATGTATTGGTCCTCCAAGTGCCAAGTACAGGTCGCCTATAAAAAATTATCTGAAATTGAGAAATTTGAGGGAGTGAGCTAGGGAGCTCATTGTGTTCAAACAGTGCAGAAATAAAACATACAATTTAGATTTCAAAACCAGATCATCAATAAAGTCATTAAAAGTCGGTAAAGTTTTCAAAATTAGTTCAATTCCAAATTGTGAAAACGTCAGTAGTGTTTCTAGCTTAAAAAATACAGATTCACCTTCTAACCAAACATTATATGCAGTTCCCCGTAACTGCATCCATAAAGACTTACCCTAGGTCCAAAGGGCATAGGTGGCAACCTAAGAAAGTACCTTGGGTCCATAAGGTCTTACCATAGCCGAAGCGTAGGTACCCACCTGAGAGGAGTGCCCTCAGACCCATAAGGACTTACCCAATGCACATAGCAGATGTGTCACCCTAAGGGAGTACCTTAGGGTCCATAAGGTCTTACCACTAGGTCCATTAGGCCAAGGAGCCCACCCAAGAGTCACCTTAGGTCCATAAGGAATTACTAGTTCGATCGATCTGAACATATATAAGGAATTACCAGTTTAACCGAGTTGAACATGCAGATACTTCATACTAAATCCCATAGTACCTCGGAGAAAAATATTTTTTCAGACAGTAACTAGTGGTAGCAAGAAATCAGAGTTCAAACATGTTTATTTATCAATAAAAACAGTAACCAAAGAACAATAATCAAACAATCAGACTTAAATCTTTGTGAATCAGAAATCAGATAAATCATACGAAAACAAGTCAAATAGATAGTCACATTGCAAATCAGATAAAACAATCATGTGCACATGGTATTTCAAACATATATTTAAAATAGGTATATGGCACACAAGGAACACACATCGCAAAAAGAAACAGTTATTATCGGAGTAGTATACTAAACTGAATATTTAACAGGGTTACAAAACTATACGAGTATTCATTGGCTCTTGTAGATGAGCTGATCGGGAGGAACCGGGTCGAGTAGTCGAACGATTAAGAGATACACGAGTACCTTAAATATATGATAACATTAATTAGTCTCTGACCCTTCAGTTAAATTAGATGCACTGAAATAAATACTTAATTAATATATACATGTTTGGGTTTAATGGTTAATTTGGAGGTTTTTGGGTTCAAATTTGGCAAAACAGACTTCGGATTCGGACTCAGGATGTCGAAAAAATAACATATAATTTTTCAGAAATTTTGACTTTTTTGTCAAAGTCAACAGTCAAACTGATCAAAAGTCAATGTCAACAGGTCTGGTTAACGAGCATGTCAATGGACAGGTCAAAGTCAACGATTCGAGTCAACGTCAGCGGTGTGGGTTTGTTCGGGTTGACTCAATTCGGTTCGGGTTGACTCAGACTGGTTCGACTTGACTCAAATTGGTTCTAGGGGATTCCAAGCCAGGCGAGGAGCCCCACGTGCATGCGATGGTGCGTGACGGCGGTGACGGGACGAGGGACGACTGTAGATCATTCTGAGAAAAAAAAATCAACAACAACAATTCACCAATAACCCAAAACAATACATTTTCAAGCCAAAAACTTGGAAAATAATCGAATCAAACGATCGAATGCTTACCAACGACGAATGATGAGAACGACAACGATGAAAGACAAACCAGGTTAGGTTTTAGGTGCATGACGTCGAGGAGTCTGGCTGTAGTGGCGGTAGTGCGAGCCGAAAAGCACGACAGACTGAATCGACGAATAATCGGGCGGCGAGGTCACGGGTTGTGTACACTCAATTCAGGTCAAACGGTGGTCGATTCGGGTCGTTGATGACTGAGGATTGGTCACGGGAGGACGCTGGTCACACTGATGGTGACGGCGCACACTGAAGACGACTGGATGGAGCAAATCGAGGAAAGGTGATGACGGTTAGGAAAATTTAGGGATTTTGGGGTTAATTCTCGAACGGGGTTTCTGTCTTGGTTCTCGGTTATAACCCAAACCAGATTATAATAAAATATATTTTTATTATTTTAGTAACAAATAGTGACCTAGGCTGGTTGGTATGGGTATGGGCAGTAACGTAGGGGTTTAGGGGTTCAACACCTCTCATCCACACCTTTCCCATTTTTTTTTAATTTTGGTGTCAAGAGAGTTATGTGAAATTACATGGCTAGTCTCCAAACTCTTTACATATTCAAATTTAACCCAAAAAACTTTAAAATTATTCATTTTTATTCCTTAATTAAATAAAATAAATTAATTGTATTTTAAATAAAATTTTAAGGTGTGACAATTCTCCTCCCCTTAAAAAGAATTTTGTCATCGAAATTCACCAGAGTCAAATAGGAAACATAACCTAGATCTATATTATTTCCTTCAAATGACAAAAGTTAATTACTCTATTGATGATAAAGGAGAATTTTGACATACTCGAAGCGGAAACAAGGGTCTCAGTGTCTTAAATCAAAAGTCTGAGGGGTCTCAAGATACAAAACTCGAGTATAGAAAGTGTGTTATTAGAAATGCATGACAAGAAAAAAACAATAAATATACCTGCAGAAGTCTCTGGTTCATCTCAGACACCAGAACGTTCGGTAGCATAGACAAGGGCATATTGTCGAGCCTCATAAACAACTGGTCATCTACTCTACGATCGAGCTCTAAGGTCGACCCTAGAAATAAATTCGAAAATCCTAACCTAAATGTGACTCATAGGGGGGGCCTGAACAAAAGCTTGTGAACATGCATAAGTCTTAGTGGAGGTCCCATCGACAGAGGCTGGATGGAGACAGTTTCTTAGAAAGTGCTCACTAGATCCACAACAATAATAGATACTTATTTTCTTACGACACTCTCCCCAATGTCGATTTCCACAGTGTTCGCAACTCAATATCGGAGTGAAACCTGAAGAATCATGTCGACTAACAGATGGAGGTGAAGGTGACACATACCTCGAACCAGTATGACTCATCCGATGAGCAGTAGTATGAGTTCTCTTATCGAGGCATGCAAAAGGTTTAGACTGACCGGAAGATCTCCTAGATCGCTCTCGATCTACCCTATCTCTATCTAGAGCAAAAGCCTCAACTTCCTCAGTGTCTTTCGCTCTCCCAGCTATAACATCGAACACCTCATCCTGATGAGTAACCACCTGAAGACGCAACTCGTATCTGAGTCCCTGGGAAAACTTTTGGCATCTATCCCTCTCGGTAGGTACCAAATTAGAACCATACTTCAGCAACTTTAAGAACTCGATCTCATATTCAAAAACATTATCTCGCCCTTAACTATACTTCATTTATCTTATAAACTGATCACCGATATACTCATTCTTAAACTTTTCTATTACTCTGTAACTTCCCTTAAACATACGAATCCTTACCTCTTTCACTATATCACATTTACATAATCGAGATACACAACTATATTCATACCCATTTCATATCTGGTTAACTTTTTCTAACCTCCCATACATTTTTTCATCACATAATCTTGTTAGCCAACGCTAACTCTTTCCATCTTAACTGCAAATCTTTATCATATCTACACTCTTTCTTATACACAATATTATCCATTCCTTTCAAACTCATAAGCTCTGACTTTATATATATAACTTATACGCTTGTCACTGATACACTTATTCTTGAACTCTTCTACTAATTCTCACTACACCATTTGATCTTTTAACGCTATTATGGTGACACTTGTTCACCATATTCTATCTTATCCATAACATAACAAAATTACTTCATATCACTTTTCCAATTCAAAACAATGAATACCTTCTATCACTATTCTTATATGATTTCAATTTTCTGAAATCAACATTTAATCTTACGAGGCACTTCCTGATGTATCCGCTCTTCATCCTGCCTAGCCAGGGCAGGTGAATTGCTATCACAATCAGGTTTACCTCTCACTTCATTTCAAAATCATCATAATCATACTTCTATTATAACTTAACAGTCTAATTCTATTAGCAAGACAGCATACTCCTTACGCTACCAGATCAGAAATTTTAACTCTATGTTGGCATGTACACATTTTTAAAACTCTTTTTCCTTCGATTTAACCCTAGAATCAACTAAACCTTAGCTCTGATACCATTAAATGTAACACCCCCAACCTGTATCCAACCCGGATCCGAGTTCGAGGTGTCACATTGACTTTTCAAAACTCTGTTTTTTTACAAATCCACTAAAATCTTAATTTCCTCATTTGAGAAAATAATTACTTTACAGTAATTAATACTATCAAATTGTTTTACAAATCATTCAGAGCATATTCAACTCAATCAATTAGTACATGCCAACTATATTCAAAATAACCAAATACATTTAAATCATCTATTTTCTGATCTGAAACTTTGTAAGGGAGATGCTGACATGTCTTGCTCTTCTTCGCTTCTCTTCTCGCTTCTGTAACCTACGAGTTAAACAATCACACGCTAAGTCTATGACTTAGTGAGGCATTACATTTATAAAAGAACTCTAATTATTTAAACATGCAGGAACACATCATCTCATGATGACATACCAAAACAATATAACATTACATACAATGTAATATATACATATAAATATCTCACACTATTTCCATTACTAACCTTATTCCACTATCCATATTCTTATCATTTATGTCTTATAATCATATACTCGTATGTCTATTCTTTTAAGCCACATATGATTCATTTAACCAAAAAATACACATCATCATATAATCATATAATGCAATTCATATTACAAAAGCATATACTTTACATGTAATATATATATTTATTGTTATCTCTTTGTTAGTCCATGTATATATGTGAGAACTTAAGGTTGTGCACTATTATACTGTCACCACAGCTCATATAATTGTCCCGAATGACCTATCTATAGGTCATAAAGAACCTCGACAACTGTCCATAGGTCCCGAAGAACCTATGTAAACTGTCCATATGTTCCTTAGAACATAGATATACTATCCATATGTCTCAAAAGACATAGGTAATTCTGTTCATATGTCCCGAAAGACATAGGTAATTCTATCCATATGTTCCGTAGAACATAGGTAAACCCTCGACTCTTGGCATGTCAACTATACCTCTAGCTCTCATATTACATAACATGGGCATTATCATTTATAACATTTCATATCAATTGTTCTTTCTCTTCTGTCACATACCACATGTATGTGTAAGCATATATTTCATATCATATAGCATATATCAACTTTTTATGTCATTTCACACTTCTTGTTACATTGCTTATATCTTACTCTTATGTCTTCTAATATACATATATTCGCATATACATATTATTTCATTATCCTTATTATTATTCTTATCATCACCATTAATCCCTTTTACTTATCATATTCATATCAATAACACATATCTTACTCATGCATACATATAAATCATAGCAAACACATACTTCTATGAATTCATGCATTTTACTATTGGAAATAGATTTATCACAAGTCTTATTTTCCATTGAACATCATATAATTAATAATGTGCACTCACTTTGGCCTCACTAAGTTCTAATCCCATTTTATGATTCCTTTCTTTCGATCGAATCTTAACTTGATAGTCGTCCCAGAACTTGTTTGTGCTCGATATCTACATAATCATACATTGATACATATCAGTATCCAATTGATGTATTCTAATATATCATTTCTTAGACCAAAAGAAAGGTCTAATTCTATTTCCTCTTGAAGTGCATCAATACATTCTACAGTGCATCGATGTATTCCTTAACATGTGCATCGATGCACTATCCATACATCGGTACACAAATTACATTCGATGTTTCATTTTAAGGGAGTGCATCGATGCATTCCTTATGCATCGATGCATTAATTGCATTCGATGTTTATTTATTTGAGAGTGCATCGATACACATTGAAGATGCATCGATGCACACGACCCATAAATTATATTTTGAGTCCGAAAATTCTTACTTTGTCCTCAAATTCTACTTATCAACCCCTCCTTATGCCTTAAAACTTATCTATACATATGTAAACCTTCTTATAACACTATAACACTTCACTATCTCTCATAATTCACCATAATTCTTGAATCAAAGAATTTCATCAAATTTTCCATGTATTCTAAATTCAATTCTATCACCTCTAACTTCTTAATTAACCCTTTGACAAGTCAAATTCATCCTTAGAACTTCAAAAACCTTTCATAACAAAAGTTTATTTCTAAACTCTTAATAGAAATTCCTTTCTAATTCTCTCCTCTTAGTGTTGTAAGCTTATATAAGCTTTCCTTAAGCTTATATAACACTCAATGAATAAAACTCAACTCAAATATTCAAGAATTAACCATCAAAATTAAAACTCACCTTTGAGGCTTGAGCATGAACACACAAGAAGAAGAAAGAAATAAGAAAAAGAAGAGTTACAGACAACTGTCCAACCCACGTGTTATCTCCCTAAATAAGGGATATAAAATATCCTCCAAGCTAATTTACCATATTACCATTGTAATCCTTTCATAATTACCAATCCAACACTGAAATATTTTTATTAAATACTTAAACTTTTCAATTTTCCTAAACTGATCCCCAAATTTCAAAAATTCTCATTTTAGTCTCTGGCCCGGATTTTGGGATGTTACATTTACTACGTTCTTCGAAAGTACGAGAACCTAAGTCATAACATTACAGAGTTATTATCGGAGTAGTATACTAAACTGAATATTTAACAGGGTTATAGAACTATACGAGTATTCACGGGCTCTTACAAATAAGAAGATCGGGAGGAACCAGGTCAAGCAGTCGAACAATTAGGAGATCCACGAGTACCTTAAATATACTATAACATTAATTAGTCATTGACCCTTCAGTTAAATTAGATGCATTGAAATAAATACTTAATTTACATAAACATGTTCGGGTTTAACGATCAATTCTGAGGCTTTTGGGTTCGAATTTAAAAAAAGAACTTCGGATTCGGACTCAGGATTTTGAAGAGCATGACATATGACTTTTTAAAAAATTTAACTTTTTTTGTCAAAGTCAACGATCAAACTGGTCAAAGGTCAATGTTAAAGTAAATGGGTCTGGTCAAAGGTTAAGGTCAATGTCAACGGTTCGGGTCAGTTTAGGTTGACTCAGTTCAGTTCGGGTTAACTCAGACCGGTTAAACTTGACTCGAACTGGTTCTAGGGGATTCCAAGCTAGAGGATGAGCCCCATGCACATGCGGCGACAGGTCGGGAGAAGGCTGCCGATCATTCCGAGAACACCAAATCAACAACATCAATTCACCAATAACCCAAAACATCATATTTTCAAGCCAAAACACCAAGAAAATAACTGAATCAAATGAGCGGATGATTACCCACGAAGGACAGTAAGAAAGACGATGATGGACGATAAACATGGTCGGGTTTGGGCGCACGGTGACAAAGAGTCTGGCTGTAGTGGCGGTGAGGCGAGCCGAAAAGCACGACGGCCAGAATCGTCGAATAATCTAGCAGTAGGGTTACAGGTAGTTTACACTCGATGCAAGCCAAACGGTGGCCGATTCGAGTCGTTGACGACTGGGGATAAGTCGCGGAAAGACGCCTGTCACACTGATGGTAATGGCGCACACTGACGACGGCTGGATGGAGCGAATCGAGGAAGGGCGGCGACGGTTAGGTTAGGAAAATTTAGGGATTTTTGGGTTGATTCTCGAAAAGGGTGTCACAAACATTTACCTAGGCCGGTTAGTAGGGGTATGAGCCCCTATATAAGGGGTTAGGGGTTTAACACCCTTTATCCATATCTTTCCTATTTTTTTAAATTTTGGTGTCAGGAGAGTTATGGGGAAATTATAAGTCTAGTCCCTGAACTCTCTACATATTCAAAATGAACCTAAAAAACTTTAAAATTATTTATTTTGGTCCCTTAATTAAATAAAAAAATTAATTGTATTTTAAATAAAAATCTGGGTTGTGAACTCAACTATAAGATATTTCTTTGTTGAGTCACCAATTATTAAAAGGTACAAAATAGTCTCTCACATATCTTAATTATCATGTTAACGTTCAGCTCAGGCGGTCGTTAAATTTTAACAAAAAATGAGGAATTTGGAACATAATTAATAGTCGAGTGACCATTTTATAACTTTTAATTGTCATGGGACTCAACAAAGCAACTCCTTATAATTAAAGGATCATTTTGTAACTTTTAACAATCCTCTTACTTTATCCTAATATTTTTAATACAAGAGATATGAATTTTCAATTTAACTATATAAATTAATTTAATTGTAGATTCTTTATTATATAATATTATAGTCTCATAATCTTTCTTAAGTATTTCCCAATAAAGGTTTAACACTCACGGATCACGTAATAATCAATCACAAAACACCCTCTTATATGTTTATCAAATAAACTAATCTAAGCGACACAATATAACTCTCTCTATCGCTATATCATTTTTATTCAATTGCTCGACAATGATTTTTTAGGGTAAACTACACGTTTTTGTATTTAAATTTTATTTTTTTAAAATCATACCTAACATTCAGTTTAATTTTTGTTTTGGTACCTGTCATTAAAAACTTAACGGTGATGTTGACGTGTTATCGTAAGATAATGTCGTGTTATTATTAAAAAATAAAAAAAAAATGGCATATCATCAATTCTATTAATTTTTTAACTACAGATTTCAAATTGAAACCTAAACTAAAAATTAGGTATGATTTTGAAGAAAAAAAGTTTGGGTACTAAAATAAAATAAAAAAATTTATGTACTAGACATGTAGTTCACTCTTTTTTTAATATTTAAGAGTTTCCTTGTGATTAGTCCTTGTAGAATTTGAAAACTCCTCAAATGTGTTCTAATAATATGCAAGTACGAAAAGAAAAGTTGATATAAATTAGGTTGACGTTCTATCTTTGTATTGATCATAAAATCAAAGAGGATTCAAGAGGTGTTAGTTAAATAACAATATTAAAAAATAATATTTAAATTTAAGAAAATGTGTTGTTTTTAAAATTGATGATTAGAATAGAAAAATATAATATTAGTGATATTTTTATTAAAAAATCAGTGATAAAATGTATAATTATACTACTTTTATTAACTGTAAAGTCAACTCCCCATTAAATATAAGTAGCTTAAATCGTATCTTATAAATAGTCAAGTGGTATGTTTAATAAAATTAAAAGATAGATTATCAACTATTATCTGTCAATAGTTAAGTGATCATTAATATAATTTATCCCAAAACATATTACCTTTTAACATTTATGTAAATACTAATTTTTAACCATGAATGAAATTAACTCATTTATAAATTAAAATTAATGAACTTATCCAACAAATTCAGTAATAAAAGAAAATTTTATTAGTCTTATAAAATTTAAATTCGAATAATTATATTGACAAAATATATATTATCTTATAATTATCTCGAACTACTTAAAAAAAATTTAAATTGAACAGGTTACGAAAAGAATAGACTACCTATCAAAGGATTAAATGCATCAATAATTGAACATCATTATCAATCCACGTAAAATAGAACCATCAATTCTTTATTTTTTTTGTTCATTAAAGGATTTTATTAATTGATGCATTAAAGTACACTCTTTAAAGTTATTAATATCCATCAAATATAATTAAAATAATAGTAAACTATTAGTATTTATTAATTTATTTTATATTTTTTGTTTTGATCATTTATTTTGTCTATAAAAATATATTAACATTATATTTTTTATTTTGATTATTAATATTTTAGGTTTACTGAAAAAATCATTTATCTGTTTATATAATTCCATCCAAATTATTTATTTAATTAATATTTAAAGAAAGAGTTGACGTTATCATTAACAAAATTTATATGATTATTGTAGACACTTATTTTTTGAAAACATTTCGAAAATATATATACTATATAGTTTCAAAAACATTTCGAAAATATATATATTATATAGGTTTGGAAAATTTTGAAAACATATATAATGTATAGTTTTTGAAAGTAATATAATATAATCTTTGAAAGTGTTTTTAAACGATTTTCTAAAATATATATACTATATAGTTTCATAAACATTTCGAATATATATATATTATATAGTTTTGGAAAATTTTGAAAACATATATAATGTATAGTTTTTGAAAGTGCTTTTGAATATATATATATAATATATAGTTTTGAAATCATTTTGGAAATATATATATATAATATATAGTTTTTAAAACATTTTTTGAAAACTTATATAATATATAGTTTTTAAAACATTTTTGAAAAAGCTTATATAATATATAGTTTTTAAAACATTTTTGAAAAAATTTATATAATATATAGTTTTAAAAACATTTTTGAAAAATTATATAATGTATGGTTTTAAAAACATTTTTTGAAAACTTATATAATATTTTTAAATTAATTTTCAAAACTATATAATATATAGTTTTGAAAACTTTTTTAAAAATATAATATATAGTTTAAAAATATTTTTAAAATATATATTATATAGTTTATATTATATTATTATTTTTTTATTAATTTCTTTTTATGTTTTTTTCCAGATCCAATAACAATCCACATGTCAGTCCAAAGGAATGGGCCTGAACCAACCCGAATGCAATAGGGTTTTTAACATGTGTCAAGGCGCCACACAAATCAACGACAAAAGGGAGAGGGGTGTTTTGAGAGAGTTGAGAGGATTTAAGGAGAAGGGAGAAGATAACATTTGAGGGAGAGATGAGAAATGTGAAGGATTTGTGATTTTTTGGCTTATATAAAAATTGGTATGGCCGGTTTAGATCTGTAACCCGATCATAAGACCCGCATATTTTCTATAAAAAATAGGGGAAATATAAGGTTTGGTCCCCTTATGCTGTAATCTCGTCGTTTAACCATTAATGTAGTCTTTCAACATTTTACTTTGAACCTCTGGTTTTTAATGTTTCCATTATAGTCCCTAACTTACATATTATGTTTAATAATTCTTTATTATTATTATTATTATTATTATTATTATTTATTTTTTACTTTTTTTTATTTTTGTATTGTTTTCATCTTATTTAATATTTTTTATCATTATTACTTTTTCCTTTATTTATTTCTATTTCCCTTAAATTTATTATTTTATTATTTTTATCTTTGTTTTTGTTTTTTAATATGTTTTTTCATTCATTGTTTCCTTTGATTTTATTTTATTACTTGTTCCCTTCTTTCTTTCTTGTATTTTATTTTATCTTATATATATTTTTTGGTTTATTTAATATTTTTATTTTATTTTTTTACTTTTTTTAGCTTTATTTTTCATTTAATTTATTTAGTATTTATTTGTTTATTTATTTTCTCAAACAATTTTAACTTTGTTGAGAAATTCCTAATCAATCAAAGGTAAGTAATTTGAATCGATTTTTAAGTTTTAATTTACATTTTTAACTTTCGATATAAAGACAACCGGTAAATTAATTGGTACCAAAAGGGCGGTTCAAGGGTGCTAATCCTTCATTAATCGTAACCGACTCCCGAACCCGACATATTTCTGGTAAAACGCATATCAGGTAAGATGGTATCCGATCCACCTAAATAAATGTTTTTAAAGTGATCGGTGGCGACTTTAACCCAATTATCCAAGACGAAGCCTAATCCGGGCCCAACCGAAAGACGACCGTGACAACTTGGTGACTCCGCTGGGGATAAGTAAGTGAGTCAAGCCATAATTAATTTTCGGTTGTATTTTACGCTAAAATAGTAAATTTAAATTTATTTATTCGATTCTGGTTATTACCTTTGATTATTTTTCAAGTAAATAGTTGTACTAACCGTTTTTTTAATGATTTCAGCCTTCAAAGCTTGTTTTTCACTTAAGGCTCTAAATCCAAGCTCTGAACCCTATTTAAGTGGGGGTGAAAGCGACGCCTTCGTGTGAATTTATTCACCGCACAGGCCTAGCAAGTAGCGTTCGAGATTAATATACCTTATGTCTTCGTGTGAATTTATTCACCGCACAGACATAAGGGAATGTGTCCTCTCGAGTTTAACTTAGTCCACACAAGCTTATAATAGGCTTAGGACTAAGGGTCTGGCAAGTCCAATGGGGCACCAACAAGGACAACTCGGGTACCTTTTTTTAGAACATAAACCGGGAGTACAGGGAATTAGAGTTCACCTTAAAACCTCATTTCAAACCCTAGACTGCTTCGATATTATTTCTTGCTTTATTTTCTGTTCAAAGCATATGAACTAGAAATTTATGCGGTTAGGACTGGTTCCAGATTAACATGCGGGATAGAGATCATGTCCCGGTAAGAATAAAAAGCATGTGGGGTATGACTTTTTATTTTCATGATTGTTTTAATTATTATTTTTGCCTCACTAACTTTTTCCATTTTTGTTCTCTTTTACTTTATTTTCATCTTTTGCATCATTCATTCAAAAGAGGTGTTGATCCACAAAAAACGTGTTTGTTAAACATGAATAATATGCATTAATGGACAAAGGGGTTATAATACAAAGAGATGAAAAGCTCAAAAGTCTAGCCATGGTCAAAGAATACTCAGGGGCAAAGGTTGCAGGTGTAAGACGAGGAAAAGGTTACTGACCCGGATGGTCCTTTCGAAAACTACGAGAACAAGATGGCGAAACCCTAGCTAAGCTGGAAACTATTATTGACGAATTCAAGAAATAAGCCGATAAACTTCGGATGGAGGGCTCCAATAGCACTTTCGTTAGAAACAAGCTCAGCAGAGAGTGAAAGTCGGAGATGCAGTTATTCGAGACATTTTTTTGGGGTAACCAGCTCGTCACTTGCACAGCTTAGCCAAAGGAACCGGAACGGTTCGACAGGATATTCAACCAGTGATAGAAAAAAGACGGAAGATGAATCAATTTGTCAAAGCTTGTTCGGGATCTATACCATCAAAATGTTTTTTTGTCTCTTAAGTCGTAACACTTTTATCCCCAATAAGGATTATTTATAATAACATACATATTTTTGGATCAATGCCTCGAACATTACATGCATTATGCATTTTTTGCATTTTGTTATTTTCATTTCTTTACATTCGCGTTGACTAATAGAAGCATGTCTCCTAAAAAAAAGGAACAAATACGAGATATACCACCTCAAGCATTTGACACACCTCATCCACATAACACTCGTTCAAACAGAAAAGAGCGAGAATTTGACGATGAAAGCAATGACACTCCCAAAGTAGAAATTCGTGCATCTGAGGGTATTTCAAAAGGTAAAGCAATTGAGAAATGGGGAGCAAGTGCAGATGAAGGCCCTAATCTAACTAATGGGCATCCTAACGAGGCCTTATTACATTTTGCAGCATCCTGTTTGATTTTGTTTTTTTGAACTTTCTCATATACTTTTTTTGTAACTTGCTTTCGAACTCTCATATTTTACTTTTTAAGGATATTTCAATGAATTTATGTTGAACATTGAATCAAATTTATAACTTGAAATTCTTTGAATATCAATTGAATTAAAAAAACTATGTAAATGATTCAGAGTTACAGATCTTTGATAAAGTAACAAAACAATGTCTTTACTCCGAAAGGCCCGAACACCATACATTTCCCTTACAAGAACCGATATAGCCTTCTCCTCTCATGAAAGAATGAAAAGAGGTTTGGTATTTAGATGTGCATAGGTGCAAACAACATAGGGCATCTTTTGCATATGACATTTATATACTTTTTGTTTAAGACGTTCAGTGATGATAATGATCTTCACAGATGGAATAGTCGAGTATGTGAATCTAATTCAGACTATTTGCTTGGAAATTGAACTCCAAGGATAAGATTTCTTGACTTTCAACAACAACACCTAGACTATAACAAGTTCTTCTTGACAAACTGTATAAATTGGATTTGTATACCTAGATTATAATATTATATATACAATAAAGCTTGAGCTTTCCCTCTAAAGCAATTGGTTAAACGCCCCAGCTTTATGGATAAGATTCAGCTAGCCTGATAAAGGTGATTATAATATACAATAAAGCTCGAGTTGTCCCGCTAGAGCAATTGGTTAAACGCCCCGGCTCTATGGATAATATTCAGCTAGCTTGATAAAGGTGATTATAATATCTATACAATGATATTGAGCTATCCCTCTAGAGCAATTGGTTAAACGACTCGGCTTTATGGATCCAGCTAGTCAGACAATGGCAAATTAAACAAGGAGTTTCGGTAAAAGATAGACTAAGAGAGTTAAGGAACACTTGTTATAGTCAATTTCACACGAGCACTCAAGAATTTCATTTTTAGACCGATATTTCTGCACTACCTTTGTTAGATGAGCCTACGAAGCTTGAACAAATGGAAGGTTTTAGAGAACCGAAATAGAAGGTCTAGTAATTGATCATGCTAGTTGCGTCATTTTGTTTGTATCCAATTAAAATGCCAAGCAAAAAAAAAAGACATGTTGCAATGACAGAAAAAATGACATTTTTTTATGGCTGGAACCTTATAAAATAGGAGACCAACCTAAAGTTAACTTATCCATTTGAACATTTGTCAAAGCGCTATAACTCTGAAAGCATTAAAGAGTTATTGATTCCCTTGATATACTTTGAACTCATGTTTATGATTTGATTCGATTGCAAGTCTAAATTTGGGAGCAATGTTTTACAGAATTTTTATATTCTCATATCTTTTTCCCTCTTAAAATAAGAGAAATGAGAAAAACACTTTCAAACAGGACAGTCTCAAAAGTGAAAGGCTGTAACCTGAGAAGGAAATGGGGCATGGTCGATTCTGAGTACAAGATCGACATAAAAAATGAGGCTCCATCCAAAAGATAAAACAGAGCCAATTCATGTTACATGCATCTTAGGCATACTTAAGAGCATAACATTTGTTATTTTTTTCGCATACATATTATTTTGCAGCTTTAGAGTCAAGTTTTGACTTCAAGACGAAAGATATTCGATTCGAAAGCTCCTTTAAAGATCGATAGTGGTTGCTTCAACAGTGAGAAGCTACACCTCAACCGATTGACATATCTACATATCTCAGAATCAATTTCAGATGGGTTCGAGAGCCAATTCAGAACGAATCCATTTTAGCTTAAATTAACAATGAGTAGCGTTTTCAAGCCAGATTTTAATTTCAATACGGAACATATTCGGCTGACAGAATTTATCAGTGGGCTTTCCCGTGAAGGGGAGTCATGCAAAAGTCATATCACTTGGTTCAGACCCACTCAGATGAACCACCTGAAGAATTATGATCGGCTTATAAGGGGAGTCATTTCTTCATTTATTTACAGCATAACTCAAGGCTAGAAGGGTTATCTGCCAACAAAAGACCTTCGAGTTCGATTACACTCAGCTTTGAGGGCAGATCATTTGTAGCATAACTCAAGGCTAGAAGGGTTATCTGCCACCAAAAGATCTTCGAGTTCGACTACGCTCAGCTCCAAGGCGCAACATTTCTAGCATAGCTCAAGGCTAGAAGGGCTATATGCTAACAAAAGACCTTCGAGTTCGACTACGCTCAGCTCTAAGGCACATCATTTGCAGTATAACTCAAGGCTAAGAGGGTTATCTACCAACAAAAGACCTTCGAGTTCGACTACGCTCAGCTCAAAGGCACATTATTTGCAGCATAATCGAGAAGGGTTATCCGCCAACCAAAAACCTTCAAGTTCGATTACACTCAGCTTCGAGGGCACATCTTTTGCAGCATAACTTAAGGCTAGAAGGGTTATCTACCAACATAGACCTTCGAGTTTGACTACACTCAGCTCAAAGGCACATCATTTGTGGCATAGCTTAAGTCGAGAAGGGCTATCTGCCAACCAAAGACCTTCGAGTTTGATTATAATCAACTTCGAGGGCACATCATTTGTAGCAAAACTCAAGGCTAGAAGGATTATCTGTCAACAAAGACCTTTGAGTTCGATTACACTCATCTCAACGACACATCATTTGCGGTATAACTCAAGGCTAGAAGGGCTATCTGCCAAACACCCTCGAGTTCGATTACACTTAGCTTCGAGGGCATATCATTTGCTGCATAACTCAAGGCTAGAAGGGTTATCTTCCAACCAAAGATATTCGAGTTCTACTACGCTCAGTTCCAAGACAAATCATTTACAACATAGTTAAACGCAAGAAGGGTTATATGCCAATAAAATTGTCGAGTTCGATTCCATTCAACTCGATGACACCTCAATCATACTACTGCCCGGCTGCAATCCAGGTTTTCAAGTCGAGAAGAAGACCTGGGTTAATCGTGCCTTAGTGACAAAAAATCGCTTTTCGGCAGTATAGCTTAAGTCGAGAAAAACCATCTGTCGACGAGGACCTTTCGAGTTCGATTTCATTCAGCTCGAAGGCCTATCAACCACATGATGGAGTCAATGAACTACTCTCCAGTCGAATTTTTAACCAAGGTCTTAAAACCGATAAGAAGACCGAAGTTGACTACAATTTGGCAACGAGAAGCCACGTTCCAGTTCAAATTCCGAACTACGGCTTCAATTCCATGTCACTTCAAGATGGACTCGACTTTGCAACTCAATTCGACAGGGAGTTATTCTTCAACTCCACCGAACAAAAATTTGTGTCTTTTTATCTTTGTCCTATTTTTCGTTCCACGAAAAAGGACAAAGAGGGGCAGCTGTAGACACTTAATTTCGTCCGGATTTGTTTTTTTATATATTATTATTTTATATAGTACTATAATATAATATTTGAAAGTGTTTTTAAACGGTTTTCTAAAATATATATACTATATAGTTTCAAAAGCATTTCGAAAATATATATATTATATAGTTTTGGAAAATTTTGAAAACATATATAATGTATAATTTTTGAAAGTGCTTTTGAAAATATATTTAATATATAGTTTTGAAATCATTTTGGAAATATGTATATAATATATAGTTTTTAAAACAATTTTGAAAACTTATATAATATATAGTTTTTAAACATTTTTGAAAAAACTTATATATATAGTTTTTAAAACATTTTTGAAAAAAGTTATATATATATAGTTTTAAAAACATTTTTGAAAAATTATATAATATATGGTTTTAAAAACATTTTTTGAAAACTTATATAATATTTTTTATATTAATTTTGAAAACTATATAATATATAGTTTTGATTTTTTTTAAAAATATAATATATAGTTTAAAAATATTTTTGAAATATTTATTATATAGTTTATATTATATTATTATTATTATTATTTATTTTCTTTTTTTATTAATTTCTTTTTTTGTTTTTTTCCAGGTCCAATAACAGTCCACATGTCGGTCCAAAAGAATGGGCTTGAACTAGCCCGAATGAAGTAGGGTTTTCAGTATGTGTCAAGGCACCGCACAAATCAACAGCAAAAGGGGAAAGTACACAAGTTAATCTGGACCGTTGGATCTGACCCAATCCAACGGCCAGAAAGCAACCTCAACAGTCAGAGGTGATATCAAGAGTCAAGAGCATCGCATGTCGCCGATCATACATGCAACAAGATCGAAGTACAAATCGGAACAAACACATACATGCAACAACCGGCCACGCCAGAATATCCGAGATGACCCCATAATAGCCGAAAACAAACCCTCACCGGGGCTTAAAATATATAACACAAAACCCACAGAAAGGGGTACACATCAACGACCACAACAACCATCAAGAGAAAGCCAAAACCACGACATAATCGTCGAGCCAAAATACCAACCCGAAGATCCATCGTCGACATAGTAAACCAAACAAATCACGAAAATCATTAACACGGAAATAGAAAACAACATATCAAAACCAAACAAACACACACACACACAAAACATAAAGCCGAAGCATCAACCGAGGAAACCACCAGAAAAGCGAAAGGTCGTCGGAAAAGGTTAGGGGCCGAAGGTTTGGTTTTAGATCTATACTTATTGGGGTGTGTTTTGGGGATTTAGAGGTTGCTTTTGGGTTCACGATGACTATGGGTGCATTTTGAGGCTATGTTAGTTTTTCCGGCCACCAGCGGCGATGGTTGGGGCGGCGGCTGGCGTGGCGGGGTGGCCACTGGGCGGTGGTCGGTTTTTTATCGGGAGAGGGGTGTTTTGAGAGAGTTTAGAGGATTTAAAGAGAAGGGAGAAGATAACATTTGAGGGAGAGGTGAGAAATGAGAAGGATTTGTGATTTTTTAGCTTATATACAAACCCGTATACCCGGTTTAGACCCGCGACTCGACCATAAGACCCACGTGCTTTCTGTAACAAATAGGGGAAATATCAAGTTTGGTCCCCATTATGTTGTAATCTCGTCGTTTAACCATTAATGTAGCCTTTCGACATTTTAATTTGAACCTCTGGTTTTTAATGTTTCCATATGGTCCTGACTTACATATTATGTTTAATAATTCTTTTTTATTATTATTATTTATTTTTTACTTTTTTTATTTTTGTATTGCATTCATCTTATTTAATATTTTTTATCATTATTACTTTTTCCTTTATTTATTTATTTATATTTCCCTTGAATTTATTATTTTATTATTTTTATCTTGATTTTTGTTTTTTTAAATATTTTTTTCATTCATGTTTCATTTGATTTAGATTTTTCTCTCCCTTCTTTCTTGTATTTTTTTATCTTATATATATTTTTGATTTATTTAATATTTTTTTATTTTTAGCTTTATTTTTCATTTAATTTATTTAGTATTTATTTGTTATTTCTTTTCTCTAACAATTTAACTTGTTGAGAAATTTCCAACCAATCAAAGGTAAGTAATTTAAATCGATTTTTAAGTTTTAATTTAAATTTTTAACTTTCGCTATAAAGACAAACGACAAATTAATTGGTACCGAAAGGGCGGTTCAAGGGTGCTAATCCTTCCTTGACCGTAACCGACTCCCGAACCCGATACATTTCTGGTAAAATGCAAATAAGGTAAGATGGTGTCCGATCCACCTAAATAAATGTTTTTAAAGTGATTGGTGGCGACTCTAACCCATTTATCCAAGTCGAAACCCAATTCCGGACCCAACCGAAAGACGGCCACGACAATTATATATTTGATATAATTAAAGTAGTATAATTATACTAATTTTGTTAACTGTCACATTAACTTTTCCTTTAAATGTTAACAATATATTGTTTGATTGACATAAAATAAATATTTAAATGATTTGATTAATAAAATTAAAAGATAGATGATAAAACTAAAATTCACCAATAATTAAATTGTCATGGATGTAATCTAAAACTTTATACTTTATTAAAAATAAAGAATGACATTATCCCCTATTTAAATTCGGAATTAAATTCTAAAAAAAGACTCAAGGTAGATTAATGGTTACTGTACTATACTCCAGTATTGTTACATGTACTATACAGTCTTTAAAAAAGAATGCATGCAATGATTCTTCAAAGCTTGATTTAGTTGTGGGTTTTATCCAATCACTTATCACTTTGACTAAGTGGCAGACGCTCAATTATCACAAATTAAAGCTGGGGCCTTAAGTCAAAGGAACTATGTGGAAACAAAATATTAAATCATTTTAATTTCTTATATACCGTCAAGTAATTACAGTGTTACATTTCATGAACCAGGTGCATAGGAATGTGATTCTTTCCTTTATTTATGCAGCTGAATTAAATCTGAAAAGACTCTAATGGTTATAAAAAAATGGCATATACTGTGAAAAATGAATTAACATACTTTTGTCATTTCGTATGATATAATAGTTCAATTATATTATTCCATTTCTTGGGTAGCCACTCACTTTGGGCAGTCCCTGGAGAGTTAATATTCAGTTTTACAGGTTTCCTTGTGGAATTCACCGCTGTGAAAAGAGAAAAAAAGCATGATTCAGACATTCATTTTTGCCTCAGTTGAGTGTATGTAAAGCATTCATCGATCATCATCAGCTAGGAATTTCACCAAACCCATTTGGTAAAAGGAAAAAGAAGTTGCAGTTCAAAGACAAAAATTCCATCAACCCCTCGGCCACTAAGGGAAAAGTGGAACTTTGCCTATCAAGGTAGTAGCAGATACATACTACGTTCCTGCATAATATTGAATATGGAAGATGATCATTAGCCTTCTACAAATAGCAGCCATCTTTCATCATTTTGTAAAGTAGATTTGTAGAAATGTTAGTATAATTATAAATAATAATTATAAATCTTTAAGTTTCAGTTTAGTCCATATTAATTATACAAGACTTTGTATAAATATTTTGATATGATTACGATATTTGAGAGAACCCGACACTAATAAGGATTCACAATTGATATGGTTGTGTTGCATCAACAAAGGTGACTGCAATAAGTGAAGATAGTTAAAGGGTTGAGGAGTTTACAAGCAACTGTTCATAAGGAATTAGCAATCATCATTCTAAGTAGGGAAAGATCGAGGAGTAATTATCCCCTTAAAAATTTTAAATTATAAGATATTTTATTTTTATATATATATATTTACTATTGATAATCAATTTTTATCTCAAATTTTTTTATAAATTCACACTTAAAAGTTTATCTTCATATCATAAATCTTATTTGGGTCCATTATTCCATGAGAGAGTGGCTTGGATGGAAGCACTAGGGCAACCAACCTAAGCTAAAAAAAAAAGGTGTTTGTAGCTATGTTTGATTTGTTGGTTTTTAGTGGCATGATAAAACATGGCCTCGCTAGTGATGAAAATGTGCAAATTAGAGTCAAAAAATTGCTGTGCCCCCACCCCCTCTTCTCCCAATTTGATGATGCCACGTGGAAGATGTTCAGTGGCATTGTGTACCACCTGCTTCTTCAAAATTTAACTACTACTACTTGGCCGTAAAGAAAAAAACAAAAGATTTGGATTCAAAAGCCATGTGATGGTGGGGCTACCAATTAGTAGTAATGGATATTAGCTAGGAATGGCAACGGGTCGGGTTCGGGTTGGGTTCGGGTCGGATTTTGTTCGCCCCGTCCTCGAACTGAATGAATCCCCTCTCCGACCCTGACTCGATCCCCGACGAGTTTTTTATCGGGGCGTCGCGTCGGAGATTTGTTTTTGCCCCGTCCCCGAACCCGACCTAAAATATTATACCTGAACTCGAACCCGAACCCGAAAATATTTTATATATAATTAATATAAAAAATATAAAATATTATATATATAATTAATATAAAATATATAAAATATTATATATATATATATATATAATCGGGGTAGATACCTTGCCCCGAACCCGAACCCGAACCCGACCCGAACAAATCTCCGAAAAATATCTCCGAATCCAAACCTGACCCGATATCATTCAACCCGACCCGACCCGAACTTGATTGGATTTCGGGTTTCCCCGTCGAGTTCGGGTCATATTGCCATCCCTAATATTATCAGATGATTCTTTTGCTAAACCATAAATTATTCAATGACCTAACATGGGTCCAACTCACACCAGAGCTGTACAAGCCATGTTTTGAAGCAGTGTGCAACCTCTACAAGCAACTCAATCCAAAGGAACTTTTACTATACAGTAAAGTGTTGAATTGGATGGGGCAATTATTCTTCTTTGAAAGTGATCTTAGTTAAGGATTGTTAATTACAATCTCATTACTTTCATGAAATTCAAAACTTCTCTTCTCTCCCCTTTCTAAACTGTGTTTTCACTCTGGGTAGTTTAGGATTGGGGACCCTCTGTTTTCAACCATTCCAAAGACAACAAGGTGGGTTTGGTTTGGTTTGTTGATTGATGATATATACATGTTATCCAGAAAATGGAATCAAGCATGGTATGGTTTTTGTAGCAGTACATAATCTTAATTATGACTTTATGCTAAAAAAAACATGGGTTTCTTAACACAGAAAAAATATTACTGGGTTTGTTGGCTTTTAGACCAAATGAAGGGGGGTTGGGGTGACATCAGGGCTAATACCCTGGAACTATCAACAAACGATCCAATGAGAGGACTGTAATATTGTATTGGAAGAGGGGGTGGTTAGTCCTTAAAAAGGTTAAAAGGCCAACGAAAATACTATAATTATTGCCCCACTTGCATATTACAAGGAGAGGAGAACACAGTCGAAGGAGAAAGCCCAAGACAAATAAATAATAAAAGAAGGGATAGTGTTTTAGAAAGTGGGTGAGGGTGGAATAATTCATTTCACAATCTTCATATGCAAGGGGGCCTCTCATCATTTGCAAGAATTGCAGACCATGCGAAGTACACAAAGGGTATTCGAAAACAAAGATTTATCCAACCAATTTTCAATGACATGAAAACGATTATCACCAAATAAGAGACTTGTTGAGTGATTGTGAATGAAGCATGATTTCATGCAACAGAGTGTATGCGGTTTTGGAAGGGATGCTGAAAGGGGCAGGCAGCCATGAATGACAACGCATGGAGATGGAGTGTTTGTGTGGTCCAAATTGTTCAAGGCAAACTTATCATTGTTTAGAAGAGGTACTGTTTTAGATTGAAAGAGAGTTGAAACATAAGATGTCTCAGTGGTCTCTAAGGATGGTCCAACGAAAATGAGCAACAGAGTCCCATATTTCATCGAGTATTTTGAATTGTGCAACGACAATAGCCGTACGTGGTGGTCTCTGCTAATACTACGAGGCAACAAAAAAGGAAACGAAAAAGAAGGTTTAAAGACCACAAATAGGTATGTTGATGTCAACTAATCATCTTTTGTTAAAGGTGGTCAGAAAAGCCCAATTTTACAGTCATGCTTCACACCAAATTTTGACGCCATATATCATGTTACGGTGGCTTTTATTCATCACAAAAGGCCATGTGGACGGATAACTAATTTCTGGTGAGACCAGATTTTTCATGCTATCCAACCTAACCCGTCGGGATATGAAAATTATGAGAGAAGTGTAAGACTGACGAGGGAGCTTCATATTTTTCAATCCAAAATAATGGATGTGAAAAGTTGTACATGTTGCAGCTTCATACCACGTTTGCAAAAGTCCGACGACCTCCGGGACACAGTCTACCAAACAATTTTTAACAAAAATAAACTTCAAACAGGATATATGCAAAAGTGACGATAGAATGCTTCATACCACGTTTGCACAAAGTCCATCCTCATCACACAGTCTAGCAAACAAATTTTAGCAAATTAATGTTCAAACAGGATATATGCAACATCACAGAATCGAAGTGACAATTGAATGACAAGATTGTCAGAGCAAGTGAGTTCACTTGCCCAAAGGATCGGCCAAGGCTAATAATCAACCCTTGAGTTGTATGAAACAAGAAAAACATCGTTTGTAGTCGCTCAGTAAGCCAGTTGAGGACGGAAAACGAAAACATGGCAATGTTACGCAGAGTGGTTCTACGCAGCAAAATTGATTCTTCAACTCTCAAGCAAAACAGCTTCTCTTCTGATACTTACATGACAATATTCACAATTCAATTCGTAGAGTTATTATGAGTACAAATGATGCGGTTCTGCACTATTATAGCTAAGACAGTTTTTATCACTAACAAATCACAAATATAGAAGCAACTTGAAGGTCAGTATGCTCATACTAAGGCATCCACAAGGCCTGATATGGAGACAAGTTAACTTGATCTGATCGATCAACTTTGCCTGAAGAGGACAGAGTCCAACGACTCAAATCAAAAACAAGAATAAGCTTTACATGCTTGACAGATGACGGTTTAACATGATGATTCCTAGCAAGAATTATGTTTTCACTTTGCAGGCTTTCATTCATTAGTTAGAAACATAAAAATTCAAATTATCAAAATTCCCATGGATTCTTAACAACATAATTAGCAGCATGCAAAACATACTTAAGAATACAAGGTAAGATTAACAAATAAATGTAATTCTCCCCACAATGAATACCACACTTGTTTTACAGAAATTGTTCACATTCTTCCTAGTATTTGAAGGATGCTTTCTTGAGTTAAATACTTAAAGCCTAAAGGGACTTTATTCATGTGTACTTACAGTCAACTGCAGAGGAGCTATGAAACATTTTTCATCATGATGTTCTTTACATAGCCAGCCAACAAAGCTCTCATTTTGATCAAATTTCACAAATTGGCTTAATAGCAAATGCCCATTTATTTGAAACATAATTTTGACTCAATTTAGCATATTCCTCCCCTTGTTCAATCTTAACTCATCTTTAAGGCATTTCAGAAACAACTGTAACAGAAAATAAACGATGAAAAAGAAAAGGTCCGAGTTTTTGAACGTAGAAATTCTAGGAGAGTTAAAATTGAGTTACAACAGAGTAGGCATATATCAACTCGTAGTATTAACTAGCACTAACGACTAAATTCCACTAACCTCCAAACTAAACCCAAAAAATCGCTGAAAATATAATCTTCACCAAAATTAAGAGTCACTGCCATCGTTACCATCGGCTTCACCTTATTTCCGACTTCTTTCGCAATATGAACGCCAGGACGCACCATTCGCCGCCGCGTCCTCGAAGGTAAGATATTATCCAAATCAACCTCCGCCAATGGATCATCAGATAAATCACCTACCCTCTGATTCAGTCCCGCCATCACTCCAATCATCGTTATCGTCTTCATCATCGCTATCATTTTCCTCCTCTACCAAAATCCCTTTCCCTTTAAGGTTCACTGGGGTACTTCCATTCTCCTCCTCCTCAGCGTCGTCATCGTCATACTCATCGTCCTCGTCCTCTTCACTTCTCCGGAGTCCACTCCAGGATCTCGGTTCTCGGGACCGGGATCAGAAATAGAGGAATCGTTGTTTCCAGAAGGGTGGAATGCGTGATCTTGTTCACTTGGTTGGATGATTTCATCTTGGGTTTGGAGTTTGGGGATTTATGGGGGTGGTTTCGTTTTGGATCGTCATATTGGGAGGTGAGGTCGGGGTTTGCGTTTAACGGGCAATGCAGGTTCGTTAGGACTCTTGGTTTCGTCCATTGGATTCGAAGCTGGGATTTTTTGGGTAGGGTTTACGGGAAGAGTAGCCCTCTTTTGAGGGTGTAGTGCAATTGCAAAACTCGTAATTCTAGGGTTTTTATTCTCTCGTGGAATTTAGTTTATAGGGTAAACTACCAAGTGATCCTTCAATTATGAAGATTTTAATTTGATCATTAATCTTTTAACTTTGCCCATTTGACTATTAAATTATTTAATTGATGTCAATTAAATCACTTGTCAATATATTTGACGGAGTAGCTGATGTGACAATTAACAAATCAATATAATTAACCATTAGTTCTTAATACTTGTACATCTATCAATGATAAAAGTACATAATTATACAAATTTTGTTAACGTATACGTCATCTCTTCCATAAAATTTTAACGATAGATGATTTGATTGACATCATTTGAATAGTTAAGTGACCTAGTTAACAAATTTAAAGATCGATGGTCAGAATGAAATCCCTCCATAGTTAAATGACCATTAGTGTAATTTACCATATTTTAGTTATTTATTTTTGTTCAACAACTATATTTATTAGGGTAAAATGGTAAATAATCCCCGGCATTTTTTATTGAGTATTCCAATTAATAAAATTTATAAAATGGTCACTGGATTTTGAAAAAAAAAAAACAAGTTGATCATTCTTCATTAAAAAACTAGGGGATGATCATTAGTAAGATTAATATAATAAAAATCTAACGCTTAACCTTTATATTTTATTATAATTTAATCTTAATTTTAAGAATTTAACCTCCGGCATCTAAATTACACCAATTTAATCTTTCTACTAACACATTTTAATTTTTATCCCTTCAAATGATAAAGTATTTATCACAAGGAGAGATATAGCTACTGGTACAAATAAGAGATGGAGATCTTGGATTAAAAACCAGTAGAGATGAAGATATTCTAAAAAATCTCCGGTTCGAAGAGGCAGCAACCTTCCAAATGTGTTATGCTATTGGATAACATTTACAACAATATGGGATAAAATTGAATATTCAAAGATCTAGGCATCCACTTCAAATGAAAGTTATAGTTTGAAGATGAAATTAAAATATTAAAAACTTAAGACCATTTTTAATGAAGATTATATTTTGTGATACAATTAATTCTTTAAATATTTAGTCAATTTTTGTTTTTAAAGACACCACGGGGTGATATCGCTTAAACATGTCTTAAGTTATGAATATTAGATTAATAAGAATATTACTTAATTAAGATTGATTATATAAAATTCATCATTTTTATTTATTTAGATTCAGGCAAAGAAAGGTAAAAATTGTAAAATATATTTTTTTATTAATATTTTACATAAATTAGTTAATAGAATATTATTAAAACGTTGTAATAAACTATTTATTTTCTTTAACATTTTTTCTTTTACTTTATTTTTTATAATATGTATTAATATTATTTTTATAACTCTATGATTTAATAAGATTAAGTTGTATTTAAATCGTTAAAGAGATAGATAAAAGATATACATAATTCACAAATAACAATATTAATGAAATCTTTTTTTTATTATGGTATGTATCTTTAATCTTTTTATTTTTTTAATTCTGTCTTTATAGTACACTTTTATCTTTGTTTATGGCATGTTTTCGTCATTTAATTGTTTTTTTTTTTATTTTTTTCTCATGGTTGGATTTGACATCATCACAACCGATCAAGATGACTATTATTTGTTATTATGTTAATATTCTCTGCTTTGGACCCTTGCATTGGATTTATATACATGGTTTGTGTTCGTAGATAATTTTTTCACGTCGCTCGACTCTGATTTGCAATTTCTCGGTAATTTTTCAATAGCTTGATCTTCTTTTGTTGTTCGCTATTCGCACATACCTTTTGTTCAAGCTTATTTGATTATGTTTTTAATATTTTCTTTGTATGATATTTTGCGAACTTAAGTAACTAATTGTCTTGTGTTAATGTTTATAGGAAAATGTCTTTATTATGTGTTTAATTTACAAATATAGCTATAAACTTTCATTGTAATTTGAATATTTTTATTTTTATTAAAACTGGTTACTTCTATTAAAAAAATGTCATTCTTTGTAATAATCAAGTGACCTAGAGGTTAAAGGATTATTATTTTCCTTAAGGTCTTGGAGTTCAAGTACAAAGTCTACAAGAATGTATGAACGTTTATCGTCGAATGATTGAGTGTTTCGAACATATACTACCCATTGTTTTCACCCCAGATTAATAAAAAATAATTATTTATATTCATAATTTTATAATTATATTATTTTTTATTATTTAATTTAATTGTTGTTGCAACTAATTAAATAAAATAATAATTACTGATTTAATTATCAATTTAATTCTTACGATATTAATTATGCTGAATCAATGATTTAAGTGATTAAAAAAATAATAAGTTAATTAATTCTATCACAAATATAATTTTTAAATTAGGCATTATTGAGGGGTGATGGTTGGAGTGGGAAAAGAAATGGTTGTGGTTGGATGGGTTAAAAACTAAAATATCAGTGTTACTGAATGAGTCAGTAAAAAGAAAAAACAGCACCAACCAAACTGAAACCAAACCCATTGGAATATCGTAAAGGCGAAGGGAATTACATTGGTCAAATAATAATACCATTTACTGCAACCCATTTCCATCTCTATTTCAAAAACCATCGTCCTTTTGCATGGCGGCAACGTGGCAATCCATGCCCACCTGTTGCCTCTTCTTCACTAACCAAAACCCCCACCAATATTCTTTGCTCAAAGCCATCAAATTTACTCATTCCAATTCCTTAATCTTTAAATCCAACCGTATAAAAAAAGGAATTCATATCTCCATCTTCCACTGCCATGGAAATGCAGGAGAAAAAGCTTAGTTAATTTAAATCTTTCCCTGGTTTCAAATTCATCCCAATAAACCCCAACGCCATTGATTTCTGTTACAAGCAAAAGAAGAAAAAATTGCAGAACTTTCGCAACACTTGGAAGGTGATGACCTTCCACTCGTCAACGAATCCTTGGGGGTGCCCTAACCATCCCTATCCTCCCAACACCTTCACATTTCTCAACATTAACTCAGCTTCAACCCTCAACTATGGTTACTTTCCCTTTTGGTTGTATCGGAGGTTTTACACCAACCAGGAATCACATTGCACATTTGTCCTCAGAACCCTAAACCCAGCTTTGTTTTTTAGTTGGAGGGATTGTTACCAAACTCAAGGTCTGAGACCCAGGTTTAACCCATCATCAACGTTTTACCCCCATATGGGGTTTCGGACTGTGAACAAAAGATCTCAAAAGCAAGGCATGAAGTGAGATAAACAAATGTCAATGTACTTCACCATAACCTTGCTAAAAATAGCAAAAAAATTCATAAAACAATATACCTTGCCTTTCTCTTTAACCTAAAGCCCTCCATTTCGTGATTGCCGAGCGTCCATCATCGGGTAGTTTCTCAGAGATAAACAGTGTCTCTCTTTCTCTCTCTTACACGCAGAAATCTAAAGGCTTTATTTTTGGTTTTTCAGCCAATTGAGCTAATGATGGCAGCAGCTACGACTCCTAGTGTTCTTGAGAAAAACGAGGCCTTTGTCACTGGGGAAGGGGACAACACCCATCGACCATCGGGTCGATCCGGGTTGACCCGTGACATTGTCGCTTCTGTTCCAAGCTTTGGTGTTAACAGGAAGAAAAGGATGGCTAGACAGAGGAGATCATCTTCCACCATCAAACTTCTACCTTTTACTAACTCCTCCTCTGGTAGCTGCTCGCACGTGCCTCCCCCCACTCCCCCCACACGTGTGAGTTATCTCTCTCGTTCTATCTCTATTCAAAGTTTCAATCTTTCTTCTTTTGCCTGGCCTACTTGTACGGACACTCGTACTCTTCTCTTTTTTCTAACAACTCTGACTACTCCATGTTTTTATCTTAATTTTAGTTCTATCTAAATATGTTTTGATATTGAACATCAGACCAGGAGTTGCTTAATTAAATTTTTATGCAATTATTTTCTCCCAAATATACAATGATGGATATTTTCATATTTTGATCATCCCAATTTCATAGAGAACGAAATCAAAATCATTGTGTTGTAAGATTCTACGTTATTTTCCATATGATAATCCACTGCTACACGAATCTTTTTTTTGTTTATATCTGATTGAATTTTTCTGAATTATTTTTCATAAATATCAATACGCATACATTATATATATAGGTGAGGGTAACAACCATTTTCCTAAATTTAGTTGACTACGAACCTGTACTATTTCATTTCCCCAAATTTGGCAAATGAGTCCGTACTTTCCAAGACATTTTCTGGTATTCCGACACAGCTTTTTGTTTTTTCAATCTTTGTTTTGTATGATGGAATTTGTTATGCAGCCTTCTTCGTCTCTTTATAGATATAATCAGTGGTTCAATACTCTATTTTAGTAATCATTCTGAGAAGAACTAAATATTATTAATGTTTTATTAGGTTATTGATCCTAAGAGATTGAGATTCCTTTTCCAGAAGGAACTTAAGAACAGCGACGTAAGCTCCCTCAGAAGAATGATACTTCCCAAGGTTTCAACATTACCTCTCGAGTTTAATTCATTTGATGCAACTTTGCTCTTTCATGGGAATAGTCTGAATAAATATATAATAAGCTCATCTTTTCAGCGAGCGGCTGAGGCTCACTTACCTGTCCTTGAGTCCAAGGAAGGGATTCTTATCAGCATGGACGACCTAGATGGTCTGCATGTTTGGAGCTTCAAGTATAGGCAAGTTCTCCTCTGCTCACTCTCTTCCTTGTCTTGCAAGAAAACTTTGACCACAGAATTCATCTTATAAGGATAAAATGGAATTTCAGTTGGATATGTGTGTATGTGCTTGCGTGCGTGTGTTATGAATATCCAACATAAGATTGGTAACCATTTTTGTACTTGAATAGTATGATAAATCCATTTTTGTTTCCATCTTTGTATGCAGGTTTTGGCCTAACAACAACAGCCGCATGTATGTGCTTGAAAATACTGGTAAATACCGACCCGCCTTCGTAATTCCTTTTCTGTTTGTAGAATCGACAAAAAAAGCACGTTGACTGTGTGACAACATGATTCATCATTATTGCATTAAATTTCTCAGGGGAATTTGTTAGCACACACGGATTACAACTCGGGGATTTCATCATGGTGTTTCAAGATAGTCAAAATCATAACTACGTATGATCTACTAATTATCTGGTTTCTAGGATTGCTCAAAAACCTTTCATTAATTTGGGTCGAAATAAACGTGTTTCAGGTGATCCAGGCGAAGAAGGCATCGGACGAAGATGTATATAGTGACATAGCTAGAAATGGGGTGAATGACCCGTTCCTCCATGATTATGAGGTGGGTAAATCAAGTTGCTATTATTATCCTACGATGGAGGATAGTGGGATGTCATTTATCTATGACACCACCTTGACCTTCTCAAATGACTGCCCACTCGATTTTCTCGGTGGATCCATGACCAACTATTCAAGGATGGGACCTCTGGAAAGCTTAGGCTCCGTTGAAAACTTGTCCCTTGATGAGTTTTATCAACTTTAATCACCATGGATACCGTTATAATATTTTGTTAAGCAAAACCCAGTCATCATGAAATCTCAAAGGACGGGGCCAACTTTGTCACTTATTTTGGTGTTTTTCAACTGTCACACTTTTTTGCATCGAATCTCGGCAGTTACAGTGATAGTAATGTGCAATGTAAAAGAAATAAAATAAACTAAAATAAATGTCAAGTGAAAGTAGATGCTGGCATCCTATCTAGAGTGTTATTTAAACTGACAATTTATTAGTATTTTTTACATGAATATTATTACTAATGTTCTTAATTAGTTGCAGCTTTTTAAAAAATATTTACAAACCCATCAAAATATTCTTCATATGGAGCTTTAGGGTTTAATTGAACGAATCGCAGATTTTTTTTTTACATATTTACACTTTTGTTTACACCTTGACCTGTTGTTATATATACACGAGAATCGAAATAAGCCAAATATATATATATTATAATTCACTTAACTAATATAAAACTATTCTAGTTCTATATAGATTTAAAATTGTTTGACAAGTAAAAATAGATAATTGAAATTAACTCATTATTTTTTTCCGATGAATATTTTCTCAATTTTTACTATTAACTTCAACCGTATTTTTTTACTTATCTAACAAAACTAAATATGTATAAAACTAAAATAAATTACACGCCAAATAAGCGTTCTTACCGTGCTTAATAAGCGTTCGCCTAACGTCACTTTTTAACTTGAACAAATTAGATCCGTTAACCTTGTCTAAAATTCAGCTTACGCGCCAAATAGCAATGGTGCACAAGATGAGTTCGACTGGGCTTAAAGCCCACAAAATAGGCAGTAATTCGATTATTGCTCGTTATTAACAAAGATACCATGTATAAAATTTCGTAATAATCACACAAACCTTATTATATTCAAGATCGAACTGAATTAGACCTTTTGAACAAGAGACGAGGCTTTCATTACAATTTTTCCCCTATCAACAACAATCAAATACTCAGAACTAAAGACCTTAATTAAAGGAAATTGAATTTCTTTCCCCTGACCCAACAAACACTATATAAAAGGAGCTACATTGTATTGAATGCACATTTTGACGCCTGCTTAATAAGGCATATCAGAAGTATAGCCCCAATCTCAGACAGCTCAATAGTTTTGGTGAATGCTACAGGGGGTGTTGATCTTCAAAAGAAATTTCATGACACATGATCTAACTACAATAAAAATACTCTCAATAAGTTAGGATGGAACCAAAACCACCCTCCAACACCAGTCAAAACTAAAAAGAACTGATAAAAGTTCCGAATGCAAAAAGAATATTTTCCACCTGCTTGAGACTCATTCAAGCAATTTTCAGCAGTCTGTTTTATTATTTTTATTTATCCCTATGAAAAGGTTTTGCATGCCTATTATAATAATATTTAGTTGACCTTCCACCAATATTCTATTATGCCTTTGCAGGCTGTGTACCAGCAGCTGGAGCAACACCACCAGTGGTTGGCCTGAAAGATTACAAGAAATTCCATAAGCATTCACTCTAATCACCTGAAAAACGATACGATGATTTATAGTCATGATCGGAATGACTTACAGTCCCACAAACACTTTGAAAGCATCATAGATACCCCACTGAGCTCCGGTTAGTGTTCCAATCATCACAATACGGAGGGGAAGCCCACGGGTAAATAGACCCCACAAACCAAGCTTCTTCACAGCCTGCATAATCAAAAGACAACAGACATAGTAAAAGTTATTCAAAACTGAAATTATTAAAGCTCAAAATAATCATACAGGGTTTTCAGAACTTACATCACCAACAGTTGCCCCTTTGGCATTGTTAAGGAAAGAGACAAGGTTGTCAGCAGGATGAGAAACGATAGCACAGAACACACCAGCAATGTAACCACCAGCAAAACTAACACCAAGCTGCAAAGATTTGCTGCATTGGTCCTTTGGTGTGGGAATACCATACTTATATATCATTTCAACAATGGTTTCAAAAGAAGCAAACTTCATCATGGTATCTGAAAGAAATGAGGAATGTCTAATTAACCGTACACTTTGTTCTAGTTAGCAAATTCTAAAGCAACCACCAAAAAGGTGCGTTAAAAAGATAAAAAGAAAAAATAAAATAAGAAATGAAGGGAAGTGTTAAAGGTAGTAATTGTCCATGAAAAATGTACACGCCAAACTTACATGGAATCTGACGGCCCCAAAGAGGAACAAGACCCTTGTACAATCTGAAAAGAAAAGAGTTCAGAACTCAATCAAACAGACATTTCCCGGTACTACTTACACAGTACATTTAGCAATGCCAAGAAGCTTACCCAGAAGCACCTTCAGATCTGATGAGCTTGGGAAATCCGTCTGACATACCCCTAGCAAAACCTGGTTGGGTTTGAACCCTGACCTTGACTGCCTCGAAGGGGCAGAGCGCAACATCTGCAATCACCTCAGCAGATGCAGAACCGGCTAGATAGATTAGGGTCTTGTACTTGGCAAAGTATTCAGGTCCAGCAAGGTCAGAATAGTACTTCTTGAAAAACTCATAGAATCCAAACTTGCCAGCACCCTGAGCACTATAACCAAGAAGAGTAGGAACCCAACCACGGAAGAAGCCCCTAAATCCTTGCTCTTTCAGCAGGACTCCAAAACCAGATGAGATGCTCTTGTATTTGCGGGGTCAATCTGTCGAAACAACAATCCAGATGTCACTTTAGATCATCCACTGTGTTAAAATATCAGATAGCTAACAGAAAAACAAATCCATAATGTAAGATGCATTGTAATATTATAAGATTATTGTATCATTGATCAAATACAAACCATTAAATGAAAAATGATAACAGATAAACTGCAACAAATAACACAAGTATTCATATCATGTTGATTGACAGTGTATGGATACCAGCCAATACATACTGTTCCAGCACTAAATTGGTACCAAATAATTAGGTACCGGCCATACCGACCTGTATTGGTGTGTACAGGCTCCTACAGATTGGTACAAAATTTTAAAATTTTAGACCAAATTTTAATATTTTTTTCTTAACCCATTATTATTTTTATAATTACCATTAAAAAATAAAATATGCTCTTTAAATTAAATTATTTAACCTAATTAGTATTTTTAAAATTATTTAGTATATAAACAATTAAACATATTTTTACATATGTAATTGACCATATATACACAATATATATTTAAATTTTAAGTTTGTAAATATGTGTGGATATTAATATATTTATTAAGAAATAAGAAGTTAGAAATTAGCATATATAATAATAATAATAATTTTAAAATATAGAGACAAGCTAGTTCGAGATTTACTTGAACTATTACCCAACAATGGATAAGAGCTTCGGCTTCGGCTCATCAAAGCAGAGACAAGAGAAAAAGCAATTTTTATTGTTTGTGGATCACTCAAATAAATGCAGTAATTCAAGGAATGGGATAACTTATGGTTATGGTGATTAATACTAGCACAAATAGCTATCTATAATCTATTGCACAAATAAGAATTGTCTTTATATGATTTCTTAGAAGAGTTAAAATAGGAAGATTGGAAGGCATTAAATGAATTCGTTTCCCTCGAGAATGGAATTGGGGGGGGGGGTTGTACTGTACTAATGACCTTGATTCATATAACTTCCCAACTTAGGATCAGGACATCCTTCCACAATACAATTACTAGATGAACAGAGAATGCAATAAAATACAATTAAATTCTAGTAAATGACATTATGCACAGAATAAAAGCAAATAGAACTATCTATTACGAGATCAAGACCTAGAGACTTGGACAGAACATTAAAACCCGGAGTGAAATTAAAATGATACTCCTATAAAGTTCCTCATATCCAGAAATCAAGCAGTAAAACCAAAGGCGTCAAAATCGAACTGAAGCAGTAAAAGAAACCAGGCACAGATCCGACAAGCAACAATCACCAATCAGAATTCTCAAGTGAGCAACAAGCTTAGCACAGATCTAATCTTACAATAAACTACAAAGTTCAAAAGAAGGTAAACAGAAGAGATCCAGATCTACAAATATATACCTGCATATTACACTTGACGAGGTCAAGAGGAGTAACCGCCGTGTGAGTGAGACCACAGCTTAGGATACCGCCAAAAGTACAAGCAGCATAGAATTGAGGCGAGTACATCTCGATCCTCTTCCCAGGCTCATTGGGCGCGGGGATCATAAACGTCCTCGACGTGACCGACGGTGAGGATGATGCGGCGGGAGATTCGAGTGTAGTGGAACGCGAATCGCCGAAGGCATGGTTGTTGGCATTGATGAGCCGATCGAGGGCGAAAGAGTTAGGAGAAGAGTAAAGGAAACTAGGAAGAAGGGATTGTTTGGAAGAATCAGAGAGTGAAGCCATTGCCGTGGAGAAGAAATGGAGAAAAATAGAGAAATTTGGATTCCTTGAGGATTCGCCTTTCTCTCTTGCTGCCAAATGCTATATTAGAATATGGAGAGCTGTCATTTCCGGTTTTATTGGGCAAAGTGAAGGGAAAAGGAAACCCTTCGCGTGATTTATACGAAGGATACCGAATTGATCATGTAGTTTAATGTTAATTACGAAAATGGCACTGGGTCAACCTTTTTAATACTTTTGTGTCTTCTCTTCTCTCCGAGAGGCTGGCGTTTACTTTGTTGGGCAATCGTCAGTTTTTGCCTTTGTGCATTGGCTCACGCATACTGCTAAAATAGAATTGAGGTTTCACATTTCCCTTTTTATTCTCTGTATACTTTGAATTGCACTAAAATTTAATACAATGATATCATGTTTCATTATGAAATATATTTTACGGCATAACGTAAGAAGGATGACCGTGGTTTGTTTTTGTAAATTTCAAACCGGAGGTAGTGAAAAATCCCAAAGTGTTTATTATTTGTATTTATTAAGTCAAAAAATAGATGATATCATGTTTCATTATGAAATATATTTTATTCACATGTGTTTTGAATTTTAATTTAGATAACAGATTGGAGATCTAATTTTAAATATTTATTTATAAAAGAAAAACAAATTAGGAGAATAAATATGCAGACCTATATTATATGTAAAACTAAAAAATATATGAATAATTTGTGCATCCACTTAAATTCTGTTAAAAATTATAATTAAAAATTAAGTACTAAATATCCAGGAATATTAATATTAGATGTAGTAACCAAGAAGACAGAGAGGAGGTTGAAATGATACGGTGGCTCATCCCGTGGTGGCACCCATAAGTCACAATGACATATTCCTTCACATATTTTTGCGAACGCCACCCACTTGGTCGTTTAATTAAATCCCCTCTATATAAAAATAAGGCTCTAAAATTTTAATTTTCTTTTTTTAATATTTAAACTTTTTATTTATTTCTTCTCCTTAATACATTAAATTAAATTAAATATATTTCTAAAAATTAACGAGTATACAATTATTCCCAATGAAACTCTATACATCTGCCCCTGTATGTCTCACATTATTCTTCGAAAAGTTAATTTAAAATTTTGATTCTAATAATAATTATGTTAACAAATTCGATGATGCAGTTTTTGAGCTAATAAATTTAGATAAATATATTTTATAAAAATGAGATAAACCGGAAATACTAACGATTAGACACAATAAAAATGATATAATTGTTTATTTAAGTTTTCTCTTTTTCTTTACTATCCTTCGTTTCTTTCTTTTTTTTATTTATCATTGTGATCGATAGTAATATTATTCTAGGTATTGATCGTCATCCACCGATATTCATGGCTTTTCTTTTATTTTATTAAATTGTATCTTATTTTTGTTTGTGGATAGTATTTTTTCGTCGTTCGACTCTGGTTTACAGTTAGTCTGTAATCTTTTAATAGTTTGATCTATTTTTGTGGCTCGTTTGTCAATGCGGTCATATATGTTCAAATCTATCTTTTGCTCGAGTTTATTTGGTTAAAATTTTCAACTTTTTCCTTGTACGATCCTCATGTGATCTTAAGTGTCTAGTTTCTTTATTGTTGATTATAAGAAAATGTCCTTATTATGTGTTTAGTTTACAGTTGTTGTCGTAACTCTTTATTGTAATTTTTTTATTTTTAATAAAACTAATGATTTATGTAAAAAAAATGATATAAACATAATAAACACATTTGTATGAATATGTGAGATATTAACAATAATATGTATATATATATTGACAATCTATAAATTATTACGTACATTTCAATTGAGTTTTAGGTATGTCCTGGTCTTGGACTGGGGAACCACTCTTGACCTAATTTTTTTTTATAAAAATAATACTTTTATTAGAATTAACACTAATATTAGATGTTATTAATGCTAGTTAAAATAAAACTTCCAATCTCAAATTGATGATTAAATATTTGTCTAACAACAAATATTTAATTTTAATCGGAATAAACTTTTGTATGTATCAAATTGTATAATTAATTTTAACTGTTCAAACAATCTAAATTAAAATAAGAATTAAAAACACAGATAAAACTTAGATATAATAAACTCTAATCAAAATAGTCAAAGAGATGAGACTTTAAACTTATTGAGTGACCTTACTAGTAATCTTGAATATTGAGCTTCCTATAGAATTCAATTTCAAGCAATTATTTACGTAGGGTATGTATACATTATCAATAATTAAGAAATATTATAAATAACTAATACGAGACTTTAACCTTTACTGATTTTATTAAAAGTTTATTGACATTATATTAATTTTTTTTAAATATATAAAAATATATAAAAATATATAATTAATTCTAAAAGCTAAACCAATTTAAATTAGAACAATAACTAGAAATTCTAAAATTATATAATTAATTCTAAATTTTTTAACGATTTACATAATTTTTTTAAATAACACTTAATATAGTAACCATATTATTTATAACATCCTTAATACCGGGTTAGTGACTAAATTGGAAAGTTTCAGATTTTGGTGATTAAAATATAATGAATGAATAATATAAAGATTTATATGTAAATGATTGTGTAGGATTGAATTGAAAGGAAGAAGGAATGGAAGGGCAAAAGAGTCATTTGCAAGGAAAATTAATTAAAGAAGGGCTAAGGATATATATGAGTACAAGTGGGATGAAAAGAAGAGAACACCAAAGCCTTCCAGAGTTATCTTCTTCTTCTTTCTTCCTTGTACGTGTGAACCAAAGCAAAGGTAAGATTTCTGATTATTGAGTTTCTTGTTAAATTTAATATTAGGTTTTGATTATTAGATGATAACTAAGCTTAAGGAAAGCTTAAGTTATCTTAACATCAAAAGATGATTGAGTTAGGAGAGATTTAAGATTTGAAGTTCTTAAATGAAATATTGGAATAGAGTTCATAACTAGAATTAAAACTTAAATTTGACTTGTCATCAATCTAGTTAAGATATACGAAGTGTTAAAAACGGAATTCAAACATGTTGATTTATTAATGTAATTCTTGAATTACATATGAAGGATAGGATTTGAAGGTTTAAGATGAAATAAATGAGTATAAATTGGTTTAAGGATGTGTACTAGAGTTAAGAGTGAAAGAGGGGATTAAACATGAAGGATTTAATCCAAAATGAATGGATTTTCGGGTTCAAAAAGAGGTTCTGGGCAGAGTGCATCGATGCACATTCATAGTGCATCGATGCATCAAGGTTAAAACCCAGAAATTGTATGAATGTGCATCGATGTATAAGTAGTGCATCGATGCATCCCATTAATAGTAAAACATCGAATGCAATTGGTGCATCGATGCATAAGGAGTGCATCGATGCATCCCAGCAATAATACTACATCGAATACCTTTTATGCACCGATGCATCAGTATTGCATCGATGCATACCTTCATTAAAAGATGAAATTGACTTTTCTCTTAGTCTAATGAGTGAATCATTAGAGTATATTAGTTATAATACTGATATAAATCCATGTGCGATTATGTAGATACTAAAAGTAAGCTTATTCCGGAACGATCAAAGGATTAGAATCTAATCAAAGCAAAGCTAAGGTAAGTGCATACTATATGTATATTATAATGGAATAAGACTTGTGATAAGTCTAATCCCTATGTTGATTTTTATAATACAGTAGTTGTGAACATGCATACATGATAATTATTGTGATACATGCATAAGATATATATATGTTCATGTGATATGCTATGTGATATGATATGTGATATGACCTGTGATATGAGAACATGATATGAAATGACATGAGCTACATGATCACAAGAGAAATGACATGAGCTACATGATCACAAGAGAAATGACATGAGTACATGAACATATGAAATATAAGAATAATGCCCATAGTATACGATATAAGAATTATAGGTGTAATTGGCATGCCAAGAGTCGAGGGTATAATAGTCCTTCAGGACGTAGTCCTTCGGGATGTAGTCATTCGGGACGTAGTCCTTCGGGATGTAGGAGTCCTACGGGACGAATACTGAACTAAGGTTCGGTGCCCCATGAGGGAATAAATACGAGCTGTGGTGACAGCATTAGTGCACAACCTCAATGCACTCACATACCTCTAATCTCAATAAGATACATGGGCTATGCAATTTAAATACCGATTTACAGTGAAAGTGATACAAGAAGGTAAGTTTTGTATGTGCATTATATGTTATCGTGCGATAGGTACTTGCATATTGAAATGTCATGATCCAATTGTAAGTATGAACATTCATAAGTTTATTGTTGCACATTCATTTATTGCCTCACTAAGTCTATGACTTAGCGTGTAAAGTGATTTACACGTAGGTACCAAGAATCAGGAAAAGTGGAAATAGAAGTAGCACGGACAGCAATACTACTAAGAGATCAGATCAGAAGTAAATGACAAAGTATGTACTTGGTTATGTATAGAATGTTGGCATGTAATAAGTGTTAATTACGAATACTCTGATCGATTTTGTATTTTATGGTTTTATGTAAATTGATGTGTTTCGTTTTAATGAAAGTTTTAAAAATTCCTGGGATTTTCTATAAGAGTCAAGGTTTTGAAAAGTCAATGTGACACCTCAGACTTGTATTCGGGTCGGATATGAGTTAAGGGTGTTACATTTAATGGTATCAGAGCTACGGTTTAGTCGATTCTCGGCATAAACCGAATTCTAGAGTGTCTTATAAGGAATACATGCCAACAAGTCAAAGCTGAACATCAAGTTCCGTCAGGATTCTTACAACCAATTTCAATTCCTCAATGGAAATGGGAAAACATAACGATGGATTTTGTGACGGGTTTGCCTTTAACTCTGAACAAAAAGGATTCAATCTGGATAATCGTGGATAGATTGACTAAATCAGCCCATTTTATTCCGGTACGAACTGATTTCTCCATGGATAAGTATGCGGAACTGTATATTAGAGAGATTATACGTTTGCATGGTGTACCTATTTCCATAATTTCTGATCGAGATCCTAGATTCACATCACGATTTTGGAAGTCATTACATGAAGCACTGGGAACTCGGTTAAACTTCAGTACAACGTTTCATCCTCAAACTGATGGTCAATCCTAGCGAACTATTCAAATTCTGGAGGATATGCTAAGAGCTTGTGTCATTGAATTCAAAGGATCGTGAGAAAGGTATTTACCACTTGCTGAATTTGCGTACAACAATAGTTATCAGTCAAGCATCAAAATGGCTCCCTATGAAGCTCTTTACGGAAGAAGATGTCGTACGCCCTTGAACTGGTATGAACTTAAGGATCGAGAAGTTATTGGTCCTGAGTTGATTCAGAATACATAAGAGAAAGTTCAAGTTATTCAAAATAATCTGAAAGCTGCAGCTGATAGACAGAAATCGTATACTGATTTAAAAAGGAAAGAAATTGAATTTCAAGTCGGAGATAAAGTGTTCTTGAAAGTGTCTCCGTGGAAGAAAGTATTGAGGTTTGGACGTAAAGGAAAGTTGAGTCCTCGGTTCATTGGACCTTATGAGATTACTAAGAGGGTAGGATCAGTAACATATCAATTATTTTTTCCACCTAAAATGGAAAAGATACACAATGTTTTTCATGTCTCAATGCTTAGGAAATATAGATCTGATCCATCTCACATTGTGACTCCTGAAGAAATTGAAGTCCGACCAGATTTAACTTATGAGGAAGAACCTGTTCAAATATTAGCTCACGAAGTTAAACAACTAAGGAACAAGACTATTCCATTGGTTAAGGTCTTGTGGAGGAATCACAAAGTAGAAGAAGCAACATGGGAACGTGAAGAGGACATGAGGATTAAGTACCCCTATCTCTTTGCATAATGAAAATTCGAGGATGAATTTTCTTAAGGGGGGAGAGTTGTAACATCCTCAATACCGGGTTAGTGACTAAATTGGAAAGTTTCAGATTTGGGTGATTAAAATAGAATGAATGAATAGTATAAAGATTTATATGTAAATGATTGTGTAGGATTGAATTGAAAGGAAGAAGGAATGGAAGGGAAAAAGAGTCATTTGCAAGGAAAATTAATTAAAGAAGGGATAAGGATATATATGAGTACAAGTGGGATGAAAAGAAGAGAACACCAAAGCCTTCCAGAGTTATCTTCTTCTTCTTTCTTCCTTGTACGTGTGAACCAAAGCAAAGGTAAGATTTCTGATTATTGAGTTTCTTGTTAAATTTAATATTAGGTTTTGATTATTAGATGATAGCTAAGCTTAAGGAAAGCTTAAGTTATCTTAACATCAAAAGATGATTGAGTTAGAAGAGATTTAAGATTTGAAGTTCTTAAATGAAATATTGGAATAGAGTTCATAACTATAATTGAAACTTAAATTTGACTTGTCATCAATCTAGTTAAGATATACGAAGTGTTAAAAACGGAATTCAAACATGTTGATTTATTAATGTAATTCTTGAATTACATATGAAGGATAGGATTTGAAGGTTTAAGATGAAATAAATGAGTATAAATTGGTTTAAGGATGTGTACTAGAGTTAAGAGTGAAAGAGGGGATTAAACATGAAGGATTTAATCCAAAATGAATGGATTTTCGGGTTCAAAAAGAGGTTCTGGGCAGAGTGCATCGATGCACATTCATAGTGCATCGATGCATCAAGGTTAAAACCCATAAATTGTATGAATGTGCATCGATGTATAAGTAGTGCATCGATGCATCCCATTAATAGTAAAACATCGAATGCAATTGGTGCATCGATGCATAAGGAGTGCATCGATGCATCCCAGCAATAATACTACATCGAATACCTTTTATGCACCGATGCATCAGTAGTGCATTGATGCATACCTTCATTAAAAGATGAAATTAACTTTTCTCTTAGTCTAATGAGTGAATCATTAGAGTATATTAGTTATAATACTGATATAAATCCATGTGCGATTATGTAGATACTAAAAGTAAGCTTATTCCGGAACGATCAAATGATTAGAATCGAATCAAAGCAAAGCTAAGATAAGTGCATACTATATGTATATTATAATGGAATAAGACTTGTGATAAGTCTAATCCCTATGTTAATTTTTATAATACAGTAGTTGTGAACATGCATACATGATAATTATTGTGATACATGCATAAGATATATATATGTTCATGTGATATGCTATGTGATATGATATGTGATATGACATGTGATATGAGAACATGATATGAAATGACATGAGCTACATGATCACAAGAGAAATGACATGAGCTACATGATCACAAGAGAAATGACATGAGTACATGGACATATGAAATATAAGAATAATGCTCATAGTATACGATATGAGAATTATAGGTGTAATTGGCATGCCAAGAGTCGAGGGTATAATATTCCTTCGGGATGTAGTTCTTCGGGACGTAGTCCTTCGGGATGTAGGAGTCCTACGGGACGAATACTGAACTAAGGTTCGGTGCCCCATGAGGGAATAGATACGAGCTGTGGTGACAGCATTAGTGCACAACCTCAATGCACTCACATACCTCTAATCTCAATAAGATACATGGGCTATGCAATTGAAATACCGATTTACAGTGAAAGTGATACAAGAAGGTAAGTTTTGTATGTGCATTATATGTTATCGTGCGATAGGTACTTGCATATTGAAATGTCATGATCCAATTGTAAGTATGAACATTCATAAGTTTATTGTTGCATATTCATTTATTGCCTCACTAAGTCTATGACTTAGCGTGTAAGTGATTTACACGTAGGTACCAAGAATCAGGAAAGTGGAAATATAAGTAGCACGGACATCAATACTACTAAGAGATCAGATCAGAAGTAATTGACAAAGTATGTACTTGGTTATGTATAAAATGTTGGCATGTAATAAGTGTTAATTACGAATACTCTGATCGATTTTGTATTTTATGGTTTTATGTAAATTGATGTGTTTCGTTTTAATGAAAGTTTTAAAAATTCCCGGGATTTTCTATAAGAATCAAGGTTTTGAAAAGTCAATGTGACACCTCAGACTTGTATTCGGGTCGGATATGAGTTAAGGGTGTTACATTATTAATATGTTAAAATCAAATAGTATAACATAAATAATTTTATGATTTTTATATAAATATTTTAATTTAATATCAAAATTTTAATTTATTAAAAAGAAAATATATCATTATGACAATTTAATAAAATATATTTTCAAGTAATCTTATATCGGTTGAATCAAATACTATAATCTTATATTCCTATCAAATAAACGAACCAATATAACTTAAGAAGAAAATAATATTATCCTCAAAAAATTATATTTTAAAAACAATATACATCGTTACATTATTTTTCACTAAAATAGTTATTGTATGGTGAAATAAAAAAATTATATAATGCATATTTGAAATATTTTTGTCATTCTTTGAGGTATTAGTTCAAGTACAGTAAACATATATTATTAAAAGATTAAAATTTTTTAAACAGATATTATTTTATATTAATTCATATATTAATTCATATATTATAAAGAAAAAGTCAAAAATTGGAGTGGTCTAAGCCTAAATATTCGGATTTGGGTAGTATATATATAAAAAACAGATTTGTCATATCATCACCCTTCTAAATTTGAAAGAGTCAGATGTAAGCGCTATTTACAGGGTGCATAGAGCGAGGGGATAGTGACTTGAACAATATTTGATTCGTATTCGTTAAAGTTTTTTATTGTTTAATTCGATTTGTTATTTGTTAAGCTCGTTAAAATTGTGCTCGACTCGTGTTCGTTAAAAAAATTATTACTCAACTCGAATCGTTGCTCGTTAAGCTCGACTTATTGCTCGTAGAGCTTACTAAAATCTTTACCTTATTTTTTAACTAAAAATAAAATTTACTAATACTATACGAGGGTGTTTTTATCGAAAAATCACCGGTGACTGATATATTTATCGATCTAACACCCGTAACAGTAAAACACACCCCTTAAACCACGTTATATGTTGATTTGGCGCCACATGAGGTAAGGAGCGCCCCCTGCACCGTGTTATATGCTGACATGGGATACACGTGGGTATAGCGCGGCCCCTGGAGCGCGCCTTACGCCATATAGAGGTATAGCACGGGGTAGGGGTCGCGCCTTACCTTTAATTCTGAATTATATATAGCGCGGGATAGGGGTTGCGCCATACCTTTATATAATTATATAAGGAGCGGTGCAGGTACAACGCCTTGTGTAGCGACTTCGGCTATAAATACCCTTATCCCCTGTTAAGTTCATCACATCTCCTCATATCTCTCCTCTCAACTTATAAATTAATACAACAATTCCGTCAACGAGTCAATAATTATGGCAATCTTCTCATATTTGATTTAGAAGTTCGTGTGATTTTTCGTTATAAGGTAATTTTGTTATAATTTTTTTATTATACTTATTGTTTATTATGATTATTTGAAAACATATTATACTAATTATTTTCAATTAATTTTTGTGTTTGTAAAATTAGAAAGAGGGAGCATACGTCGAAATAGTTTTGCGGTGCAGGTAATAATATAAAATTATATTATTTAAATTATTTACGTTGATGTGTAAAAATTTTATTGTGTTATATTTTCGTTCATATATTTTTTATTTAATCAGGTTTGTTTCAGTTATTGTTTTTGCAGATATAATATTATCGCACTTTTAAACTCAAAGAATGACGCGACTTTTAGCTATTGTTTATTATGATAGTGAAATTCGTGAAGATGAAACCGACGTTTTTTTCGTATCAAATGAACGTATTAAAATATCATTTAAGATAAACATAACTCTTGAGGACCTGATAACGAAGATTTCGAGGAAGATTCATGTTGGAAGTAGTAGAAGAATGTCGTCGTTGCAGTATATATTTCCTAATAAAAGGATCTAATACACGGTCCTTCTCCTAAAATTAAATAATTACAAAAATTAATTCTTAATTTAATAATCATGCATTAAAAAAATCAACAAATTATTACTAATAATTTAAATTAAATTAAAACGTTAAAATGTTATCGTATTAGCAAAGTGTCGAGATATATAATTTGCATCCAAGCGAAGTAGACCGTTTTTCATTTTATATCTGTAAAAAAATTAAATAAGTAAAATATTAAATAAATTAAATACAAAATATTAAAAATATAATAAAATATACCTTAGAAGAGATTATAAGAGTATTTGAGAGAAGTTAAGAGAAATTGAGAGAATTTGGTGTGATGAAAGTGATTGAGGATGGGGATATTTATAGGGAAGATTGTGGTGTGAAGCGTCGAGGGTATGGGAGTAATTATATGTATAGCGCGGGGCAGGGTGCGCGCCTTCCTAACGCGTGTCAGATTTACAGGTAAGGCGCGGCCCCTGTCCCGCGCCTTATGTGTAATTACACACCTATCTCGCGCTTTACACACGTGTATCCATGTCAACATAAGGCGCGCTTCAGGGGCGCACCTTACCCCACGTGGCGCCAAATCAGTATATAGCGCTGTACAGAGGGCGCGCTTTACTGCTAAGGGTGTTAGATCGGGAAATATAGTATGACCGGTGTTAGATCGATAAATATATTAGTCACCGATAATTTTTCGGGAAAAATGTCTTATACGAGGATATTAGGGTTGGGTTTGTTTTATTAAAATAATATTATTAATTAATAATATTTATTATTTATTAAAAAATAATAGATTAGTTAACTTATTATTATTTTTTTATTTTTTTTATTTTTTTATTAATAAATTATTAATTAGATTCATTTTTTGAATAAAATAAGTTTAAAGTAATTACTAAAAATATATTTTAAAAAATTAACGAGTTGCTCGTGAACTTATCGAGTTGAGTTAGACTTTACTAAGTTCAACTCGTTAAGATATCGAGTCCAGTTCGAATTTAAGTTGAGTCAATTCGAATAGAACATTTATGGACCAGTTCAAGCACCCTATGTATATTACTTGAGAGTGAGGGATTGGGAGAATCAGAGAATTTATTTACCCATATTAATATCAATAGAATGCGTTTGAAATTGAAAAAGGAATCCCAATCTCACCCTTTTAAGAAGCCACGCAATTCAAGAAACAATCACCGCTTTCATTCCAATTTTCTTCTCTTTTCTTTTTAAACCCAACAGCCATTTATAGATAAATCCTCTGGGTTCGATGGAGATCACTGCAACATCTTCTTCTTCTTCTTCTTTGCCTGCAACTGCAATCCCACAGCAATCCCAGTGGCTTCAAATTACTCTATCAGGTCAGCAAAAATCATGCATATTGTCTCTCTCTCTCCCCCATTTCTCTATGGTAGAATGATAACAACTGCTAGTTATAGATATGTGCATAAGCTTTGATCAAACAGAGATATAATTAAAACACCCAAAAGTATATTTTTTCTTTTTTAAAATCTTCAAATCAAATAGAATATACATCCGTAAAACAAAAATTTGGTCGATTGGAAAAACAAAGAATGTCATCCTGCCTGAGCTGTTGCCATGCCAGTAGTACTTCACTCCCACTCGCAAATTATTGTCTGTTAGCCGAAAGTTTCATGATTGTCTCACGAATGTTTACTGGAGAGTCCATCACGGATGCTCAAATTTCATTATGATTTTTTTATTGTGATTCATATCTGTTCTACTTTTCATGTTCAGGGTTCATAACCGTCCTTTTAATAATGTGATCTCCAAGATCGAACTTGAGTCGCCCTTGGGAGTGCAATGTGCCTTGCCAAGTGTTGTTCTAAATTTCATAATATAGTATTGGGTGGGGTTACATTCAAATCCTCTATGCATAGGTGACTTGCTTTCCTTATTTGATCACCTTTACCAATCATTTTGCAGATTTGGACAAGAAAATGAAAGCTATCATGACCCTACTTCAGGAATCTGATGAATCTGAACCTTCATGCCAAAAGGTCGATGTTTCTAACGACTGGAAACAAGAACTCGTGAAAATGTTGTCAGAGTTAAACAGATCATACTGTTCTTTAGCACGTAAGCATGATCAGATGAGGCCGAAATCTCAAAATCTCCCTCATTCTGGGTCTTCATCATTGTCCTCTAACTCAACGGAAATCCAACAGGCCATCGATCAAAGAAGGGCCCTGCAGGCCTCTTATGGTCCTACATGGGAAGCTTCTTCTGATACTTGCCACGAATCCGTCCTTGATGATTCTTGTCATAACCATTTTTTTTTAAAAAACTATTAAATATATAAAAAAACGATTACGACTTTAATTTGGAAAGATTGGGTGATTTTGAGTTGATTTGAATTAAATTGAAAAGAGTCGCCATCAACCTTTGGGTTAGGTAGGTCGAATACCTAAAAACGTCTTTTAAAACAATTTTAAGAAAAATCATTTTTTAAGACAAGATTCGGTCTGCGTTACCAAAGATTCATTTAAATAGATTCGGGAGTCGGTTACGTGCGGGGAAGGGTAAGCACCCCCACAGCGCCCAAAAACGGTACTGTGTCGCGTACACATTGTCGTAAATGATGGAAATGATAAATCGAATATAAAATTAACCTATGATCCATTTATTGAGATTTATTTAATTTGCCTCGAATTATTTAAAGAAAATCCTTTAACTCAATCTGAAATCTTGAAATTTGCAATCCTCCGTCGGGAAAGCTATTTCAACCATTTCTCATTCGTAAAAGAATATTCTACCATTGATTATGTTAAAAATACAAATCGAGTATAACTAAAAACAATGTTTACATACGAATAAATTGATTAACTGAAAACGTGAATTGAATACAAATTAAAAATTTTGAAATTTACATTCACATAAAATAAAGTAAATTGCCATTTAAAATAACACACATTGCATCGTTTGAATTAATTAGTAAAATATACTCGACTTGTTACAAGTTCCTATGTCGTTAAAATGCCGTATCGGATCGTATCACTTCGACCAAGTGGTACTTTCTACGCCCATTCTACGCATGCGTGTTCTTGAAAATATAATCGAATATTTCTTACATAGATAAAGATATAATGAAAATAAATGTAATTGGAAATACAAAAATATTTACATTAAATGAAATTGAAAACATTATTTACATAATCCAAATAATTAAGTAATGAGTAAAATACACATCCATACATAAATGTCTAAAAATGAATTAGTAAATATTACAAACCAAAATAAATATAAAACATTTAAGGGGCTAAAATAATATAAACAGAAACTTAGGAGGCTAAACAGCAAAAAACAGAAAGTTAATGGACCAAAATAGCACTAACCGAAATTTAAAGGACTAAATATAAAACCAAAAATAATTTAGAGCCCATATCACAAACATTAAACAGTCAAATACTAGAAGTGAAAATAACCCAAAAGTAAAGCTTATGACTAAATTGAAATTTCACAGAAACATGGAGGATCAAAAAGTAATTAAATAAAATGTCAGACAGTGACCAAAATAGAACATTTGCAAGTATGATGGCTGAATTCAAACATCCACAAATATCACAACACAAGAACTTAGGACTAGAATGAAACTGTTACAAACATAATGTCTAAAAGTCAAATATTCACAAAAATGACATAATATACATTAAAAGGACTAAAATAAAATATTTAAAGATGGGATGGCCAGATTCGAATATCAAAGAAACATACATGAAATATTAAATCAGTGGCTAAGATGTAACATTTATAAATATTGGACCCAGAACCAAATATACACAAAAATGATGTAACCTAGGATAGTGACTAAAATATAAAAATGAAAAGATAAAGGCTCAAATTGAAATAATGTAAACTTCATTCCATGGCTAAATAACACGGTTACAAAGCATCAGGGACCAAAAGAGTAGTTACCCCTTTATATGAAAACACAGAAACCCTTTGGCTTAAACGACGCCGTTTTGGGTCCATCATAACCCAAAATAAGGGTTTTGAAACCCTTTTTTCTCATTCTCAGCCGTTCTCATCTCTTAAAACAGAGAGGAAAAAAAACTCTCAAGGTTCTCTCCCTCTCCGCCTCTGTCTCCGCCGTGGAGAGAAAATAGAGAGGCCACGGCCGGCGCAGCCGGCGGCGATGGCATAAGAACAAGACCCAAACTCCAACCTTTAACATTCCCCTCTCTTTTATACTCTAAAACAGCCTCTCCATCACCCTAAAATCAAACGAAAACCCTTATTCAAACCCTAGATCTAAAATGGGAAGGGTTTACCTTCGGTGGAGCTCGGACAACACCGTTAACGACCGGGTTTTGGATCCAAGGTAAGATTTCTCCATTCTTTTCCTTCTCTACTTTGTTTTTTTTTTTTTTCTGGGCTTCCTCCCTCCAACCCGAATCTCCCTTTTTTTTTCTCTCCCCCCCTTTTTGTTGCTGCATGTACTTTTATCTTGTTTGTTGGGTGAGATGATGATGATATCTAGAATAGGGGTATGAGTCTCACTGATTTTGCAGGATTAAATCCCGTAAATATCGGGATTTAGGTTATATTTTATTTGGGGTTTTTAAATTTGGGGAGTTGGTGCACTGTAGATGATAACTTGGGGTTGATTTGTTTTCTGATTTTTTCACTGTAGATGACGATGGTGGCGCGGGAACGGCGGCTGGACCATCGGAGTGGGCCGGAACAGTGACGGCGGCGCGGCTGGCAGTCCAACAGAAGCGGCGGCGGCGGCTGAATGATGATAGGTTTAGGGTTTAAAACCCTAAGCTTTGTGTGATCTGGACCGTTGGATGGGTCCAGATCCAACGGCCAGAAAGGAGGCGGCTGGACCATTGAGATGAAACCCTAGCTGGGTTGTCAAGTGGGCCTGGGATTGGTATTGGGCCTGAACCGGGTCTGCTCCAGCTTGTTGGGTATGCTGTTGGGCTTAGGGACTAGGCCTGCAAAATTTGTAAATGTAAATTAAATAATAATAATAATAATAATAATAATAATAATAATAATAATAACGATAATAATATACAAACAAGACCCGGACAAAAACGGGTGTCTACAGCTGCCCCTCTTTGCACATTCTTGTGTTAACAAGAATAGGGCAAAGACGACAATACAACACGTTTTTGTCTGGTTCTCTTTCATTTTCCTATAAATTGGATAATGTTAGTTGTTGGGGACGCCACTGCTCATACGTGATGAAGAGTTCGGGTCATCTAAGGGTGACATGGTTCCTACGTGATGAGGAAATCTAGTCGAGGGATGACACTGCTCATACGTGATGAAGAGTTCTGGCCATCTAAAGGTGATAACACGGTTCCTACGTGATGAGGACGGCTGGTTATCTATGATTGACACGGCTCCTACGTGATGAGGAGATCTGGTCGAGGAATGACACGGCTCATACGTGATGAAGAGATCTGGCCATCTAAAGGTGATAACACGGTTCCTACGTGATGAGGACGGCTGGTTATCTATGGTGACAAACTCAAAGATGTGTTTCAATAGAAACAAACTCAAAAATTGGATTTTGATAAACATTGTCTCGATGGAGACAAAATTCGTTTCAAGAGAAACGATCTCAAAGATATTTGCTTTGTTTCAAGTGAAATAAACTCAAAGATAAGTTTTTCAAAAGCAACTGTCTCGAAAGAGACAAAATTCGTTTCAAAAGAAACAACCCAAAGATGGCATTTAAAGGGAATTGTCTCAAGTGAGACAAAATTTGTTTTTAAGGGAAATGTTCTCAAAGATCGGTGTTTCATGGGAAATTGTCTCAAATGAGACAAAATTCATTTCAAGAAAAACGATCTACAAGATGTTTATTTTGTTTCAAGGGAAACAGATTCAAAGATGGTAAATTTTGTTTCCAAAGAAACAAACTCAAAGATTTTTCTCAAAGAAACTGTCTCGAGAGACACAAAATTTTGTTTCCAATGAAAGAGATTCAATGATTTCTTCTTGAAAATATTGTCATAAGGGACAAAACTTTGTTTTTCAGAAAATTGTATCTTAGTGAGACAATTTTGTTTCCGAAGAAACAGAATCAGATTTTTCTTCAAAAGAAACTGTTTTAAGGGATAAAACCTTGTTTTCAGAGAAACAAACTCAAAGATGATCTTGTTTTAAGAGAAAATGTTTCAAGAGACAAAATTCGTTTGAAGGGAAACGACTCAAAGATGTCATTGAAAGGAAACTGTCTCATGCGAGACAAAATTTGTTTTAATAGAAACGATCTCAAAGGTGGGCATTTTCAAAAAAAGTTGTCTCGAGAGACAAAATTTTGTTTCAATAGAAACGATATCAAATGTGGGTATCTTCAAAAGAAGTTGTCTCGAGAGACAAAATTTTGTTTCAAAGGAAACAAACTCATAGATTTTTCAAAAGAAATTGTCTTTAAGAGATAAAATTTTGTTTCAAAAGAAACATACTCAAAAATGAATCACATCTTAAGTGAGACCAAATTTGTTTCAAATGAAACAATCTCAAAAGTTAGTTTTTCATTAGAAACTGTCTCAAGAGAGACAACATTTGTTTTTAAAGAAATAGACTCAAAGATGATTTTGTTAAGAGAAACAAACTCAAAGATTTTCAAAATGAACATATTCAAAGATTTACTTCCAGAGAAACGGTCTCAAGAGATACAAAATTCATTTTAAGAGAAACAGATTCAAAGATTTTTGTTTCAAAAGAAATTATCTTAAGAGAGACAAAATTTTGTTTCCAAAGAAACAAACTCAAAGATTTTTGTTTCAAAGGAAACTATCTCAAAGATTTTTTTCACAAAATTGTATCAAGAGAGACAAAACTTCGTTTCAGACTCAAAGATTTTTCACGAAATTGTCTCAAGAGAGACAAAACTTTGTTTCAAAATAAATAGACTCAAAGATTTTTCAAAAGAAACAACTCAAAAATATTTATTCAAAAGGAACAAACTCAAAGATTTTTTTAAGAGAAACTGTCTCAAAGATTTTTTTTCCAAAGAAACAAACTCAAAGATTTTTTTCCAAGAGAAACTGTCTCAAGAGAGACAAAAAAAATCATTTTAAAAGATTCAAATATTGTCGATTTTGTTTATATGGAAATAACCTCAAAGGTGTTTTCAAACGTGTTTATTTTGTTTCAAATGAAACAATTTCAGGATTTGTTTAAAGGGGAAACTGTCTCGTGCGAGACAAATCAGCTTTGAAAATCTCAAGTGATATTAATTTTGCTTTAAGTACAACAACCTTGAAATTTGTATTATGAGAGAAAACGATGTCTCAAGCGAGACAAAATTTGCTTTAAGATATAGTCTCAAATGAGACAAAATTTGTTTTTAGAGAAATTGTCTCAAGCGAGACAAAGTTTGTTTTTGAGAACACGATCTCAAGTGAGATCAACTTTGTTTAATGTGAAACAAATTCGAAATTTGGATCTCAAAGGGAAAAGGTCTCAAGCGAGACAAAATTTGTTTTGAAAGAAACAACAATCTAAGGTGAGATTAATTTTGTTTTAAGTGAATCAAATTCACAATTTGTATCTCAAAGGAAAAATGTCTCAAGCGAGACGCAATTTGTTTTAATATTCTCAAAATTTGTGGAAAAATGTCTCAAGCGAGACGTAATTTGTTTTAAAGAGAATGTTGTCTCAAGCGAGACAAAATAAAATTTGTTTTTAAGAAAACTATCTCAAGTGAGACGACACTTTATTTTTTAAAAGAAAATAATCTCAATAGCTCAAAGTTTATCTATTGATTCCTGCATGTTGAGGAAACATCTTCAGAAGATCTGATTGTTGACTTCAGGAAGCCAAATATGTGGATTGCATTGTTCTTTCAGGTTGAAAACACCTGGTTATTTCCGAGCTCCAATTTCCTGAAAAGATCAGAATGATGCAATTTTGACTAACTATTTTGGAAGTTATGATAGATGTCAAGATGAAATTTATTTGATCTTATTTTATTGAATTTGTCCTCCAGCGAGGAGAAAAATGTCTTTAATACACATGATGATAAATGTTTGATGCAAATTTATGTATCATGTATGTATGTGTGTGTATGTATGTATGTATGTATGTGTATACTTTTCTCGATCTAGAAGGAGAATGATCGCGAGAGCAGTCTTCACTCTATCATTGATTCCACTTGTCCGTATTTCCACCAATGTGTACTCCTACAAACCTTGACCTGAGACCATTTGTTTATTCCATCAAATTTTGCCCTAAAATTCAGCTTCTCTTGCCCCAGCTTCGATCTTGAGCTTCAGATAGATATTTTTTTGAATTCCAAGAATTGCCTCCAGAGAGAGATTATCTTGTTTGAAAATGTTTTTCTTCTTCTTTTATTTTCAAAAGTCTGAAAATATCAATAGTTTTGAAAAATGTTTAATCAAAAGTTTTGAAAATATTACTCCTTTCAAAGTTTCACAATTGACAAATCATAAAACAAGAGTTCATTGGATATCAAATAATTAATTACTCTTTTAATCCTTCAATAAATTATAGCTATTTGACAAGTGTCAAGATCAATGCTATCTTTGAGAGACGGTTAAGTAAGGAAGGATAAAAAAGTCTCAAGTGGTTATCTTTGATCAAAAGTATAGTGTTCTCATTTATTTGATGTTCTCTGATCTGATGGAGTAGCTTCTGTACTCAGTTATTGGAAGTGTTCTCTGACTCCCAACTCTCATGTTCTCATTCATGTTGTGTGATGCCTCATCAAGGGATTTGAGCAATCGTCTCCTATGTAATAATCTTCATATTCGAGCCGCCCTTTCAGGTTTTCAACTCGAATCCTCCTTTGGTTTCAAGACGTTACTCAGAAATTTACGTCTTTAACCCCCCTTTGTTATTTTTCTCTATCATGCATTAAAGATTTTAGAAAATCTTTATAAGTAAAATATTAATCCTGATAGGCGGGATGAAATATGAGGATAGTCTCTTCCGCTTAGAAATCCATGTATGATTAGAAGGGACTTGTAAGGCACGTAATGTAGGTCATGGTTCAGGGTTATGAAAGAAATGGATAAAAGGCCCAAACAAGTGTTTACGGGTAATTGAAACCAAGGATCAATTCATTCTGATGCCTTCGATTTTGTCTTGCTCAATTTGAATCTGCTCACATGTGTTTTTCTCTTAATGTTCTATGATCTTCAAATGAAGTGATTCTGAAATGATTGTGCTTGATCCATCTCATAGTTTACAGCTTGATGCGTCATTTAAGTCAGGAGACTCTTTGTCTCTGTTCTTTGTCCTCTTTTGTTCTTTGCTTTTTCTTTGATTTTTGCTTTGATTTTTCTCTTTGCTCTTTGTTTTTTCTTTGGTTTGATCTTTGCACTCTGCGTCTGGTTCACCTTTCGGTATCTCATTTGGATCAATTTTCTTCACTCAGATTTCCTTCACATTGCCCCCCCAGTGTGGAGGGTGATCCTTGGTTAGGGTTGAATCAAAAGAAAAGATCATTCAGGCTCAAAGGGGACACAAGGGATATATTTTCTCCTTTTGTGAAGGGATAAAGAAAGAAAGCCGTTCATCATCTCATACACAGAAGTCCTTGCAGAAGAGGTATCCCCAGGGGATTAATTTTCAAGATTAATTTTTATTTAAATGAAAACAGTAATTAATGCATGATAGAATTATTTTGAGTGAATTCTATTTTTTCTTCGCTTCTTGCTCTCAACATGTCTCAATTGCTCATACTCGTCTTCAGAAAATTGATGCGAAATGCCCCACACTGTGTCTCTTTTGTAGGAAGGTTTATGTTCAAGTGAACATCTTGTACTCAATGTCTGTAGGTTTTATTGGTAGAAAATGTTGGTTTTACGTCTAAGAAGACAATGATGACTTTATTGGCTCAAAGAAAGGTATGGGTATGACTTTTGTGTCTTAAAAAATAAATGCAGTGTTTCAAGGTGGAAAGGATGTTTCAAGGCCTTAAAGAGAGGGAATGTTTCAAGGTCGAAAAGAATATTTCAAGGTCTCAAAGAGATAGAATGTCAAAATTTGGTTCCTTGGTAGTGACCAGGAATTATTTCGGGTAAAAATCGAGATTTTATTTTAGGGTTTTAGACAGGATAAAATAGGTCTAATCTAGCCATATGTCAAAAATCTATAATTCTTGAAGAATTAAAAGAATATGTAATTCATTCGATATTCAAAGAACTAAAGATTAAAATTTGTTCAATTATTTAACCTTAGAAGGTAGCATCATTTCAGTCATCAAAGATTAAAAATATTTAAGCAAATATTGAAGAAAGAACAAAAACGAGTTCAAACAAAATAATCTCTATGGATGCAAGTGGTTGATGCAATGACTTCTCTGGCTTAGTATTAGGATACCACTGAATAAATCATATTATGGATTTTGTGCTTTAGTGTCTTGCAGTTGTCAGTGGTATGCCCCGAGCTCCCAACATGATAGCTGCATATGGCGTTAATATCATGGCCTTCAGGATATGGGGTCTCTCTTGGTTTGGATTGAACTGGAGTCACAATGTTCCTCTCAACTAGCATTGGGAGCAATTCTTTATATGTCATTGGGAGTGGATTGATGCGACCGAATGCCTTATGAGGTTTGGTCCCCAGATTAGCTAGATAAGATCCTTCAACGTTAATATCATCTCTTTCCTCATTGTCGGAATGACTAGTGCCTCCTATCTGGCCATTATTGACTGCTCTTTCGATCATTTCTCCACACATGACAATGTCAGAAAAAACTCTTAGTGGCAACCCCTATCATGTAGTCGATATATGGAGACTTCAATGTATCGATGAATAGAGTGATGAACTCTCTTTCAGTCATTGGTGGATGCACTTGAGATGCGACATCCCTCCATCATTGAGCATATTGTCGGAAACTCTCATAATTCTTCATCTTCATATTCTGAAGCATTGTTCGATCGGGGCCATATCAATCATGTGCTTGTATTGGCCCAGAAAAGCACTAGCCAAATCCCTCCAGGAGCGGACTTGAGAACGACTCAGTTGGTGGTACCACCTTGAAGCGGGTCCAATCAAACTGTCTTGAAAGCAGTGGATCAACATCTGATCATTGTTAATGTATCCAGTCATTCTTCGAATAAACATCGTGAGGTGGGCCTTGGGGCAACTGGTTCCCCTGTACTTTTCAAACTCGGGCATCTTGAATTTGGGCGGGAGCACCAAGTCGAGAACTAGTACTAGTTCTGTTGCATCCATCCCGTTGTGAGAGGTTTGTCCTCTCATTCCATGGAATGTCTCTCTGCACCACTGTTTCAAATTCTCTGGGATCTCGTTCTTGGCTCTTCTCGTCGCTTGGTGACTAGGAATCCTGTTGGACGAGATAAGTGGTTGTGAATTAGCCTGTGCCTTCACACATTCAACTGTTTCACGGGTCAATGAAATCTTTTCTTTGCCTTTTTCTTGGTTGAGCTCAGCCATCTTTGCTACCATTTGGTCAACTAGGTCTTTTTGGTTTTGCAAGATACGATCCACGGTGGTCTTTTGCATCTGCTCCATTTTAACCTCCCACTCTGCTTGCAACTTTTGCAAACTCTCGTTCAGCTCTTTCTTTAATTCCTCAAATTTTGCATCCATTCTCAGTACTGTGTGAATGCAATTGCACAGTTAGAAGTGCTTCCTCAAAGTTTCCAGCAAGGTATGATTAATGCATGTAAACATGCTTAAATGAATGTTATGCAAAATGCAATGATGCAAATGCAAATGCAGAAATGTGGATCCCACAATGAATATTTTAGAACAATTTTCACCAGAAATAAAAGTTTTCACATTACAAGACAGTCCACTTTACAGACTTGACTTCTCTTAGATGTTGAATCTGAAATGGGTCGCTGCTTCATCTTGGATCTTCATCCTTGAAAATGATGCCCCTCAAGCGTGTTGTAAATAGACTCCGTTAATGCCTCGGTGGTGCTGAAGTTTGTGCTTCACTCCTTGATGGTTAACGATGGAATAATTGTGGATGAGAATCTACTGCTGGATTACTCCTTAGATCAGTGGATTATCATATCAGTCTCGAATGATGCACGATATTCGAGAAAATCTCATTCTTATACTCTGGACTTCTTTTTAGCCCTCGATGCATGTCTGTGTATGCGATCGCTTGATTGAAAACTTTTATCTCTTCTTGTGAAAATTTTTCTCTCGAATATCCCCTTACGGATCAACACTTTTGCATTATGATGATGCAACGCAATGCAATGCAAATGACAAAATGACACAAACAAAAGAGAAGAAATAAGTTAGTATACACAAACAAAAGAGAAAAATAAGTTAGTACATGTAAAATAATTGATACAAATAAAAATGTAATTCAGAGATGGATATATCACCTACCCCGTCATGATATCTACCCAAACATGCTTTCAATTAAATAACAATCCTACCCGGACATGCTATCTACCCAAAATGATCTATTTTCAAGAAATTGGTCCTAACTACATGGTATCTAGTTCGCATGCTTTATTCGAAAAAAAAATATATTCTACAAATTTAAATGGTTAAGGTTTAGAATCGTTCCTCCTTCGTGTACACCTATTTTGGGTACCTACTGACGGACAGAGGTTCGATACAACTATACCTAGGGTGATCGTTCGACGGTTCACTATATGCTTGGTTTCGGCTCTAACGGAAAAAGGGACTCGAATTGTCCTTGATGTCGGTGCCCCCTTGGGCTGCCAAACCCTCAACCCTCACCCATTACAGGTTTCAAACGGAACGAGTTCAATTCGAGGGGATTCACTGTCTTATACCCATACGAGGAATAAATTCCTACGAAGGTATAAGGTATGTATCCCATGAGTTATTTGCTAACACTCATACGAAGAATAAATTCTTACGAGAGTAAAGCATTCACCCCAACTAATTTGGATCGAAGCTCGTGTCTAGAGCTTATGTTATGCCAATGCGAGTGATGTGTGTGAGGAGGAACATACCTACCTTCGACCCAAAAGGAAAACAAAACAAGGAAAAAAAAGATAAAATCCTGACAAAGCTGAAAGCCAAAAATAAAATGTTAGTACGACAAAAAAAAAAAACGAAGCAATTAAAAATTTCAATAAACGGATCATAAATTAACTAAAGACTCGAACTCATAATTTCGACCATAACGACAATGTGTAAGCGACATACAGCTTGACCCTCTAAAAAAAAGTCCCCAGCAGAGTCGCCAAGCTGTCATAACCATTTTTTTTTAAAAAACTATTAAATATATAAAAAAACGATTACGACTTTAATTTGGAAAGATTGGGTGATTTTGAGTTGATTTGAATTAAATTGAAAAGAGTCGCCATCAACCTTTGGGTTAGGTAGGTCGAATACCTAAAAACGTCTTTTAAAACAATTTTAAGAAAAATCATTTTTTAAGACAAGATTCGGTCTGCGTTACCAAAGATTCATTTAAATGGATTCGGGAGTCGGTTACGTGCGGGGAAGGGTAAGCACCCCCACAGCGCCCAAAAACGGTACTGTGTCGCGTACACATTGTCGTAAATGATGGAAATGATAAATCGAATATAAAATTAACCTATGATCCTTTATTGAGATTTATTTAATTTGCCTCGAATTATTTAAAGAAAATCCTTTAACTCAATCTGAAATCTTGAAATTTGCAATCCTCCGTCGGGAAAGCTATTTCAACCATTTCTCATTCGTAAAAGAATATTCTACCATTGATTATGTTAAAAATACAAATCGAGTATAACTAAAAACAATGTTTACATACGAATAAATTGATTAACTGAAAACGTGAATTGAATACAAATTAAAAATTTTGAAATTTACATTCACATAAAATAAAGTAAATTGCCATTTAAAATAACACACATTGCATCGTTTGAATTAATTAGTAAAATATACTCGACTTGTTACAAGTTCCTATGTCGTTAAAATGCCGTATCGGATCGTATCACTTCGACCAAGTGGTACTTTCTACGCCCATTCTACGCATGCGTGTTCTTGAAAATATAATCGAATATTTCTTACATAGATAAAGATATAATGAAAATAAATGTAATTGGAAATACAAAAATAAAATATTTACATTAAATGAAATTGAAAACATTATTTACATAATCCAAATAATTAAGTAATGAGTAAAATACACATCCATACATAAATGTCTAAAAATGAATTAGTAAATATTACAAACCAAAATAAATATAAAACATTTAAGGGGCTAAAATAATATAAACAGAAACTTAGGAGGCTAAACAGCAAAAAACAGAAAGTTAATGGACCAAAATAGCACTAACCGAAATTTAAAGGACTAAATATAAAAACAAAAATAATTTAGAGCCCATATCACAAACATTAAACAGTCAAATACTAGAAGTGAAAATAACCCAAAAGTAAAGCTTATGACTAAATTGAAATTTCACAGAAACATGGAGGATCAAAAAGTAATTAAATAAAATGTCAGACAGTGACCAAAATAGAACATTTGCAAGTATGATGGCTGAATTCAAACATCCACAAAATATCACAACACAAGAACTTAGGACTAGAATGAAACTGTTACAAACATAATGTCTAAAAGTCAAATATTCACAAAAATGACATAATATACATTAAAAGGACTAAAATAAAATATTTAAAGATGGGATGGCCAGATTCGAATATCAAAGAAACATACATGAAATATTAAATCAGTGGCTAAGATGTAACATTTATAAATATTGGACCCAGAACCAAATATACACAAAAATGATGTAACCTAGGATAGTGACTAAAATATAAAAATGAAAAGATAAAGGCTCAAATTGAAATAATGTAAACTTCATTCCATGGCTAAATAACACGGTTACAAAGCATCAGGGACCAAAAGAGTAGTTACCCCTTTATATGAAAACACAGAAACCCTTTGGCTTAAACGACGCCGTTTTGGGTCCATCATAACCCAAAATAAGGGTTTTGAAACCCTTATTTTTCTCATTCTCAGCCGTTCTCATCTCTTAAAACAGAGAGGAAAAAAAACTCTCAAGGTTCTCTCCCTCTCCGCCTCTGTCTCCGCCGTGGAGAGAAAATAGAGAGGCCACGGCCGGCGCAGCCGGCGGCGATGGCATAAGAACAAGACCCAAACTCCAACCTTTAACATTCCCCTCTCTTTTATACTCTAAAACAGCCTCTCCATCACCCTAAAATCAAACGAAAACCCTTATTCAAACCCTAGATCTAAAATGGGAAGGGTTTACCTTCGGTGGAGCTCGGACAACACCGTTAACGACCGGGTTTTGGATCCAAGGTAAGATTTCTCCATTCCTTTCCTTCTCTACTTTGTTTTTTTTTTTTTTCTGGGCTTCCTCCCTCCAACCCGAATCTCCCTTTTTTTTTCTCTCCCCCCCTTTTTGTTGCTGCATGTACTTTTATCTTGTTTGTTGGGTGAGATGATGATGATATCTAGAATAGGGGTATGAGTCTCACTGATTTTGCAGGATTAAATCCCGTAAATATCGGGATTTAGGTTATATTTTATTTGGGGTTTTTAAATTTGGGGAGTTGGTGCACTGTAGATGATAACTTGGGGTTGATTTGTTTTCTGATTTTTTCACTGTAGATGACGATGGTGGCGCGGGAACGGCGGCTGGACCATCGGAGTGGGCCGGAACAGTGACGGCGGCGCGGCTGGCAGTCCAACAGAAGCGGCGGCGGCGGCTGAATGATGATAGGTTTAGGGTTTAAAACCCTAAGCTTTGTGTGATCTGGACCGTTGGATGGGTCCAGATCCAACGGCCAGAAAGGAGGCGGCTGGACCATTGAGATGAAACCCTAGCTGGGTTGTCAAGTGGGCCTGGGATTGGTATTGGGCCTGAACCGGGTCTGCTCCAGCTTGTTGGGTATGCTGTTGGGCTTAGGGACTAGGCCTGCAAAATTTGTAAATGTAAATAATAATAATAATAATAATAATAATAATAATAATAATAACGATAATAATATACAAACAAGACCCGGACAAAAACGGGTGTCTACAATTCTGATTATGAACATTATAGATCCGACTTTGAACATCTGAAGAAAATAGCAGATGATATGGTATTAACAGAACAGTGCAATACGGCTTTCATGAGAAAACCTGAAGAAAAAAGTAATCGAGAAGTTTCGGATGAATTTGTGGAGTTCCAAAAGGGTGGTTTTGGAAAGGTGAATACATGGTTTCGAGTTACAAAGCTTATGGAAGAGACTCTGCGGCAGCAAGCAGAACTATTAAGAAGGAATGAGGAAAAGCGAGAAACCATCAATCGGTTACGGCTGAAACTCGAGCACTTAAAGAGTGAGAACAAGATCCTGCACCTGCAGAAATGCCTGTACTGCTCAAACATTGGTTTAAAGCGGAATCATTCTCAGAGATCAAGATCAACAGGACTATTTCTAGGCAGATTTTTCAATGGAGGTTGTTCATAGTTTTTTTTCTTTTTCAATTCCCGTCTGTCGGTCGACCTTTTGTTAGCATCGGTACATTGGTAACTCCATGAATGATCTATAAGTTTTCTTCTGTTGATTCAATAATCAATCTACCTAGCATTTAAATCTGCTGAAGTCACACAGTTAGAAGGTGATGTATCTCTTCAATAAGAAATAGGAAAACCAGTTTTTATCAATTCTTAGAATTCTTGATTCTAAGAAGAAACTCGACATGAATGACAATAAATTTGAATGTTTAATTTCAAGAACAAATCTATAGACTCCCCCATCCAGACCTAGGGAAGAAGAAAACCATTAAGTTTTCCTTGCATCATATTGGACCATAACCCTGTACCAGCATGGCGGGGTCTCTCCAAATTACCACTCACCATTGTCCAACTGGTCCTACTGGAGCCCACTAAATCTTCAATCCTTTGGTGAAACCCTGCTGAAATAGACACCCCTTGCTGCGAAACTAAGCCTCTTATCGATGGTTCAGCTTGTTGTAACAGCCATTGTATTGTCCCCCCCCCCTGGATTTGAGATCCAATTCCCTGGTCAACTGGGAATTCTAGCTACACGTAAAGCAGGCATCCTTATCTTTCTACCTCTCCCTTCAACTTTAGTACGCCTGTCCTTAAAACTTCTCTTTTAACTGCCAATTTCACCTCAAAACACATAATCACACATCCCCATATGGCACATATTCCCAGATATTGATGATTCCTTACTTTTCTATCTTCATTACATCTTTTAAACCTTTACATGCTACCCCAATATTATTGCAGCAGCAACATATTGGTGCCATCTCTTGTAAGATCTGATTCTAGGTTATGTTTCAGGATAGTTAGACTCAATGGTGGACGTGGATGAATGGCTTTTTGACAACTGGTAGCATAGGTCTGGATAAAGAGATCGTTTGCTTCTAATCCATTCCGAAAACAAGTGCTTTTAGAGGAAATTTAATCATCGAATCACTACCCTCAAAAAGTGCAAGACTGTAGGAAGTTTGTTCTTTGGTTTCAGTTACATTATCTGCCAAAAATATCAGCTGCAGTTACAATTGAAGGATTTGATGATACTTCCATCTGTTCAATTTTGGATATAATCCACCATAGGAGTGGGACCTTTGAGTTCTGAAAACTTTTTTCCTCAGTTTATACTTCATGGAGTACCACCAACAAATAATAGACGTGGTAAGACACATCGTATTCTTAAAAGAGAGATCTCAAATTTGAATTTTAGAGACAATATTATTAGGAATGATAATCACATACCCGAATATGATAATAAAATTTATCATACAACACATCTTTAAAAGTTGGCTCTTGATTCTTGAAGACAACTTGTTCACATATAAGATGAAGCACACTCGTTTACAAACGAACTTGTTCACACATATGATCAAGGACAATCGTATACAAACTTGGCACTTCCATTGATAATATATCAATTGTTACAGTGTAATTTTTTTAAAAAAAGGTATTTAATCAGATATGTAGCACCACCAGTTCTATTGGTTTATTTTATTATTGTCCTTAAATCATAAACAGAAACGCCAACAAACTGAGGGATTTAGGACAAATTTTTCCTAACCATTGGGCCTAAATTTGATGTAAGAGGTCCATATCTCTACCATTTGCAAATGAATCAAAATATCTTGAAGTAGTTGGACGATCTACATGATCTCATTCCCAATTATTTGAAAATGGAAAAAGAAACTATCCCATTATTATTAACCAGAAATATTAACAAATTATGAATCAAGCGACCTTAATGATTAAAGTAATTATTATTATCTCTTAAACTCTCATGCTCGAGCACTGCAAATGTCAAAAATATAAGTGTTCATTATTTAATGGTCGAAAGTATTTAAGCAAATACTATTTTATATTTATCCTAAATTTATCAAAAATAAAATAAAATAAAATAAATCTTAAAAAAAATAAATATATATGTACACATTATATTATGTGAAATTGGAAGCTCAATATTGTCCTTTACCTTGTACGGGTTCTTCCATTTACCACTCCCAATATGCACACAGTGTGTTTCTCCAATTCACAGCAAATGAATAAATAAAAGAAGAGCAAATATTCAGCATGTCCGGATTCCGGATTCCTTTTATATATAAAATATAATATTTGAATATTGATATTTATCTTGAAATATTATATATATTTTACTTAATCGAAAGAAAATACTTCAAATCTAAAATAATTTAAACCCGGAAAACAATTGGATCTGAACTAGTCCGTTTCCAGATGTGTTGAATGTAGAAAATGAATTGACTTCTTCATCCACATTCATCTAATCTAATTGAATAAGGGGAAATTACTTTTTCAGTCTACAATCCAATGCGTCATTGAACCCTTTCTTGTTTTTAGCAGACGGGGTTCTCTTGGAACAACGGGAGGAATCTCTCGAAAAGAAAGTCAAAATTACAATATGTTTTGAGCTAGCGTCAAATCGATTTATTTATTCATATATAAGAAGTATACATTATATTATGTAGCCACAAACCGTATCTTTCCAGAAATAAATACCGATTCAATCACTTATCAAATCGACAAATTTAACTTTTTTTACTTGATTCAATCAAAATATTCCCCCGGAAGTAGGGGTTTGGGTTCTACCATGCGGAACTCTGACAATTAGAGATGATTAATGAGTTGAGTCGATCGTTAACTATTTGAACTTGACTCAGTTAAAACTTGATTAAAAATATTTTTTTATCACTTTTAAAATCATCTTTCAAAATCAATATCAAACTTACACTTAGCCATCATCCGATCTTTGCCCTAATAAGCAAACCATTCCAACTGCCATCGTCAATTTGTTTTTGGCCATCATCTCCAATTGAATCATTATAACCCAACTATCACCAAATAAATATTTAATTAAACCACCACTGCTTACATCTTCTTGTTTAAATGTTTAAGTTTGAATATTTCCGTTTTTCTTAATGTCAAACCCAATTAATTGAAGTAGTGAACGACGATATTTTGCTTAGTATTTATTAGCTCTAGCTTCTAGTACCATCGTTAATCACAGTCAAAACACGTGGTATTCTGTATACCGTTGTAATAGATAAATATGATTAAAAACAATTAAAATGTAATCCATTATAAAAATAAGTATAATGTTACTACTGTATAATATGCATTATTAAGGTGTTAAAATTTATAATATAAAATAGGGTAAACTAAATGTTTAGTACCTCAACTATCACTTTTATTTCATTTTAACCACCTAACTATTTCCTTAAAAAAATATACCAAACGTTAAGATTTGGTCAACTAACTATTTTTTTCAAAGTCAAACCAAATGTTATGTTTTAGTTTTATTTTTATCACCCACTGTTAAAAAATTAACAGAATTGCTGATGTGATATATTTTTAAAATTTTTTCAAATATGACGTGACATTATCTTATCAGCATCATGGTTAATTTTTAACGGCAAGTGACCAAAACAAAACCAAAACTAAACGTTAAGTATGTTTTGGAAAAAATCATTGGGTGATCAAAATAAAATAAAAGTGATAATTGAGGTACTAAACATGTAATTTATCCTTTAAAATATTGTAAACACTACTATAATACATAAAAATACACCAACTATAGGTGGAACAAGAAATAGATCAAACACGTGATCTAAACTAAAGTTATACCAAAACATGTGGATGATGTTGGGAGTTAATAAGTTTAGGCATTGCAGACAAAGCAGGTAAAGCACTTGAAAAAGGAATTAATTAATTGTTAGGTGCCGTAGCATTCACATCTCTTTACAATTTTTTTTCTTAACAAAGGTTGGTAATGTAAAATGAGTGTATGTGTATGAATACTGAAATTTATGTAAGTCTATCCTACGATTACACCGATCAAGTCAAAATCATAATATAATAATTTTATTCAATACAATAATCTCTTTGATTATTTTCGTTATATTTTTTTACTTGTCAATGTTAACAACCTGTTTTGGAGCAGAACATGAAGGAACCTCGGTATATTTCATTTCACAAATTTACAATGTAAGTTGCTTATATAGCTAGCTGCCTAAACTAATTAATCAGCTAACAAACTCAAACTAACTAGCTAACCATCTAACTATATAGATTCTTTTGGAGCATTCGCAACATTGCACTACCGTTAGAAACCTCTCTAAAGCTGAAGTCTCAAGCTTGTTCATTTCACCACCACAACAACAATATTGGTAAATGATTAATGAACATTTTCCCCTTCTGTGTTTTTTTTTCAGGGTTCTGTTTGATTTTGTTGTTGTTTGATGTTTTATGGGACTTTGGTTGATTGGCAGCTTGCTTTGGATAATGGAGAATCAATCAAAAAAAGTTCTGCTTGCATCTAATGGAGATGAGGTTTCAGTGAACATTGCCTTGCATTTAGCCAAACGTGGTTGCAGGTTCAAGTTTCCTATGTTCTGCATAAGTTTCGTTTCTCAGAAGAAGAAAATCTCGTTAGATTTTTCTAAAGTTTTTTATAATCTTTTAATCCTTCACTATTTGTTTCACTTTATCGTTTATTTTCCAGATTTTATCCGATCCATTACATTATGCACACGCTTCATATTAATCAAAAAGTTTAACGTGAGAATGGTCTTGTGGACTAGGTTGGTTTTGATGGGAAATGAATGCTGCCTGAAGAGTGCGAGAAAGAAGATAATGAATTCAACAAATAATATGGTCCCAGTAGAGGTGGTTGGATTGGATATGGAAGAGGAAAGAGAAGAAGCTTTTGATGAGGCAGTAGATAAGGCTTGGAAAGCGTTCGGATTTGTTGATGCATTTGTCAATTGTTTTGCTTATGAAGGTATGTATGTGATTATGTCTGCTATAAGTATTGTTCGGATTCCTTTTTGCTGTTTGGTGCCCGAGAAAATGTTCAAGCACCAGGATAATAAGGAAACATGGGATTCTGCATGTGATGGACTGATGGGCAGTAGGGGGCATTCATCCCTTAAAAAATTTAAATTGTCATATAATTTAAATATTTTTCTTGTATTCTTTTATTTATAATCTATTTCCATTCCTAAAATTTTATAAATTCGTCCAAGTAACATAAAATATTGTGTTCGTCCTATATTATCTTATCTTCAAAAGCCTTTTATCTTATCTACCAAGGCCTTTGATTAATTCTAAACCAGATTTTATGCAGAAAGAGTGTTGGTGGGATATTATGCTTAATTAATACGATCTTATGAAAGGATTCGAGGGTGTTAGAAGAACGCTTTACCTTCGATACACTGTGAAGTGGGTTGATATGTTTAGCTCCGACTTGCCTGTTTCTTGAAACCTCTTCTTCCCCGTCGGCTTCCCCATTTTCTTGGATTGAGGGAGTCCCCAAACGGAAAGATAAACAAAAAGAAACGATCTGACACTGAGAATAATGAAAGTAATCTTTCGGAACTAGTAGGGAATATTCTATATTCCGCAATTCAGACAACTAGTAAAAATAAAAAAGAATAATTGAATCCTTGAACGCCCCCACAACATAAGGTGCTCGGAAATGGTTGAAGTAGTTGAATAAAAGGATTGTTATGACTATAGCCCTTGGTAAATTTACCAAACATGAAAATGATTTATTTGATATTATAGATGACCGGTTACGAAGGGACTGTTTTGTTTTCGTAAGTTGGTCCGGCCTATTGCTCTTTCCTTGTGCCTATTTCGCTGTGAAAGAATTGAACAATATGTAACTTACATGCGGCTATATTGAGGAAGAATATGAGGACCCTTCAACAGAAATCGAAGTAGAATGTACAAATAAACCGATTAAGATTTAGTCCAATTGGTTCGTGCAAGAGGTTCGAGAAAGGCTAACCGTGTCTAACTATATGAAACAGGAAAGATGCAAGACCATCTGCAATTAGCCGAAGAAGAGTTGAGAAAAATCGTAAAAATAAACTTCATGGCTGCATGGTTTCTACTCAAAGCTGTTGGTGGGAGAATGCGGGACCGTAAATCAGGCGGTTCCATCATCTTCATGACTACGTTCCTCGGTGCCGAAAGAGGACTCTATCAAGGAGCTGCCGCATATGGTTCATGCCTGGCAGGAGTCCAGCAATTAGTTAGAGTAAGTAAATGCATTAACTTATCCCTTGCCGATTAGTTTTTTTCTTTCTTTCTTTTGATGGGTGTTATTAGGCATCGGCTTTGGAGATTGGGAAACACAAGATCAGGGTAAATGCAATAGCTCGTGGTTTACACTTAGACGACGAGTTTCCTCGGTGGGTTGGGAAGGACAGGGCGGAGGAGTTGGTGGAAAGAGCAGCGCCATTGCAGAGATGGTTGGATGTTGAAAAGGATTTAGCTTCCACTGTCATCTATTTAATCAGTGATGGTTCTCGCTTTATGACTGGGACAACTATATTCGTCGATGGCGCACAATCCATGGCCAGACCTCGTATGAGATCATATATGTAAGTTCCTTGGGTAGAAAATCATACCATCATTGTTGCTGATTCTGAAGAAAGTAGATTAAAGTTGAATGAAGAAAACAAACTGAGAAATCCGAATTTCTATTGATTAATGATCTGATCTTTCAAGTATAAGTCAAGAAGTGTATTTATACAGTATCAACTGTACACTTAGCAAACTAGCCGAGCTACAGAAATATGTACCGGACTAATCGATCGTATCAATCTTAATTTTATTTAATCTTAGTTATAAAATTTATTTAAAAATACAAATAACTTTTTGATATATGAAAAATTCAAAAGCGTTAAGATTTAAAGGTTAGATCGAACTTAGTACAATCCAAATTATTTTGTTGTCCAAGCTAGCTAACAACAAATAATTTAATTTGTAAATATTTAATTTTTGAATGTTTAAATTTAAATAACAATATATGGTTTTCTTCTAATTAAACTTAAATATATTATTAATGTTGCATATGTAAGATTAAATTATTAATTAAGTTTTTAAAAGCAGTGTAAAATTATTTCGTACGACAAAATAAAAACATTATATTAAATGCATTAACAAAAATTAAATAAATTATAATATGGTAATGAGTTAATTGTTTATTTTATTTTATAAATAATTAATGTAAAAGTAATAAATATAATTAAATTAAGAGTTAATTATATCATATGTCCCCAATCTATAACCTTAATTTTCGTTTGGTCCTTAAACGTTTGAATATTCTAATTTCATCCCCAAACTATGATTCTCATTCTAAATTAGTCCTTAAACTTTTGAACATTCCAATTTCACCCCCAAACTATGAACCTCTTTCTAAATTGGTCCCTAAACTTTTGAATCTTCCAATTTTATTCCCAAATTCATCCAAATATGCAATTAATTTCAACCATAGTTTAACCTAATTTTTTTTCAAACATATAATAATATAACTTGGTCTAACGGTTTTATTAACAAGGGATGCGATTAGTATATACATATAGTTGGGATAAAATTGGAATGTTCAAAAAGTTTGGGGATCAATTTAGAATGAAGATCATAGTTTGGGGATGACATTGAAATGTTCAAAAGTTTGAGGACTAATTTAGAATGATAGCCATAGTTTAGAGATGAAAGTGAAATATGTAAAACTTTAGGGACCAGTTCAAAATGTGAGTCATAACAGTACAATAGGGTGCGTTTATGTGTTGCGGTTTGCTCCTTATGATCATAAATTGGGGGCAATTCAATCAGGACTAAACTGGGCCGAGCTGACTTAAGCTTTAAGAAACTTGAGTCCAATAAGATAAACATCTAATTAAGCTAACCAGCTATTTGAGATAAATATTAAGATACATAAATGCAACTTATCCAATAACTTAAAGTAGTTCGAACTCAATAATACTCCAACTAAATTTGAGTTCTTTTAGGTTTGCGTTTGGTTCACGGAATGTAAATTTACCAATGTAAATAAAAGATTACCAGAGAATAGGATTACTAGAATGTTGTATTTTGTGTTTGGTTGATTTAGCAGGAATGTAAGATTACCGTGTTTGGTTAAAAGAATAAAAGTTTATTGGAATGTATATTTGACCAAATTGTCATTATTCTATATTTGTTTTTTTAACAAGTTGAATTCTATTATAATATTACTATAAGATATTTATATATTTTCTTTAAAAAATTTAAATTCATAAAATTTATATAATTTTTTTTACAAAATTGAAAATATAAAAAGGTTTAATGAAATGGTAAAATTTTATTTTAACTCCTGAACGTCATATAAAATTTTAATTATAGTTTTTTTTTGTAAATCTAAAATAGTTTAAGGATAAATTTGTAATTTAACATTCGTAGAATTTTTATTATTCAATGAAAGAAGAATGATATTTTTGGAAAAAAAATTAAGGACATTTTAGTCCAAAACGCCGATAATCCAACAATACCTAAGGGAAGGGGTAATGACATTCCCGATAATATACTCAAAAAATCTACTGTTAGTAATAAAAACATTAGGGAGAATAAGATTACCAGCCAACCAATTGGGGAATTAGGATTTCATTCCCGGGAAATCTCACGTTCCCCGAATCAAACAGCACCTTAAGAGTTAGAAAACAAGTGATTCGTTTACTAAACATGAAAATACTCATTTGGCCATTGGAGTGGTTGGAAAGTTCATGGACTCCGGTGTTTTTTTATTTATAAAATATACAAATAGTAATTAAATTATAAGGTAAATTATATATTTAATACTTAAATTATTATTTTGTCATATTTTGATGCTCAAACTTTATTTTTTTTAAATCATACATAACATTTAGTTTAGGTTTCAGTTTGGAACCATGTTGTTAAAAAATTAACAAAACTACTGACATGACACTTTTTTTATTTTTTTTCGATGATGACATGTCAACATCACCGTTAATTTTTTAACGATAAGGTGTTAAAATAAAAACTTAGACTAAACGTTATGTAAGTTTTTTTAAAAATAAAGTTTAGTTCTGTTTTGGTCCTTCGCTGTTAAAAAATAAATAGAATTGATGACATGACATCATAAGATAACGCTACATCATTATTAAAATAATAAAAAAATTATCACTTCATTAGTTTTGTTTACTTTTAACAGCGAGTGACCAAAACATAAAAGTTAGATATGATTTAAAAAAAATTAACATAATCATGTGAATATGTTGGTGACTAAATACGTAGCTTACCCTATTGTTAACATGACCCACCCCATGCTAAAAAGAGTAAATTACTTATTTAGTCACCTACTTATTATTTAGTTTCTATTTTGGTCATCTAACTATTATTTATATTAAATCACACACATAATGTTACGTTTTGGTTTTGTTTTGGTCAGCCATCTTTAAAAAAATTAGCGGTGCTCTTAATGTGTTATCATAAGATAATGCCACATCAAGATTAAAAAATAATTAAAAAAATGTCATGTTAATATCATTGTTAATTTTTTAACAGTAGGTGATCAAAATAGAATCAAAACTTAAGGTTGTGTATGGTTTAAAAAAATAATAGTTAAGTAACCAAAACATAAATTAAGTAAAAAGTGGGAGACCAAATAGCTAGTTTACCCTAAATTAAAAATATGTATGAAATAGGTTAAGAAAATTATATTGATTCAATTAATAAGTTTTTCTAGATTTAATCCATATATGTATATAATTGTCATTATACTTTTAAATTAAAAATATATATGAATTATTTTAGATAAAATTTTATTATTTTTATATTGACTCAATCTATAGAACTTTTCTAGATTCGCAGTTGGCTATGTTTAAACTCATTCAACAATGACAGCCGCTTCATGGAATTCAAGACCAACAAAAACCACAATCATTCAAAAGAATGTTCACTGGTTTCCCAAAACTCATGACATTGAACATAGCCTAAGGCCACCCATATTTTCCATACCCACTCATCATTGACTTTAAAAATGAGCAAGCATGTCACATTTTAACAACAAATTTAACTTGTAATGTTACCAGTTTAAGATTCGTAAGAGAGCTTGAAAAATCAAGAAATACTTTCATTCTTAACAGATTATATATATACAGTGAATACTTTAGGTATTGTTACAGTGAATCTCACTCATTTCCAAATTTCAAAGGTGATCAGGGAAAGAACCTTTGACTTGATGATATATATACATCAGAAAAAATTTTCAATCTTGAGGATGATTACAAGTATATTGTAGTTTTATTGTTAGCAGACTGTGAAGTCAAAAATCTGATTTTCAAGCAAGTGGTTTGGCAAAAACAAGCTAATGATCCATTTAACCAAGCCAAGATCAGTCATCTACTCATCATCTATATTGAATATGATCAACTAATTAACAACTAAGTCACTGTCTTTCTGAACAAATTCATTCGTGGGAACTAACATCATCATTATAAACTAGCAAATATCATGGCGATGATCTCGTCCCATATGATTTCTGCATTTTTAAATGATTTGCAGTCTTTTTTATTTGTTTAGTAAGGCATGCGAGCGCCATTAATTAATATTAGTTGCCATTCAACAATGGAAGCTGCAATTTGGAATTCAAGCAGCCTAACTCAACAATGAAACCATATAATATTATAAAGTTTGCAACAAAATTTACCAAGCAGGACAGTGGCTTGCCACACCTTCCTAGCACCTTCTTCAACCTGAGTCACGCTGCTTTGAGGCACATAAGATCGGAGATTTAAATTGTGTTTTTAGTTGATCACGTCTATCACAGTCATTGATATAATGAATATTAGTGTGATCATGGTAAGTATTATGGTAGTGATTTAATTTTTTTTTTGCACAATTTATTATAAGACATAATGATTTTAATTATCACAACATACTATTAGATTTTTTTGTTTTAATTTTATCGTAATAAAATAATAACGAGAACAATGATCCGTTATTGTTACAATTAACTGGTACGCGTTAAATTGCAATTGTAATTCATTACTATTAGTGTGATTCTTTACATCACTACTTTTATTAATAATAATTTCAGTCATCGCCATTATTACTTATATAAAGGCAGTTATTCTATGACTATTGTATTATAGGTTTTACTGAGAGTGGTCAATGATTACTCTATTTATACACTCTTAGCTGGTGATTGAAAGAATATATACAATTGAAAAAGAAAAACTGCTGTTAGAAAAGAAAGAAGAATAGAACAAAATATATGAATATATATTATTAGCATTAGATAAATTTGATAATTTAAAAGTTTAATCCAAATGAAAACACAATATATTTTTTACTTTTAATAAAAAAACAATTTAACATTAAATGAACAAAGAAGAAGAAAGTTAAGTTTGATTTTATATTAAACATGTGTTCGCCATTTACTGCAATACAAGTAAAGAAACACATAATATTAAGTATTCCTGAACGTATATGAACGGTAATTATGACCTTCTAGAGCTAGTCAAGGACTTTGTATAATATAATTATGCATGCAAATTGTAAATATGGAAAATAATCGATCTATATGTTAGATAATTTTTTATATATTTTATAAACACAGTTGTTTTGAATTTGAAATTTTTGAAAAGAAAAATATTAAATATTATTAAATTTAAATTAATCCATTTATGAAATAAATACAAGTGATTATAGGGAATGTTATTAAACGGACAGTTATTATTTGATGTTTGGCAACCACCATATTGTGGGAATATAGGAGTAATTGACGATTAGAACTTGGGTCGAATATTCTAAAATGGCACATTTTCCATATTTGACTGGATAAGCTTGTTTGCCGCTGCGCATGCCTAATCTCAAATATATATGCATACATAATGATTACTTATAAATTCTTCATTTTTACATGCCCATTTTCTTTCCAACTTCAAAGTTCAAACTCTCGTGTTTCATGACATTTCTTTCCTTCTTTTTTTCTCTTTTTTGTTGTATGGAGTATGAGTTTAGTTCATACAAAACTTAGGGCACTCGATTGAAGTAATGGAGATAGGAGATATGGAAAAGTGGGAAAGAGTTGGCCCCTAATTAGTTTCCATAACTTTTACCAAATTCTAAGTATATAGTCAGTGATGATTCCATAAAAACAGGACCATTGATTTGAGTGGACAAACCCTACAATTGGATATTCCATTAGTTTATTTCAAAATTTGACGCCTATAGTAATTTGAGGAAGTTCCTGGAAGCTGAGGCGGAGGCGCAGTCTGACATGGCACCCCCACCGAAATAAATAAAATGCTCAATAAAACGAGTTTTACTATATCTTTAATAAATGAGCACGTGTGATATGAGACTAGTCCAACGGAAGCTACTCTCATAACTACAATATCCACCAACATTCACAAAAATTACTTATATGTATCCATGAGTTATCATACTTCCAAATTAAAATTTTATAATACCATTACGTACATTTAAATTTAGAGAAATATCAACTAAACTGAAATCCGTTGTAATTATGGATACTCTTTGCTTGCTAATTTCTCGACCAAAATTTCTGATATCGTGAAAAATATAATGTCTTTGTCCGAATGACGAAGCCGCCACAATATTTTCAATCTTTTAACAGAAAACGTGCCGCCTACGACGCCTTTAACCGCTATATATATTGCTTTGTATGTTTTCTTCTTCACACATATATAAGCAGTGCTGGCTTTTACTACATATGGAGAATTATCAAATGTTCTTTCCTATGTCAGCCCCAGCCCCAGCAGCAGCAGATCAGTCTTTACCTTTAAACATGGCGCCTAATTCTCAAGTTCTCAACAATTTTCATGGGAATTCCGTCGATGGGTTATTAGGGTTTAGACCGAAGACTTGATAAAGAAACCAGAAGATCATAGGGAATTTGTAAAATCAGGTAAAAAAATGGAAAAGAAGATAAAGAAGCCCAGATATGCTTTTCAAACAAGGAGTCAAGTTGATATACTCGACGATGGATATCGTTGGAGGAAATATGGCCAAAAAGCTGTTAAGAACAACAAATTCCCAAGGTTTGTGTCTTGCCTTGTTTATATCATTAGCTTAATCACCTCTTTCTTTCTTAATTTGTTCCATTTCATGCATGCTACCGCAAATTCTAAGAGTAACTAAGATCTTAAGATCTTTTGATGTATATGATACAGTAGTTTATCATGTTTTGGTGAACAGTATTGCCTACGGTTTTCTGAATTTGTTTGCATATGTATATACAATTTCTTGTCTAGGTTTTTTCTTCCTTCTTTTTGAGGCATTTAAATGGTCAAACGTGCTTATATAATCACTTAAAAGCAAAAAGATGTTACAAATTAAGGTAAGAGCTTACAGAACGATGTTACAAATTAAGCTAAGAGCTTATAAAACCCAATAGGAAATGAAGAATGGTGTCTAATGGAATATATATGTGTATATGTCACCAATATTATTTATATTTTGAGTGATATGATCAAATCTCTTTGATCTGAACTAATATAAAAATGATGTTGATGAAGAGTATAAAAACTCAATTTGAGTGTATTTCTCTTAATGCAAGTTTCTTTTGTAAATAAGAAACTTATTCCTATAAATAAATATATACTATGAATTAGAGTTTAGATCTTAGTTGTTTAAACCCTAAATCATATTTAAACACAAATATTTTGGTACTTTTAGTTACAGTAAATTTCCTCATCTTTTATATGTGCTTTTTTTTATTGAAAGGATTTTTTCGCGTAAAATATTGATATTCTTTATTTTTTAATTATGTTACATTCATTATTATCGTGTTTACATTATTACATATTCTTTATGAGATTTTTAGATAAACGAAATGCAAGGGTTTGAACTCAACTAATGGTATTAGTAAATTTGCATGTACAGGAGCTATTACCGATGCACACATGAAGGATGCAATGTAAAGAAGCAAGTCCAACGTCTAACGAAAGATGAAAATGTGGTAGTGACCACTTATGAAGGAATGCACACTCATCCTGTACAGAAGCCAACCGACAATTTTGAACATATCTTGAGCCAAATGCAAATTTACACACCCCCTTTTGAAATCCATCATCATCATCACTATCATCATCCATATACATTGGTAGATGAAACTGTTATATGCATATCAGTTAAGGGACATACCGATGTTCTTGAATTTAACCCTCCGTATAATATAGGTAGTTTTTTTGTTCATCAATGTTTGTTAGGGTTTAGTCTGTAAATTAATAAGGATGAGATATAATCCTTATAAGATACAATATATACTTTTATTCAAATAAAAATTATCAGTTTAATGGTCTTTAGACTTTGATCCTTTTAGCATTATAATTGTAAATTTGAATTACATTAAATATTATCTCTTATTATGGCTTGGGGGAGTTTTTAAGGAGGCCTATGATAGTATCCCTTCTTTACCACCCAAAAAAAAGCATTATACTATATTCCACCTTCCATCCTTTTTGGAATTGGACTGAAGCAAATGAAAGTATGTATTGGACAACAATTTTATTACTATTAAAAACGATGATCATAAATAACTAAATTCATCCAAAGAAATTCAGATAGCAATCAATAAATGAAGAGAGTGGGGATTGAACATTACTAGGTGAAGAGATTGATTGAATTACATGGCTGCTTTCCTATTATTCCACCTCATGCCCTTTTCTACTTTTCCTTTAAAAAAATCAATCTTTAAATTCAAAGAATTTGGACAAATGCAGAAAAATCGAAAGCAGAAAACAATTCTCACCTAGTCTGGATGTCTCCATCTTTTTTAAAGTCATTGGAAGGTCCTTTTCGAAGTCACTTTGACAATTCAGTACAATAGTGAGCTGGACTTATATATTGCACCTCATGTTCCTTACACCTTCATGTTTTCATCCCTTATATCTTTTGTGCTACATCAATTACAATCTTGGTGTTTTCTGTATATGGCGAAAGCTTCATTGGAGACACATTTGTGGAGTTTGCATAGCTGTTTCCCGTTCAAGTTCATTGGAATATAGGAGGAGAGTAATAATATACACCGTAGAAGTTTGAAAGGATATTTTATATGAATTATTATATATTTATATATATAATATAAAACTTTGATGGTAAGTTCTATCATTTTTTTCTGTATATATACATATCAATATATATTAATTATATGTTGGTCTAGCGGATCAGGTGTTAGATTTCTTAAAATGTTCAATGTTTGAATTTTAACGTTGTGGATAGAGCAAACAAGTTCGAGATCAAGTGCTAGATCTCTTAAACAAATGTACAAAATTTGAATCATAGCATTTTAGATTATGCAAACAAGGTTCAGAGAGCTATCCCATAATAAACCTCTACAATATCCGATCCAAAATTAATCAGCCAAGAAGTCATATATCAATAGTTGTACCAAATACATATATATATATATATATATATATATATATTAATTAGAAAAATAAAAAGAAAAAGAAAATAATTAGAAAATTCCAAATATTCAAGGGGGCTAAATGATAATTATAATTTTTTTAAAGGATCAATATGTATTCAACCCTTGGAACAATTTATAATTTCAGAGTACTTGGATCTCATCGATTGGAAACGTTGTAAAGGTTTAAATGAGATATGTACCCACAAATTATTCAAATTCAACTAAAAAAAAGAAATTTTAATTGAACCAGTGTTGGACCGAACTCATGCTGAAACCAAATTCAAGTATTTTATAACTCGATTGGAATAACTCATCAGCCTAACCATTTTTTATTTATTCATAAAGTATTTATAAAATTAAATTACTGTTTTATCCTAAATATATGTGTATCTTTTTATTTATAAGCTATTTATAAAACTAAATTGCTGCTTTGTCCTAATATATGTATATCCTTAAACGTAAGCTCCAAAATCTATAATTTGCTATTTAAATAAAAGAAATGTGTATGAAGCACATTAAAAATTCATGTAAATTATAGAAATAAACTTGATCAAGCCAACCTCAAGTAGTTCAATTTCACTTCAAGTAGAGCTTAAGATTTATAACAATGTTCAATCAAGCTTAGTCAAGTTTCGAACAATGAATTACAAATCAAGTTTGAGCTTCTAAACTGTTCAAAGTTCATTACAACCCTATAAAAATGCACCTCAACTGAATATTTCTACCCTTTGTGCACCATTTTCTTAGCTGTATTATATGCTAATCAAAATAAGAGCGACATTTCTAAGAAGTATTAACTCTCAGGTAAACAAATCTGTCTATTAACAAACCGAAAAACGTTAAAGACAACAAAATTAAGTAGTTATGAAGTGCATATAAACCCAGACATTAATCAACATTTATTCTGAATAAAAATCCCAGATATTCAAAAAAATTAACTGCATGTTATAATAGATAAATCTAAACTCCATACAAAGAAACTAGTCCTTCTCCTTAGGGGGTACCTTGGACTCCAATTTCTTGGGCTTTGCCTTCTCCGCTGCCCTGAAAGAAGAGGATCAATGTGAGAACTAAGCCTTGTGTTAAGAAAAGAACCGTCTGCAACCAATGTTAGAACAGACACTGGCGACATAAACAAAAAAAAAATAATGAAGAGTGGGAAGCATGATTGAGAAAGAAATAAGTTCCCAGGATAAGTGATTCATGGGCAATCACATTGTTCAACAACCTTAACCACAGAACCAGAATTGATGGTGATGTGTAATTTTCTTACAAACATGCAGGTACACGTTTTATGGAACAACTACTTTTTCCAAACTTTCTCGAGGAATCTAATCATGAAAGGTAACAGGTATGTGCCACTAAGTTTTAGCTACAAGTTTCCAGTTCAATCCACGTGCAAGAACAATCAAACTTACAAAAATCAGACATGGTAAAATTAAAGGAAGAGAGAAGAACCGGTGGGAGCTGGGATAATGTTGTGATTACGTTTAAACCAAATTCATGACAAGACTGTCGGCCATTATACATGCTACGCATAGTCGCATATTACCTCAAAACTATCAGATAGATGTGAAATCAAAGCAGAAAACACCCCTACTGGCCTTATGAAAGAAATTTTACAAAACTTACTCTTTCTATTTAGAAAAAAGAAAAAAAACTGAAGCAGAACTAAGTCCCATTAAATTTGGTTTGTCATAAGTGCAATTCAGCTTAGCTTCAAAAACATAATCAGAATATAAGCTAAGTGAAACAAAACCAGACTAATGTGAAGTAGATTCTAAAGATACAATGAATTCCAAAAGATTCCTTAGCCAATCAGGCAATATAATTCCAATACTAATTGTTTCTTTCTCATGCTATATCCTCTGCAACACACATAAGACAAAACCACAGTTCCAATACCAAATAACTTGTTATATCTTACTATTTTCCTTGCAACATCAAGGATTTAATTATTTATAATAAAACCCCTTCGATTTGACTCACTTTTGGGAGCTTACTCTTTCTGTTTCCTTTCTGGGTTTTCATTCCAGAATATCACAAAGCTTAAAACTCAATAATTCCAGATACCCATAAAATTTGTAATGGAACGCCTCTTTCTTTTTTATCATATATATCCAACACAGTTCAGATTAAACCAACAAAAAAAACCTACCGTGAGTACTAACAGAAGTTGAAACAAAATAATTAAAAGCCAATACAAATACGTAAAGCAGAGAAAGTAAAGAAAAACGGTTACTTGGAAGCAGAAGAAGATTCTTCTTCAAGCCAATTCCTTATATGTTTAACGTTGCGCCTAAAGATCGCAGCCGATTGTTTAACGTCGCTTCGCAATAGAAGAACCACCGCGCTAACGCCTGCAACTGTTAATATGAAGTTTGTCAGTGCCATTTTCTAACCCCTAGACTCGGAAAATAGTGGATTTTTAGTGATGAATTCAAATGGAAGGGCTTTATAATTGGGGATTTTTTTTTTTGTACTTGCTCTTGGGGGCTGGAGTAAGCTGGACCTTTTGAATTAGGTTTGAGTCTTGGCCCTTTTATTATTTTATTGGGCATTTTAATCCTTTTAATAATTGAGGATCCATTACTCTAGGAGAAAATCAAGGTTCATAGCTTATTATAAACAAATTAAAGATTATAAAATGTGATTAATTAAAATTGATTTGTTTCCCCTAAATCAAAGGTCTTATTCAGAGGGATATCGGTGGTATAGTTTGGGGTTTAATAAAAAAAATTCAAGCATGAAGTTGCTGAAAGAAAACAAATGCATGTGATGGGAAACGGAACTCAACATTGCTTGGTGTAAAGCATGAACCCGTCCCTCTATCTTGGACTTTGAAGAAAGGACTGTTTTGATCGGAACTCAACATTGCTTCAAGCTGATTGATAAAAAGGTACTGCCATCAGACAATTTCATCTTAAATAGACAGAGACCATGATCATCAATGAGGATGTTGTTAAATTCTTCTGTTCAAGCTTATTCTCTATTCCATCAGTGAAATCAGTTAGTATAATCGGCCAAAATATTTTATTTTATGACTTTATTTTTTAATCTGTACAAAAATAATTTTAAAAAAGTACGAGATAAAAGTAAAAACAGGTTAAGTTTTGCAATAAACTCTTCATCAGTGAAATTGTAAAACCCGTGATCTCTTCATTTCGACGTTCAGCCTTGTCACCAGGTTGTCTCAACGTTGCTTCATGCCGAAGCAGTAGTCCCACAACGAGGAAACAAATGGAATGAGCACAAGCGAGATTGTATAAATAAAAAGCAGCTGGCCACATTGCAACATACTTACCTGGACGGGGTCAATGGGTAATCATGAAGGCCCATGGCCTAGGTAAGAGACTTCCATTGCACTTTGGAAGGGCTCTTGCCTAAGGTCTCCTCAAAGTAGGAGAGCCTACGTCATAATTTGTGGCAGTGGGGGCCTGCGTTCGCGCGGCCACCCGATCAATTCAATAATAAATTTGTTAAAATTGTTTATGTCGAGTGAAGAATTTCAATTGATTATACACTTGAGTCTTAAGCAGGATCAAAATTCTAAGCTTCTCAGACGGCGACAATGGGACAGAGGTAAATCATACATGCTTTGCTTGTTTCATCAGTCAAATTCTTCTGTTCTAGTAGCAGTGGTATGCTTACATCCTTATTGATGGTCATGATGTCTATGCTTGAAGCAATGTTGACTATAGTGTACTAATTTCCTAATTCTGATAAAGAAAAATGAGCAACTTAATGTTCATGGATGCACGTAGATAAAGCTAATGAGAACTCCGACAACGAACACTGTTTAATGCCATGCAAAGCAATGAGCTGTTTTAGTGTTGTTTAAAGCCACTAACAAACAACAGAAGAAACAAAAACAGGGTGTTCAGTAGCAAATTGCTAGTTGGCTTTGCCTTGTTGCCCAATACTGCATATGAAAAGTTATTGGATCATGAGGTTTTTCAACTTGCAAGATCTGAATTTGGTTTAGATCATTTTTTGACAGAAACATAAGACAGTGTGGTTGCGGACATAACAATCTCAAGTTACTCAAGGATGTAGCTTCGACTTGTATATAATTAAATATACTAAAAATAAATTGATTACTAAAGCTCATGAATATAGTTTAAATAAAATATTCTCTGAGGTTATAGATTGAAGAAAAAATAAATAATTTCATTCTAAAAATTTTGAATTTTTTTCTCTAATAGAATACTGATATATCTAGTAAGTTTAATGAAAATTTTCAAGGATAGTGTCCATATATGACACAATAGGGATATAAGCGAACCGTTTTCGGTGCTGAATTTCATCGGTGAACATTTTCCCAAGTTTGCTTGTGAATTTATAAATCCCATGAATGATTTCCTCGGATGTTTTAACGGTTCTTCATGCTGAAGCACTAATCCCACACCGAAGAAACAAATGGGAGGAGCGCAAGCGTGATCGTATAAATAAAAAGCAGCTGGCCGCATTGCGACATACTTACCTGGACGGGGTCGATGGGTGATCGTTAAGACTCATGGCCTAGGTAAGAGACTTCCATTGCACTTGGGAAGGGCCCCTGCCTAAGGTCTCCTCAAAGTAGGAGAGCCTACGTCATAATTTGTGGCAGTGGGGGCCTGCGTTCGCGCGGCCCCCGTCCAATTCCAGTAAGAGGTTTTTATCAATTATCAATTCATTTGTCCAAATAAATTTACTTTCCTCGGTTGTTTCATCTGCAAATTTCTTCTGTTCTGGCTGCAGCCTCATTGATGATGAAAATTAAGAAGTTATCTGATGGCACTACGTATGTTACCAGCTTGAAGCAATGTTGGGTGTTGAGTTCAATCAAAACAGTGCCTTGGGGATCATGCTTGACACCATGCCGTATGAAAATACACATTAGTCGTGAAAAATGAGACTATTTGATCCGTTTCCCATCACATGCATTTGTTTTCTTTTTGTATCAACATTTCTCTAGTGTACCGAAAAATATTGGTCCGCACAAATTAACTTCAAATAGCTCAAAGAGTTTCGAATAAGACAAACTGAATGGTAATTTGTTGCTTTTGCCGGTACAAGAAGCAGAACATAATAAAGTAGTGTTTTTATTTATAAAAATCTTGTTAAAAGATTATATTGCATTGCGTTGAATTTGAACTGAATGATGACCAAGACGCCGATGCCATAACTGAAAATCATAGTCAATAGAACTCGAGATACCAAAATTTAAAACAAACTGATATTCACATGGTTTTGATGCCGTGTAGAAACCATAATCTGAAGTGCCATATATAGTAGTGTGAGTTTCATCATCAGTGGCTGCAATAAGCTTCATATAAGAACAGTCGAGATACTGGAAAGTCTTCTTTGGCATTAGAATCCTCCTTTTGCTTTCTGAAAGATGAGCCAAAATTACCGCAATAAAGAACGATATAAGAATCAATGGCATGGATCTGTTTTGATATAATATGAATACAAAAGGAAAGAGAAAAAAATGGAAATCATAGGATGCTTTATACTGAAAAAAGTATCCGAACTTGGTGATATCAGATATGTAACAAAATGTGATATTGGCACGGCTCAATCAGAATAAACATCTCAGCCACTGCTGAGAGATTTGATTTGAGTGAACCGTGCCAACATCGAATTTTCAACTCAATTCTCAAGCAGATTGCAGCCGGAAGTACACTGTCTGGCCATTGACGATCAATGAAGCAGAAAATGCAGAAAAATAGAGAGGAACAAACAGTATCATATCAGAAAGCGGTATGTTAGTATGATAAAATTTAGAATGGGTGGGAATCCCAAATCTTTGCTTTATATAGGAAAAAAGAAGGAGGTATTTGTAAAGAAAATTTCAAAATTTGATGCAAATAGAGAAAGTTGGATTTGCTTCTATTACACCTAATTTGTTAAAAGAACATTAGGTGGAGGACCCTCGTTTGATAGAGCTAATTATAAGTTGCTTCGTAATCATCAAAGCATGCATCATCATTGCTGCTGATGATCTTCGCACGTTAGAAAAACTAAAGCTAATTCACCTTGCAATTTTCAGGCAGAAATTTAGGTTTCTCTTTTCGATAAAATCAACCATATTTTGTATCCATATTAACGTATTTTATCAATGAACTTTGCTGCTTTTTTTCTCTCTTTGTAATAAAGATATGATAAAAGGACGTTTCTTTCACCAATATAGACGGAATCTAACCTAACTAATTTGTCTGGTTTTCCTTTACAGATCGGCTATGTTTCGGATTCTTCAAAAAAACATTATATCCATGTTTTGCTCTCTTTTTCTTCACTTTTTATATGAATATCTGATGAATGAATCATTGTCCTGGGTTTGCACTTTGGACCATAAACCCCTTTCTTGTTTTGCACAAGCCTAGCCATTTGTGTTTCATCCTCAAAATTAATCCAATACTCATTGCACCACTTAAGAATTCATGACAAATTTTTTTATTCAATTTTTCTTCTTATAAATTTTATATTCTAATAATTGCGTCTGTAAATGTGTGTCGTCAATAGAGTACGAAAACTCTGAATGTTTCCTTAGACTATTTAAAATATATATATATTCCTATTGGCCTAAATGATTATAAAATAAACTGCTTTGAATATGGTAATGATAGTTTTTTAGATTGGTACGGAGTCATGTTATTTGTTCAAACTCAAAGATTCATCCATATTTGAAAGACTATTAAAATATTAAAATGAGCTGACTAAACTGTTAGCGGGGCTTGGGACCAAGCTTGTCATTTTTCAATTTTATAGTACATTTCTTTTGTTTTCATATTTATAAATTTATTTCATATGATCATGCAATACTATAATGCATATTAAAAAATGTGTAATGTTTTTGTGTTTAAATTTTTAATAAAATAAAACTATAAACTTATTCCATGTTAAATTACACCTTCAAACCAAATTTAAGTACTAAATTACACCGTTAAACCGAGTTTAAGTACCAAAATGTATATTTACTTTGTATGTAATGCAGGCTGCTTACGAATTACCATATTGTTGACGGTTGATCAGTGCATATCTGAGCCTGCCTTGCTAAGTAATTTGTGAAGAGCCTATAAGTTTGGGCCTCCTTTTGTGTTGGGTAATAAATGTTGGGTTCATGAGGCTAATGCCATCTTTTATATTAATCTGACAATTACATGCATATCACGATGTTATAAATTATACGTTTCAGATTCTTTATTTTAATTTTAATATTTGTATTCAACATATCTTTGAATGTATATTGTTATATATTCTACTAGGTAGGTTCCACTGTTTTTGCCTAACCGATAAGCCCATTCACTTTGCCATTTGGTTCTGATTCCCCTAACAACTTGTTGAGGCCAGCGGTTCATGCATAAAATCATACAAATCACCAATCCTATACTAATATCTATAAAGCATGAAATTTATTTCAATGTGTCCAACTTCTTTATATACTTATATTCCAACAAAGCATAATCTGCTTTACAAGTTTCCACAAATAATTGGAATATGGGTAAATTTATGCATAACCTTGTACATAAAGAAGATTATTCTCTTAATTATTTAGTTACGGACAACAAACTATCTTGAATCCGCATGTTTACCTGAAATCTCTTAATTAACACACAATAAAACAGTGCACTTTAAGTATTATATAAAGCCACTTACTCTTTTCTTCCTACTCAGTACTTGCCATTTGATTTAGTGATCCGATATCGAACAGCAACGCAGGTTTAAAGATGGAGTCCAACAGCAAAGGCAGAGGGTTCATCAAGGCGAAGCTGACGCCGCTGTACCGAGCGGTCAAGCCGGCTGCAGCAGCCATGCAATACATCGCCAAGGTTAAGCCAAACCAGGGTTCTTCTACAACAGCTTCGGTCGACTTTCGACTTTCCAGGGAGGACTACATGATTTCACAACCGAAGCGGATCTCGTTCGTTGTACCTGCTGACAAGAACCGTAAAAATTTAAGCCATATCGACAATTTATTCGGCGTTGTCGGCGACGAGTGTGTTGATATTAAGGCTGCAGCTTACATCTCTTCTGTTCAAGAACGTTTCAAGCTTGAAAAACAACTCTAAAACTAATTGAAGTCCCGAGAAATTAGTGACTGAAACACTGATAGATAGAGTTCCGAATTGTGCTGAACTTGGTTAATAAATTCCTTTGACAGTTCAACCATCTGTAATTGTTTCATAGTTGAAGTGCTTTTGACTTAAGATTCAGCAAGGGTCTGATTTCGTAATTTAATTAGATGCATAAATCATGGTCTAATTATTGAGTAAATATAATTGGTCTTTTCAAAGTCACTTTATCTTGCAAGCATACAACTACTACTTTATCAATCATTGGCGATTTAGTCCTAATTATTGTACCATGTGGTAGATTATTTGGACAAGGTCTATAGGTGTCAGACACGCTTAGCGATTCAAGTGTCCAACACGTGGAGTCTTAGAATTGAAGACTTCTCGTGTTCAATTTAATCACTATCAATCTTCTATAATTTTCAAAAATAAACTATATCTAAATTATATTAATTTATTATTTAGATTATTTTTTTACTTTTAACCTAAAAACGAAATAATTTTGTGGTGGTTTGATATTGTTAAATCCTTGAAATGCTTGTAAAAGTGGAATCATCATTGATTGTTCTGAGCTAGGTACAATCCAATACATTTTAGTGCGTTTTGTGTCTAACACCAAAATCATGCTAAAAGGGTATGATTGAAATATATACAAAGCATAATGACCAAAACTAAAATTAGCCCAAACTGTAATAATCTTCGAGTCACTAATCCTTTATGTATATGCTATTGTTCTTTACTTGTTCTTGAATATTGCTACAACAATAGCTACATGCTCAACAACCTACAAACCAGATTTTTATTTGTTTATTACAGTTCATCACTTTAACATCCATTATCCATTATGTCTATAATCATGATATGACAATAAAACGAATCCATCAACCCATTTTAATGGTAGAAAGAAATATTATTCTCTTTGGAGATCTCGAGTTTAAACATTTATGTGTGCATTATCAATGACTACTAAAATTCTGAATAGATACTACCTAATCAAATTCTCTCCATAAATGTTCTCCCAGCATTTGAAATTTCTAAACACGTATTTACCAGGGTACATAGGACCTACAGAAATTACGCAAAAATCACAAGGAAACAATATTTCAAAGTAAAGTCTCAACTTTACACATGCAGACGCAGCTGCTTTACAATTCATTACCTTCTTTTGAATCTTTAATAAAAAGCAATAAAGCAATCTAAAAGAAACCTAGAATTAAAACAATATATCAAAAGCAAATGAAAGAAAATGGCGTTCTCCATAAAGCAAACCCACTAACGTTTCCATTCCTTACCTCCCCATTAAGCTTAAACCCTTCTTTCTCACTAAGTTTAGCATACATTTGTTCCATTGCCCACCCCTACATAATAGAATGCACAACTCTCCATTCTCCCATTTGTAACAGAAGACAAGTTCTCAAACATTCATAAGTTTCCCTTCGAACTAGAGAAAGCAAAAGCAATAAAGAAAGAGAAGAAATGAGTGCAGATTGGGGACCGGTGATCGTTTCGGTAGTTTTGTTCATACTCTTGTCACCGGGGTTGTTGTTTCAACTGCCGTCGAGGACAAGGGTGATACAGTTTGGTAATATGTGCACAAGTGGGATAGCTATCCTGGTTCATGCAGTCATATACTTCTGCATAATCACTATCTTGATCGTTGCTATTGGTGTTCACATACATATTAACTGATTCATACTCTCAACCAAAAAGGGTACTTTGTTTTTCTTTCTTTCTTTTTCATTGGCTCTAATTTTTTTTTTTACTTGGATGAAACTCATGTTCTAGTTTCTTTCATGTTGGCAAGAGAATTCATGACCAGATGTAATAATGAATGATATTTCATGACAAGGTGGTTCAATTTGTACTACGAAATTTACTCAGGCCAAAGATCGTTGATCATTTCAACTTTAACTATGTCCAGTATTTTTGTTTTACTTTACAATTCTTAGCAAAACTAAAGCTCAATTGTCTATGAATTATCATACTATCAAGCAAAATAAAACATGGCGAGGGCTGAATTCCAGCATCCAAAAAACAAAGCTTAACATAATATACCAAAACGAGACGATGTAGCAACGAAATACAAAAAAACAAAGTTTCTTTTTTGTTGTTGTGGTGGGTTTCTTAATTGTAAAAAGGTAAACTTTGGTCATTAAAGATATGTTTGACAAACACTTAATTGGTCCAAAACTGAAAGAAGCTAATACACAGATTGATAAAGAAAATAAAACCCAACACAGATCTTGAATCTCACCGGCACCGGGGGGACTCAGCCAGTGTAGATATGGAGGTGGAGGGCCATGATCAAAACAGCATAGATGGCGAAGAAAAGAAGAGTGTGGATAGCAATGGCCACCGATCTATATTTTAGTATAAAAAAAAATTTTCCGGCCACCGAAGACGGTGGCCGGCGGTGGAAGAACGCCGACGGACGGCTGTCGGCCGGCTAGCTTCTCTCTGTTTTAGAGAGAAGCGAGAGAAAATTCTCTCTCTCAGAGAAGAGAGAGAGAGAGGAAAAAAACGAGAAATGAAGCTGGCCCTTCGGGCCAGCCGGGTTTGGCTTTAAATAGTCCTTTCCGAACGATGTCGTTTCGGGGAGGGCTATTTGTGTAATTTTTTTATTGTTAAATCCCGTCCACCATCCTCAAATTTGTAAACTTTACATTTTAGTCACTAAATCAATTTATAATCCTTTTAATTCGGTTCTTTAATTTTAATTTTATTTATTTTAGTTCTTTATATTAAAATAATATATTTAGGGTAAATAACATATTTAATCCCTTAATTTTAATAATTAATATTTTAATCCCGAGTTTATATTTTTAATTTATTTTAATCTGATATTCAAATTTTAGATAAGTTTTATTTTAGTCACTGAATTAATAAATAAGAAAATAGCATGTTTAATCCCTATAATTTTGATTAATTATGAATTGGATATTTAATTTTAATTTTACTATAATCTAGTCACCAATTTTAAATATTTTCATATAGTTCTAATTGTATTTTTATTGTTTTAATTTTATTTGTTTATATATTTAAATATTTTTATTATTATTATGTAGTCATAAATATATATATAACAAATAATAATTTATTTTTTTCAATAAATTATTTTAATATTTATTTTTCAATATCGAAGAAAAGGGCAGTCTTAATACAACTGGATGTCCTATTCTGGTATTTTAAAATTAAATATTATAAAAAATTATTATTTAATTTTATTCTAATTAATATTTATTAATATCAAAGAAAAGAGCTGTCTTAAGGCACCTAGAAATACTTTTCCGATATTTTTAAATATTTTTTATATAATTTTGAAATAATAAGATTATAAATTAAATATATTTTGAATTTTTAATAATAGAGACAATTTATAATTAAAAAGTACCAATTTTGGGCGTTGTAGGGGTGCTAATCCTTCCCTAAACGTAACCGACCACGAATTCCTTTTTATTATTAAAAAGAACGAATTTTTGGTTATAAACGCAGATCAGTTCATTTTTTAATTGATGTTTTCTTAAAACTCTTTTAAAAAATAATTTTTAGGTATTCGACCTACCTGACCCAAAAGGCCGATGGCGACTCCCAAATTATTTTCAAAAATCATTTATTCACATCAATTTTTCCGCCAAATAAATTTTTCGTATCCGGACGAAAACCGGTTACGACATTATGAAATGAAGAGTCGAAGACCTTCACATACAATTGCAGATCCACAATTCAGTAAATTGTGCCATTTTATTTGGATTGGACACTGGTACGTGGGTTTATACTTCATATAAAAATGGACAAAAAAGCAATAATTGAGTCATCGGAGAAAGAAGCAAAAGCTGGAGTTGGAGTAGCATCAGCGGAGTGGGAATAGGGAAAATTCTAATGCCCATACCCTGTTCATTCTTTAGTTGAGTATTTTCGATGCCAACTTACAAGATGTAATTCATTTTAATTCGGAAATCTCTCGATTTTATCTGTCAAAAATTATCTTATACGAATGGGATGTTACCCATTATACGCTAGAAAATCATAAGAGAAAGTGGATAGTTGGAATGAGAAAAGTAGCCAATGTGAACCTTGATCCGAATAATTAACAAGGAAAGTGCGAAGTAAATAATGGAACGCACCGGAATGGAGGCTCCACTGGTTTGATAGTTACCAAACTCAACAAAACGGGATTGCCGGAATCTGAAAAAGCAGCCCCGGCGATAGCGCTATGAAGAGCAGCACCGCCGCAAAAACTGGATCCCAATCCGACATCTTCTCCAATGCACAAACATGAGAAGGATTTAAGGATTCCCAAAGCTTCATCATGTGACTTCGAGGTGAAACTTCCCGGAACCGTTTGGTGGGGTAGGAAATTTTTGCATTCAATGTTCTTTTTTTGTGTGCATCAAATTAGTTTTTCTTCTTGATTTTTGGTAATATCAGACCTAATTTTCCTACCTTTCATGTCTTATTAAGTAATAAAAAAATAGAAAATTCTGGTGAATGCTTTACCTACACTTTAGTTCCAAGCTGAAGTTTCACTAATTTAGAATTTAATCTAGATTTATTTTGATAATTAATTCAAATATACTAAACACATCATTGTATGCATGTGAATGATGTTCATTTTTATAATGTAACATTTGATTTTTTTTAATAAAATTATTATTTTTAAATAAAATTAATTTAAAATTACATGACCAAATAAGGACAGTAAAACTGGTGGATTAAATGCATAATTTACTGTACGGGTTAGTTCAAGCTGTAAACAGCTTGATATCGTTTAAGTAGGTTTCGAGTTCGAGTCTTTATGTATGTAGAAAAACCTTGCTAGGAGACTCACGCACCAAAACTAAGTGAATAACACGGGTCAATCCTATTTAGTTAGGACAAAGGAGAACAGGGAGGACAACCAAAGAAAAATGCACAGTGTACTTTTTTTAAAGTAAACTTATGAGTATGAGTATTCACTATTCGGTTTTAATTGAATTAATCGATCGAATTAAAATACAGTTCAATTAATTTGATGTTAAATCGATTAACGATTAATAAAATTTTCAAAGTTCAATTAACGGTCAATTTGGTTTGAAATTGATTAATTAACCGAAAATTTAATTATTTAATATATTATATATTATATATATTAAGCTCAAACCCATTAAGAATTTAAATCTAACTATTTTTAACCACATTAGACACATTAAACTTTCAAGACCCAACAAATTTTAATAAAAAATATCTATTAAATTCAAAATAATATAACGAAAAAAATCGATTAATTTGGTCACTGATAAAATTAATCGAACTTTGTTCGGTTCGGTTAATAATTGAAAATTTTCATTCAATTTAATTTTAACTAATTTGATTTGATCGATGATTGAATTAACCGTTTGAACATTCCTACTTATGAACCTATATTGAGAGAGAGGGAGAGAGGGAGAGGGAGAGGGAGAGAGAGAGAGAGAGAAATTGGGTCCAATAGAGAAACTGTAGTTGGCACAGCCCATAGGCCATAACTGTAGGGTCACTTAAGCTAAAATATAGGCTCACAACTATAATACCAAAACTCTGGCTCATAAGGTTTCATTCAAGACCTTGTCTTTGCTAATTATTTAACATAGATTTACACTATCCTAAAAACGAAGTTACATCACGACCCATTGAGTGATTTTAGTGGTTAAAAATGTGTTTTTCTTCTTTATGATATTACGTTTGAGTTGTTACGTCTGCAGGATATGTGCGTTGTCAATGGTTAAAAAAAGATTATGAACATATACTATCTTATAATTATCTCAGACTATTAGAAAAAATGATGTGTCAGAAAACTTATTTAACTAATGTTTAAATAAAAAAAAACAATGGGAACAATATGTAACAACTCAAATAGCATATTTGGATGAATTTGTGGATAAAATTAGAATATTTAAGTGAAGGGACTAATTTAGAACGAAGATCATAATTTGAGGACATGTGATGCAACTAACTCTTATATAAATCTATATTTTTTTAATAAATTTTAAATATAATCCCAATCCTATCTAGACGAGAGAGAGAGAAGGGAATTCCAAGAAAGAATAAAAGAATAAAAGTGCTCTTAATATGTTTATACTTAAATGATATGTAACAACTCAAGTTAAATAAAAGGGGAAAACAAATAAACAATGTATTTTAGGCATCAAGTTGGGGTGTGGTGAGCCTCAGGTTGCGTGCTTTCCCAAACATGTTCTATAACTTTGCTTAAATTCGCTTTTGAATCATTAAAGGACAATGATCCACGTTGTTTACCAACGGCCATCTTAATTATTGCCATTATTTAAACCCCAAATACAAAGTCTTTTGACAGATTAAAAGTCAGTAAACAAACATAATTATGTACAGCACATCGCTCCATAGGATACCTTTAAGCTTTTACATGTGCAACATTATATTAAATGTTTTTCAGATTTTTCATCAATATTCGATATTAGAGGATCCCATTTCCCACAATCAAATCGTCAGAATTTTTAATATAATCCACCATATAAGCAAATTTGATTCTATTATTGTGATTTTATTTCATGTCTATTACATGGCTTCCAAGCACGCCTCAAGTGGGTCATGGAAGATGTTGATGCCGAGAGGGATTGACGACGCTAGTTTTGCCAAGATATCGACCACTCTGTTACACTCACGAGGCACGTGTAGAAGTGATAGAGACCAATCACGGTTACAGAGGTCCATAATATGTGGCAGCAACGATGATACACTCCCTAAACCCGAGTATAATAGACTTTAATTTATTATTAATGAAGACACTGAATTTCGATCGATTAATATTATATTTTATAATATTGTTTTTATTATTATAAATTTATATTTTCATTTATTCATTATTTATGCTACATTTTACAGGTGGTCCAAGATCCATTACAGATACACGTGGCCCAGGAACCCAGATGGTCCAACAGAAGACTCGTTTGGTAATCAAACCAAACCCTAACGCCACATCCCTTGTTTCCAGCCGCGCAAAGACCCCATGCCTCACGAGTCTTCACTGTTCACGCCTCTCCCCCGTACTTCTCGGCAGTAAACCACCTTCGTGGATATACGGGACTCCAACCCCGAAACGTACGACGAACGATACAACCATCATCAACAAACAACAACGCATTAGAGTTATATTTTAAATAGGAGTCTAAAAAATAGTTAGTTTTTCAGTATAAATAGATCCATTTGTAACACTACGAGGGATGATTTTTTTTTTCCAGAAGATAATACCAGAGAGCTTTAGACACAAAATACTCAAAAAAAAAAAATCCACGAAGCAAATCAGAGTTATTGTAATCGTTTCGAAAGGAAATAAAAAGGTAGCAGTGTTTTTACCTTTGTCCATCCGTTTTTTTTGCCTTTGCATGTTGATTTCTAGGCCTTGTACTGCGTTTTGATTCGAAAGACGACCCAGAAAAAAGAAAAAAAACGTTTTCAGCCGATGAACAAGGGGAGAGTTTCAAAACTTTGAAGCTAGATCTACTCCCTGAGGCTCGTTATTTGTTGGATTTTTTTTCATTTTTGAGAAGCGTGGGTAAAGGGCTTTCGAACTGTAAAAAAATAAATTTTTTTTGCCGAAGATGAACGGCGGCGGCGAGGCGGCGCTCGGAGGCCAAAGGCCGGATTCTGGAAAACTTGGCCCATGTTCTTCATGTCTGAAGAACAATGGCGATAGAGAAATGAGAGAAGGAGACGAGGGTTTTTTTTTATTTCTGAAGAAAGGAATGAAACTAAATTTTTTTTTGTTTGAGTCATATATTAAGCCCATTCGACCTGCTTGGACCGTGACCCGACCCGTGTGTTTTTAAAACGCAAATGGAGCAATCTCATTTTTGGTCCCTCGCAGATTTAATGCATTTATTTTGACCCTAAATCCTAATTTAAGCCCTGGTCCTCTCTTAATTTGGTCATGTAATTCGATTTTCCTTTCAATTCAATCCCCCACATTTGACTGTAAATCTCAAACTATCTTTAAATTGGCCCACAATTTTCTTTCTTTTTACATTTTAGTCCTTGTTATATGTATTTAACTATACCGCTTATTATTTATTATTTTGTTTCCTTTTCATCCTTTCCGTTTTTTGTATTTATTATACTTTTTTAGTATCTTATTATACTTTTTTATATAAATATACTGTTTATTTTTATTTATTGTCACTAACGTATATATATATATCTTACTTAGTTTCCTCTCTATTATTATTGTCTATGTACATATTTAGTTATCTTTTTCTATTATATATATTTTTTATTATTACTTAATTATTTTTATTTATTAATCTTATGTATATGTATATTTTTCATTTTATTGATTTTCCTATTATCTTTACCTTTGTTGTTATTTATATTATATTTTATTATATATTTCATGTCATTATTTATATATAGGTATGTAGATGTATTATTATTTTTTATTTACTATGCTTTTTATTATTATATTTTGTTCTATACGTTTTTAACTTTATTTTAATTTCCTACTATTATCTTACTAATATTATATCTTTATATATATCTATTTATATTTTATTATCCCCTAGGTCTTTCTTTTGTCTGCATGTACTCTTTGTCTTTTCTTTTTGACTATTTTTTTTCCTTTTGTTTGTTTCGGTAAGGTGGTAGTTTAAGTCAGTAGGTTAGGTTTTTTTCTCTTCTCCTATTTGATCTTTGAATTTATATGTTTAATTCTGTGCATGTTGTACGCTTTAATTTACTCCCCATTTGCATGTGATTATTTTTGGAATGCTTGACTTTGTCTTCATTATTATTTTAAAATCTTGTGGATGTTTAAGGTCCCATTTAGGATTTGGTTTGAATGTTAGAGTTGTGATTTACTTTATTCATTTTTTCCCTCTCTCATATTTTCTTGGATTTATTATTTTTTTTTAAAAATATATTTTATTTATGTTTTTTTTCCTCTTGATTTATTTAATGTTCATTTACTATTATTATTTTTATCTAACATTTTCGACCTTTTTAATAAGAGTTTCAACCAATCAGAGGTAAGTTTAGGGATCGCTATTTTACCTTTTAATTTAAAGTTACAATTTTTCTTAATTAAGACAACTGGAAATTATGTAGTACCGAAAGGGCGGTTCAAGGGTGCTAATCCTTCCTTGCCCGTAACCGACTCCCGAGCCCGACATATTTCTGGTAAGATGCAGATCAGGTAAGAAATAGGGTATCCGATCAGCCTGTTTATTTTTAAATAAATGATCGGTGGCGACTCCAATCCATATTTTTCAAGTCGAAGCCCAATTTCGGGGCCCAACCCAAAGACGGTTCCGACAGCTTGGCGACTCTACTGGGAACAGGTAAGTGAGTCAGGCTAAGGTAATTTCTAGTTGTCTTTTTAACGAAAATGGTAAGTTTAAATTTTAAGGTAATATTTCGATCCTTTTTACTTACTTTTGATTATATTTTCGAGTAAATAGTTGGACTAATCGTTTTTCTCATGATTTCAGACTTCAAAGTTTTTTTTATCTAAGGCTCTATACCCGAGCTCCAATTCCTATTTTAAGTGGGGGTGAAAGCGACGCCTTCGTGTGAATTTATTCACCGTGCGGGCCTAGCAAGTAGCCTTCGGGATTCATATATCTTATGTCTTCGTGTGAATTTATTCACCGTACGGGCATAAGGGAATGTGTCCCCTCGAGTTTAACTTAGTCCACACAAGCCTGTGATGGGTTTAGGACTAAGGGTCTGGCAAGCCCAAGGGGGCACCGACAGGGAGAACTCGGGTACCGTTTTCTTAAACCTAAACCGGGAAACCATGAAGAATTAGAGCCTACCCCGAAACCACGTTCCAAAACTTAGGATATTTTTACCCTAACCATGTTTTTTTGCGCTTTTTCCTTCCATCATTTTTTTTATTTTGTATTTTTATTTTACTAACGTTTTTGCCTTTGTGTTTGTTTTCTAGCATTTGCATCATTACAAGAGGCTATTGATCCCTAAAAAGCATTTGTTATACACAAAATAATTCGAATTAATGGACAAAGGTGTTGTAATACAAGAGATTGAAAACGCTGAGGCACGACTATGGTCCGAGAAGGCTCAGAAAGAGAAGGGAGACAGTCTTCAGGGAAACTATGTGTCAGAACTGGTTAGTTATGCCGCTGTCAGCCTGAAACAGAATAATGTCCAAGAGCTGCGAAACATTTGGGACAGTTGGAAGAATGAAAGAAAGCAGAAGTTCAGCCAACGATATGGTGATATCGCCCTCTTGCTCCATGTCAAGACTGATGAGCCCTTACTCCGAGCATTAATTCAATTCTGGAACCCTGGATATAGTTGTTTCACCTTTAACCAGGAAGACATGGTGCCTACTATCGAAGAGTATACTACTCTACTGCACTGCGAAAGCATCAAACTAGAGAGGGCATATATTAAACATATCAAGAGTCAGCCCTTCAAGAACGGACTGGCCAAGATTACAGGGGTTGATGAAAAGTGGGTGACTGATCGACTCCGGCACAAAGGTAGCGGGGAAGGAATCGAGTGGATCCATATAAAGCAACTAATGAAAAACCACCCTGATGAGTGGAAGACTATAGACCTTTTTGCACTGGGTCTGTACGGTTTGATCATATTTCCGAAGGCTTTGGGGTGCATTGACGCTGCCGTGGTGGAACTATTTGAGCAACTTTCTAAACGAGTTAACCCAGCACCAGCCATCTTGGCCGAGACCTTTCGATCGCTCAACCATTGCCGAAGAACTGGCGGAGGAAGATTCACCGGGTGCATTCAGCTCCTTCAGGTCTGGATTCACAGCCACTTCTGGAAGACTGACGGGGTTGCCTACCGCCGTTTCAGCACCACCTATTCACCTCTAGGTGAATTTATTACCTTAAAATGGCATGAAGGCGCTTCGAAAGAAAAATGGATGAAGGTCTTTACGCATCTTCAAGACCGAGATATTGTCTGGAGAGCCCCTTGGTTTTTCCTCAGTGATGTTCTTTTTCGATGTGGTGACTCCGACACGGTGACCTTACTTGGACTTTGGGGAGCAGTCGGGTATGCTCCGCTATTAGCACTTAGACAATATGGAGCACGTCAGTTTGTCCCAGCAACGTGCGGGTTAGCTAGGTCAGAGTTTGAGTATCACGGCGACAGCTATAAGAAGATGATCAAAGAAGCAGCCGATTCTTGGAGAAAAGTATTCCGGATGGATGTTGTAGCTGCCAGAAGCATGCTCACTCCGGATTATGTGGAGTGGCGAAGATTGAGAAAGAATGAAAACATCCATGTGCCAAACTGTGATGACACCCGAACCATGGAAGAACATCTCAGGCATGTCCCTTCTGAACTCGAGATAGCCAAGACCGAGTTTGAAGCCGTAAATAATGAGCTGAAGCAAAGGATAAAGGAACTTGAAGCTGAACGTTATCAGTGGAAGCTTGATGCTGACTCCCAAAAAGATCGGGCAGAAAAATTGGAAAAAGAACAAAAAAGAGTCCGTTTTGAGCTCGAAGACTTGAGAAAGGGGTATCAAGATAAGGTCAAGGATAACTCCAAGTTGAAGGTAACCTCTGAATACTGGAAAGACGAAGCTCATAGCCTGAAAAGGAAGTTCGAGGGGCCTGATGAGAGAGCTTGGAAGAACAACGAAGACTGCCCAAAGACGCTTGGCAGATAGTCAATATCAGAACCAGCGCTTGAGAGTTCGGGTAGCTGACTTAGAAAAACAACATGAGAAAGATGGCAAGACAATAGCTGAGTTAGAAGCTATTGTAGATGGGTTCAAGAGGCAAGCAGACGAGCTTCAGATGGTGCCTTTCGACGGAGGATTACAATGGCGTTTCCGTTGGGAACAAGCACAGCGAAGGGTGAGGGCCCGAGACGCAACCATCCGAGATTTCCTGGATCAAGTGCAAAAAGCAGCCCGTCATCTTCACAGCCTAGCAAGGGAAGCGGGTGTGGTTCGACAAGGCATTCAACCAGTGACAGATGAAGGCAGAAGACTTGTCAACCTACTGGAAGCTGTTCGGGGTCTAGAGGATTTAGTCCAAATGTACCTTTAATCTGTTTTTTATGTCTCTTAAAAGATAAGACATTTTTGTCTAAACAAGGGTTATTTATAATAATGAACACTTTTCTGGATCAATGCCTCCAATTGCATACATCATGCATTGCATTTCTTGCATTTTATATTTCATGTCTGTTTATTTTATATTTTTTCCATGTTTTTACATTCGTATTAACTAACAGAACATGTCTCAGACACCGAGCTTACCACCACAAGCATCAGATACACATCACCCGCATAATACTCGAACAAAAAAGAGACAAATGGAAGCCAGAATGGAGAAGATCGAAGAGCACATGGCAAGACTTCAAAAGGAACTAGAAGATAAGATGGCTCAGAACAGTGAAAGTACTCTTGAGTCCATTAAGAAAAATCAGGAGTCCTTGGTCGACCAAATCGTAGCCAAGTTGTCGGTCTACAGCAAGCTAGTGCATCAGGGGCATTTCTTCCGAGGGAGTGGCCATACCACCAACCCCGCAAGTGGTTATCTCACCCGGAATATTACACGGGGACGCATCTGCTACTAAAGGGAAAGCAGCACTACCCGGGGACTCATTCGTTACCAAAGCGAAAGTTGCACCTGCTGTGAAGATACAAACTTCTACAATCATCCCTGATGACCATCCGAATGATTATCATGTCCCAGACTTTGATGAGGAAGATAAAGCCAAAAAGATGGAAGAAAAGATAAAAATATTAGAAGATCAAATAAAGATGGTCCAGGGAGACCATGATTATTATGGAGTGGACGCAATGGAGCTGAGCCTAGTTCCAGACTTGGTGCTTCCACCAAAGTTTAAAGTTCCTGAGTTTGAAAAGTTCGACGGGAACAGTTGCCCTTCAGCCCATATCACTATGTTCTGCCGAAAGATGACAGGATATGGCGGGAATGACCAACTCCTGATCCATTGTTTTCAGGAGAGCCTGTCCGGTTCAGCTATTCGGTGGTACAACCAGCTTAGCCGAACTCATATCAAGACGTGGAAAGACTTAGCCAAGTCTTTCTTGGAGCAGTATAAGCATATCAACGATATGAGACCAGACCGGGTCATGTTACAAAGCCTAGATAAGAAACACAATGAGAGTTTCCGACAGTACGCACATAGATGGAGGGATTTATCTGTGCAAGTTCATCCGCCCTTGGATGAAAAGGAAACAAGAAAGCTATTTGTACAAACCTTGAAGGCACCTTACTTCGGGCACTTGGTAGCAATCACGTCGGGAAGTTTCTCAGATTTGGTCATTGCCGGTGAAATGATCGAGTTGGCCATTAAACAAGGAAAGATTGAGGGAGGAGACTCCAGTAAAAAACCTCCCATGAAGAACAAAGAGCGAGAGATCAACAATGTAAACACCTACAGTGTCAGCAAGGGAGTTACGATCTCAAGCTCAAATTCCACAGCAGCTGTACCATCCGGTACTTCTAGACAGAACCAGAGAGAACCAAGAAGAGAAAGGGAAAGGGAGCAATTTGACCCCATTCCCACGACGTATAAAGAATTATACCAACAGCTCTTCGACACTCATGCAGTGTCGCCTTATCCTATGAATCCAATAAATCCCTCTTACCCGAAATGGTATGACGAGAGCGCTCACTGCGAATACCATGGCGGTGTGCAGGGGCATTCGATTGAAAGTTGTCTCGCATTCAAGAGACTTGTGCAACGAATGAGAAACAAGAATTGGATCACTTTCAACTCCGGAGCACCAAACGTCGCCCAGAATCCCTTGCCCAATCATCAGGAGACAGGAATCAATGCCATTACTACTGAAGGGGGAAGGAGAATTAAATCAAGTGTTTCGGAAATCAAATCTCCTTTGGCTTGGGTATGGAGCCAAATGGTAAAGGCAGGATTTCTTGCACCATATCCAGATACGACAGAAAATGAAGGCGGTAACCATTGTTGTTACCATAACAAAGAAGGGCATAAAGTGCAAGATTGCCCGGAGTTCAGATTGTTAGTCCAGCTCATGATGGATCGAAAGGAGCTGGAGTTTTATAAAGAAATTCAAGAGTCCTTGGAAGCAGATGTTTGTGCTACTGGAGAATCATCAGATAGAAAATTTGGTAGGGGTAGTCCTTTGATAATTACCCCTAAGGCAAGTATGACAGTGACAACACCAGCCAAAGTGGTAATCTCCGCACCTCGTCCTTTTCAATATAAGGACAATCGGCAAGTGCCATGGAAGTACGAGTGTCAGGTGAGTACTTCCGGAGGAGGTAATAGTAAGGTGGGGCAAAGACCACTGGAGCCATTCAAAGAAGATGTGCTAGTTGTCAATGAACCTATAAAGGAAGAAGAAGCTAAAGAGTTCATCAAGATCTTGAAGCACAGCGAGTACAACATTGTAGAACAGCTCCATAACTTACCTACACGTACTTCAATGCTAGCACTATTTTTAAGCTCGGAAGCACACCGAGAAGCGTTGTTGAATGTCCTTAATCAAACATTCGTGCCACAAGACATACCAGTCAGCAAAATGGATCGACTGGTGAATAATATTCAAGCTGATAATCTCATCTCGTTTTCAGATGATGAGATTCCATCAGGAGGAAGAGGCCGAATGAAGGCGTTACACATTACTACCTACTGTAAGGGGCACGCTTTACCAAGTGTCTTAATCGATAATGGTTCAGCCCTGAACGTGATACCGTTGATTACATTGAAGAGGCTACCAATAGATACCTCTCATATGAGAGCTTGTCAGAATGTGGTCCGAGCATTTGATGGGACCAAAAGAGAGGTAATCGGAAAGATCGAGGTACCATTGACCATTGGACCAGCCACCTATGATGTTGAGTTCCTTGTGATGGTTATCATGCCGTCCTATAGCTGTCTTTTGGGAAGGCCGTGGATTCATCAAGCAGGTGCAGTACCCTCCATGTTGCACCAGAAAGTTAAATTTGTCATTGATGGGGCCTTAGTAATTGTCAACGCTGAGGAAGATATCGTGGCAAGCGTGACCACGGAGGCTCCATACATCGAAGTAGACGAGGAAGCGGTAGAATGTTCGTTCCGCTCCTTGGAATTTGTGAATGCCACATTCATGGCAGAAGGAAAGAGAATCCCAAGACCTCGACTCTCCAAATGCACAAGGATGGAGATCAAGCAAACCCTAGGCCGAGGCGCAAGAACCGGGAGAGGTTTTGGGAAATATTTGCAAGGAATGATCAATCATGTCCGTCCTATCCCAAAATTAGACCAATTTGGGCTCGGTTTTCAGCCCGGTTATCATGAAAAGAGAAAGGAAATCCAAAAGAACCGGGAGAGAAGGTTGGCCAGATTAACTGGAAACAAACTCCAATGGAAGCCTATGACATTCCCGCCGCTCTTCAGAACATTCAAGTCAGGTGGTTATGTGTTTGAGACCACCATATCCGAGTTAGAAACGGCTCTGGAAGATCTGAGCGTTAATGCCGTGACCACAAAAGATGTTGAGAACAGAGATAGATCCGGGATATGCCCTCTGCCACATGGGTTTGTACCTAGCAGTTGGTCGGCGGAAGAACTACCTGTAGTTTACAAGAATCTTTCAGAGTAATATTCGAACTATCCCTGTTTGCCTATACCCGGGGCAATAGGTGATCTTTTGTAAGGGTAAATAAACATTTGGTTTAAGTTTAATAAAAGATGCATTTTTCTTCTCCATGGCAAACAAAATTTCTTTTATTCATTATCTATCTCCTTCATTCCAGTACTTCATTTCCAGTTACTCTCAAAGTTAGTTCTTGACCGTTCCGTGTGGGATATTATCCTCTCACACATACATATCTTCCTCCTTTCAGGTTCCCAGATAACGATAATGTGGGCACTGATGATCCTGATCTAGAGGTGGATTTTGAATCAACCATTTGTCTTGGGGAATTTGATGAATGCGATAATGAAGAGGAGTACAACTTGCCTACTGAATTATTGAGAATGATAGAAAGAGAAGAAAAGCAAATACTGCCACATGAGGAGGCGATCGAAATCTTAAATTTGGGCACTGAGGAAGATCGAAAAGAGGTCAAAATCGGCACAACTCTTTCGACTGAAGCAAGAAAAAACCTGATAGTCTTACTTCAGGAGTACGGAGATGTGTTTGCTTGGTCGTATCAAGACATGCCGGGACTAGACACAGATATGGTAGTTCACAAACTGCCAATCAAACCAGAATTCAAACCTGTGCAGCAAAAACTGAGAAGAATGCGACCAGAAATGCTCCTTAAGATCAAGGAGGAAGTCAAGAAGCAATTTGATGCCGATTTTCTCCAAGTAGCCAAATACCCTGAGTGGGTGGCCAACATAGTGCCAGTGCCGAAGAAGGACGGGAAAGTACGCATGTGTGTCGATTACCGGGACCTTAATAAGGCCAGTCCCAAGGACAACTTTCCTCTGCCACACATAGACACTCTGGTGGACAATACGGCCGGGAACGCCTACTTTTCATTCATGGATGGATTTTCGGGGTACAATCAGATCAAGATGCATCCCGAAGACATGGAGAAGACCACTTTCATCACAATGTGGGGAACTTTCTGTTATAAAGTGATGCCTTTCGGATTAAAGAATGCTGGGGCAATATATCAGAGAGCTATGGTGACCCTATTCCACGACATGATTCACAAAGAGATCGAAGTTTATGTTGACGACATGATTGTTAAGGCACAAACCGAGAATGAACATGTCAAGAATCTGAGGAAGCTCTTCCAGAGATTAAGAAAGTTCCAACTGAGACTAAACCCTAGCAAATGTACCTTCGGGGTAACATCTGGAAAACTATTAGGCTTTATAGTCAGCAGGAGAGGCATACAGGTCGATCCTGATAAGGTTAAGGCTATCCAGAATCTACTTCCACCACGAACCCAAAAAGAAGTCCGAGGTTTTCTGGGCAGACTAAACTACATAGCTCGGTTTATCTCTCAGTTAACCGACAAATGTGACCCCATCTTTCGTCTCCTCCGAAAGAATAGCCCTGGAGCATGGGATAAAAACTGTCAGATTGCATTTGAGAAGGTAAAAGAGTACTTGTCTCGCACTCCTGTCCTGATGTCCCCTATCCCAGGAAAACCTCTGTTTTTGTATCTCTCCATATTCGAGAGCTCCATGGGGTGTGTCCTGGGTCAACACGACGAGTCTGGGAAGAAGGAAAGAGCCATCTACTACTTAAGCAAGAAGTTCACCGATTGCGAGGTCCGATATCCTCCTATTGAGAAGGTTTGTTGTGCCCTAGTCTGGGCTACAAAAAGACTTCGACAATACATGTTGTATCACACCACTTGGCTGATTTCCAAGTTAGACCCACTAAAATACATGATGGGTGTACCTGCTCTATCCGGAAGGTTAGCCCGATGGCAGATGCTTTTGTCTGAATTTGACATCGAATACATGAGCCAAAAAGCGGTAAAAGGCAGCGCCATATCCGATTTTTTGGCAAGTAGAACTGATGAGAGCTATGAGCCGCTGGACTTTGATTTCCCAGACGAAGACTTAATGGCCATATCTTTGGAGGAAGCAAGCATTTCAGCGGACAGTTCCTGGAGAATGCAGTTCGATGGGGCATCAAATACACTAGGACATGGCATCGGGGCAATCCTAGTCTCCCCAGAAGGGAGTCACTACCCATTTACCAGCAGACTGAACTTTGATTGTACCAATAACATGGCAGAATATGAAGCCTGTGTCTTGGGAATTCGGGCTGCACTGGGCAAAATATAAAGACTTTGCGGGTGTATGGAGACTCAGCCTTAGTAATCTATCAGCTCCGAGGAGAGTGGGAAACCAAGGATATAAAGCTGTTAGAGTACCGAAAGCTAGTGTTGGATCTGCTCGAAGGGTTCGACGAAGTCACCTTCCACTACGTGCCTAGAGAAGAAAATCAAATGGCTGACGCTTTAGCTACCTTGGCAGCCACATTCAAGGCTGGCGGGGAGTCTGAAATGATGCCAATTAACATGCAGTCGTATGAGTACCCAGCTCATTGTTACCAAATTGAAGAAGTCAAAGACACTAAGCCTTGGTACTACGACATTCTGCAGTATATCAAGCATCGGAGTTATCCAGAAAAAACCACTGAAATCGAGAAGAGAACCCTTAGAAGGTTGGCAGCTGGATACGTCCTTGACAGAGAGGTTTTATACAAGAAAGGCCATAACCAAGTTCTGTTAAGGTGCGTCGATGCTGAAGAGGCAAAAATGATAGTGGAAGAAGTACATGATGGAGTTTGTGGAGCACATGCAAATGGGCATATGATGTCAAGACAAATAATGAGATGCGGATATTTTTGGTCCACACTGGAAAGCGATTGCATCAACTATGCTAGGAGATGTCATAAATGTCAGATTTATGGAGACAAGATAAATGTTCCACCCCATCCGCTTCATGTAATGACGTCACCATGGCCTTTCTCTGTGTGGGGCATGGACGTTATCGGGCAAATCCATCCGAAGGCTTCGAATGGTCACCGTTTCATTCTCGTAGCAATTGACTATTTCACGAAATGGGTAGAGGTTGCGTCATATGCCAGTGTCACTCAGTCCACTATTTGTAAGTTTCTGAAGAAAGAAATTATATGTCGGTATGGTCTACCTTAAAGGATTATCACCGATAACGCAACAAACTTGAACAACAAGATGATGAGTGCTGCTTGCGAACAGTTCAACATAAAACATCACAATTCCACTGCTTACAGTCCAAAGATGAACGGAGCAGTAGAAGCAGCAAACAAAAACATTAAGAAGATAATGGAGAAAAAGACTGAAACTTACAAAGACTGGCATGAGAAGTTGCCTTTTGCTTTGTTCGCTTATCGAACCTCGGTACGAACTTCGACTGGGGCAACTCCATTTTCATTAGCCTATGGAATGGAAGCAGTGCTACCCATTGAAGTCGAGATTCTGTCTCTCAGGGTCTTGTCAGAAGTTAAACTGGATGATGCAGAGTGGGCACAATCCAGATATGATCAGCTTAATCTGATAGATGAAAAAAGACTGAAAGCCATTCATCATGGTCAAATCTATCAGAAACGAATGATCCGAGCACATGACAAAAAGGTGCGCCCAAGAATATTCCGCGAGGGAGATCTGGTGCTAAAAAGAATTTGGCCAGTCCAGAAAGATTTCCGAGGAAAATGGACGCCAAATTGGGAAGGACCTTATGTCATGAAAAAGGCTTTCTCCGGAGGAGCCCTCATCCTGACTGAAATGGACGGACCTGAATTGCCACATCCCATCAACTCGGACGCAGTCAAGAAATACTTCGCTTAGGATGAAAACCCGAGAGGGCGTCCTAAGTCGGAAAAAAAAAAGTTTAGGGTGAAAACCCGAAAGGGCGCCCTAAATTGAGAAAAGAAAAAAGAAGGGAAAATAAGGTGGGTTCAAGATGAAAACCCGTAAAGGGCGTCTTGCAACCAAGGATGAGTCCAAGTTAAAAACCCGGAAAGGGCGATTTGGATATTAATAGTGGAAACATCCCAGCGCAGGAATCTTCTTCAAACTCAACAGATCGGAAAAATGTCTCACTCTCCCAAACGTTGTCGCATTTTCAAAAATCCTTTGGCAAAGGCTGCATTCAAGGTCACCAAACGACTTTTCAGCTCAGAAGTGCCCACATTATCGAGATCTAAGACGTTCATTTACACATCAATCGTGTATTCGTTTTCTAGAATGTTTGCCATGTATTATTTGTTCTTCTCATCCCTTATGAATAAAGACCATCTTTCCTCCAATTCCTTTTGAGTATCTTGAATTAGATTTAAACCTAATGATTTATTTATTTTTTATGAAAGATAATCGCATATTACTGTACAAAAATTCATTGAAAAGTACAGGTACCCAGAAGCCGATCAAGGCTCATGCACATGCTTGAGATGGTTGAGGAGCATCTCCAAAAAAAAAAAAAAAAGAATGTGCACATCAGATTCAAACGTTTGAAGAATTCAAGATCAGAGATCGGAACTTCAAGCTTTCAAAATCGAGAGTCAACAACGACAGGCCATCAGAGATCGAGATTTCTCTCCAGATCCCAGAATAACATATGTTGCTTATACATTTTAGGCATACCTAAGAGCATGACATCCATACCATCGCATATATGCATACCTTTGCAGGTTTTACCCAGAGCCAATTTCAACTTCACAACGAAGGATATTGGACTCCAGACAACGCATGTTCAACTTCACGACGAAGGGACCACTGGTTGTCAATAAACATTTCTTAATTTCAGAGCCAATTTCAACTTCACAACGAAGGATATTGGACTCCAGACGACGCAAGTTCAACTTCACGACGAAGGGACCGCTGGTTGTCAACAAACGTTTCTCAATTTCAGAGCCAATTTCAACTTCACAACGAAGGATATTGGACTCCAGACAACGCAAGTTCAACTTCACGACGAAGGGACCGCTGGTTGTCAACAAACATTTCTCAATTTCAGAGCCAATTTCAACTTCACAACGAAGGATATTGGACCCCAGACAACGTAAGTTCAACTTCACGACGAAGGGACCGCTGGTTGTCAACAACCATTTCTCAATCCCAGAGTCAATTTCAACTTCACAACGAAGGATATTGGACTCCAGACAACGTAAGTTCAACTTCACGACGAAGGGACCGCTGGTTGTCAACCAACATTTCTCAATTTCAGAGCCAATTTCAACTTCACAACGAAGGATATTGGACTCAAGACAGTATAAGTTCAACTTCACGACGAAGGGACCGTTGACTGTCAAATTCAGAGCCAATTTCAACTTCACAATGAATGATATTGGACTCCGGAACAATACTTGGATTTCAACTTCACGACGAAGGATTTCCAATTCTCAGGCTCAAATTCACGACGAAGGAGCTATATACAATACCAACTTCACAAACAGATTGATCCAACTTCGCGACGAAGGAGTCATCTGTAAACACCACAACGCCATAGTCTTCAGATCAAGGGTCACCTTCACGACGAAGTACCTTGAACCAGAAGATGATTCAGAGGCCACTTGTCAAAAGCTTTGAGCTCGTCTTCAACTTCGCAACGAAGGATTTCGTGCTCATAATCTTCCAGTTTTGACTCAACCCCACGACAAGGGAGTCATTTCTTGATCAAATTTCAACTCTGTGACAGAGGATAGTTGATATTGACGAAATTTGTGTCTTTTAATCTTTGCTCTATTGTCGTTACACGATAATGAGCAAAGAGGGGCAGCTGAAGACTCTGAATTTCGATCGATTAATATTATATTTTATAATATTGTTTTTATTATTATAAATTTATATTTTCATTTATTCATTATTTATGCTACATTTTACAGGTGGCCCAAGATCCATTACAGATACACATGGCCCAGGAACCCAAATGGTCCAACAGAAGACTCGTTTGGTAATCAAACCAAACCCTAACGCCGCATCCCTTGTTTCCAGCCGCGCAAAGACCCCATGCCTCACGAGTCTTCACTGTTCACGCCTCTCCCCCGTACTTCTCGGCAGTAAACCACCTTCGTGGATATATGGGACTCCAACCCCGAAACGTACGACGAACGATACAACCATCATCAACAAACAACAACGCATTAGAGTTATATTTTAAATAGGAGTCTAAAAAATAGTTAGTTTTTCAGTATAAATAGATCCATTTGTAACACTACGAGGGAGGATTTTTTTTTTCCAGAAGATAATACCAGAGAGCTTTAGACACAAAATACTCAAAAAAAAATCCACGAAGCAAATCAGAGTTATTGTAATCGTTTCGAAAGGAAATAAAAAGGTAGCAGTGTTTTTACCTTTGTCCATCCGTTTTTTTTTTGCCTTTGCATGTTGATTTCTAGGCCTTGTACTGCGTTTTGATTCGAAAGACGACCCAGAAAAAAGAAAAAAAACGTTTTCAGCCGATGAACAAGGGGAGAGTTTCAAAACTTTGAAGCTAGATCTACTCCCTGAGGCTCGTTATTTGTTGGATTTTTTTTCATTTTTGAGAAGCGTGGGTAAAGGGCTTTCGAACTGTAAAAAAATAAATTTTTTTTGCCGCCGATGAACGGCGGCGGCGAGGCGGCGCTCGGAGGCCAAAGGCCGGATTCTGGAAAACTTGGCCCATGTTCTTCATGTCTGAAGAACAATGGCGATAGAGAAATGAGAGAAGGAGACGAGGGTTTTTTTTTTATTTCTGAAGAAAGGAATGAAACTAAATTTTTTTTTGTTTGAGTCATATATTAAGCCCATTCGACCCGCTTGGACCGTGACCCGACCCGTGTGTTTTTAAAACGCAAATGGAGCAATCTCATTTTTGGTCCCTCGCAGATTTAATGCATTTATTTTGACCCTAAATCCTAATTTAAGCCCTGGTCCTCTCTTAATTTGGTCATGTAATTCGATTTTCCTTTCAATTCAATCCCCCACATTTGACTGTAAATCTCAAACTCTCTTTAAATTGGCCCACAATTTTCTTTCTTTTTACATTTTAGTCCTTGTTATATGTATTTAACTATACCGCTTATTATTTATTATTTTGTTTCCTTTTCATCCTTTCCGTTTTTTGTATTTATTATACTTTTTTAGTATCTTATTATACTTTTTTATATAAATATACTGTTTATTTTTATTTATTGTCACTAACGTATATATATATATATCTTACTTAGTTTCCTCTCTATTATTATTGTCTATGTACATATTTAGTTATCTTTTTCTATTATATATATTTTTTATTATTACTTAATTATTTTTATTTATTAATCTTATGTATATGTATATTTTTCATTTTATTGATTTTCCTATTATCTTTACCTTTGTTGTTATTTATATTATATTTTATTATATATTTCATGTCATTATTTATATATAGGTATGTAGATGTATTATTATTTTTTTATTTACTATGCTTTTTATTATTATATTTTGTTCTATACGTTTTTAACTTTATTTTAATTTCCTACTATTATCTTACTAATATTATATCTTTATATATATCTATTTATATTTTATTATCCCCTAGGTCTTTCTTTTGTCTGCATGTACTCTTTGTTTTTTCTTTTTGACTATTTTTTTTCCTTTTGTTTGTTTCGGTAAGGTGGTAGTTTAAGTCAGTAGGTTAGGTTTTTTCTCTTCTCCTATTTGATCTTTGAATTTATATGTTTAATTCTGTGCATGTTGTACGCTTTAATTTACTCCCCATTTGCATGTGATTATTTTTGGAATGCTTGACTTTATCTTCATTATTATTTTAAAATCTTGTGGATGTTTAAGGTCCCATTTAGGATTTGGTTTGAATGTTAGAGTTGTGATTTACTTTATTCATTTTTTCCCTCTCTCATATTTTCTTGGATTTATTATTATTATTTTTTTTTTAAAATATATTTTATTTATGTTTTTTTCCTCTTGATTTATTTAATGTTCATTTACTATTATTATTTTTATCTAACATTTTCGACCTTTTTAATAAGAGTTTCAACCAATCAGAGGTAAGTTTAGGGATCGCTATTTTACCTTTTAATTTAAAGTTACAATTTTTCTTAATTAAGACAACTGGAAATTATGTAGTACCAAAAGGGCGGTTCAAGGGTGCTAATCCTTCCTTGCCCGTAACCGACTCCCGAGCCCGACATATTTCTGGTAAGATGCAGATCAGGTAAGAAATAGGGTATCCGATCAACCCGTTTATTTTTAAATAAATGATCGGTGGCGACTCCAATCCACATTTTTCAAGTCGAAGCCCAATTCCGGGGCCCAACCCAAAGACGGTTCCGACAATTAATAACATATTTTCTATTCTAAAACTAACACTAATAAATTTCATAGTCTAATTCTAATCATAAGTTTTTGGATTTTCATCTATAAAAGAACACATGAGCAACAGATTCACATATTAAATCTGGTTATTATTTTTGTATATTACTCTTAGATTCAACATCATTTTGAATGCTCATAACAAGTATAACAGAAGGGAATGATGCACGCTCATCTCATGAAAAAATATTAATCAAACCTATTTTTTCAAAAGGAAAAATATTTTAAAAAATATAATATCTTTAAATCCACATATAGATGGATCATGCAATATTATTTAAAGTATAACCAATAAAAACAACATTAATAGTCTTTGGGTATGATGGTACTCTTTTTGAAAACAAATGAAGCTATTTTTTGCTAAGAATCCTAGACTCAAGTATTGAATATTAGAAACATTCAGGAACAGACGCAAGATTTTATATTAGGAGAGACGAATTTATAAAATTTTAAGTATAGACGAACTTATAAAATTTTAGAGGAACGGAAACATATTTTCAATAAAAAATATAAAAAAAATCTAAAATATATAAGAATTTAAAAATTTTAAGGTACGACCACCCACCCCTCCCCTCTGGATGCATCTTTTATAATATTACTCTTTTACACTATCAATATATCTCAAAGTATCGATTTTAGAGTTTAAACTTGCAACTTCTCCATGAAAGTATAATTTTACTTTTTATTTGAATGTTCTAGTCATTATTATTATTAAAAAAATGTTTTATGAATTTTGGCAGTAAAATATCTAAAATTCTAGAATATCTGTTGGGGTCAGGTTGTATTGTTACTTGAACTTTAAAATCACATGCCAGTTTTTTGCAGCCATTAATCAAGGTTGGTAGGCAGGCTCCATCACTTTTTCAAATGTAAAGGAGATAAATCTTAGAGTAGTGAGTTATTGCAACATATGCTCCCAAACTATAAACTTCCTTTTAAATTAATCCTTAAATTTTTGAATATTTTAATTTCATCCTCAAACTATGATTCTTATTCTAAATTAGTCCTTAAACTTTTGAGCATTCTGAGTTCATCCCTAGACTATGACCCTCTTTCTAAATTAGTCCCCAAACTTTTGAATATTCTAATTTTATCTCCAAAGTTCAAATTCATCCAAATGTGTAATTAGTTTCAACCATAGTTTAACCTAAAATTTGTTTTTTTTTCTAACATATAATAATAAAACTTGGTGCAACTATTTTATGAACAAGGGATGTGATTAATATACGTGTATAGTTTGGGGTCAAATTGGAATGTTCAAAAAGTTTGGGGGACCAATTTAGAATGAAAGCCATAGTTTGGGGATGAAATTAAAATGTTCAAAAGTTTGGGGACTAATTTAGAATGATAGTTATAGTTTGGGGATGAAATTTAAATATTTAAAAGTTTAGGGATCAATTTAAAACACGAGTCATACTTTAAACACATATTATGCAATTAACTCTAAAATTATTAATAAGCTTTTATTTAATATGTAATTTAAGATGCGAATTTAAATTTTTAACGGATAAATAAAATTAAAATTTCATGAATCGAACTATTTCCTGTTACATATTTTTATTAAATCTTCACATATACACAAATATAGGTGTTAAATTTCCATATGTTTCATCATTGAGGTTGACAGGTGATATACTAAGACATTGACTCATCAAACCTGTTCTAGGTTTCACCTAACAATCTCATGGATCATGATCTCATTAAATATGTGAAGAAATCTCATGGATCTTCCATTTCGATTCCTTTCTTATTACATCATAACATATACAAAGTCATACATCACGATTTTTCTATGTTTTTTTATTCTTTAAACTATTAATTTAAATCTTTTTATCCAAGGATTGATGCTTGACTTCGTGTTAAATAGAATGATCTATTAAAATTTTAAGTTGTATGAACTTATAAAATTTTAGGAGATAAAAACATATTGTTTTTATAAAAAAAATATAAAAATATATTAGAATTTAAAACTTTTACAAGGATAATTGTCCTCATAGACCTCACCTGCCTCTCCGATCCATCTCTGTTTATATCAGTGTCAAGATCTCTTTATAGTTCTTTTTTTCAAACAAGATCTCTTTATAGTTGATTTTCTTGACTCTTGATTTTTTTTTGGATAAGTAAAAATTTTATTATCCAAAATAGCATAGTTTTACTACAATCCAATCAACCAATCAATACAAATAAAACTATGCACAACAATACAAAATCAATGATTGGTAGAACTATAAGCCCCAAGCATTACATAGGTTAAGATTAGTACTATAAAGTCTATTGAAGTTTTTCCCCCTAAGACTAAACCGAACAACATCAATGATTTCATTAAGCAAGTTTTCAGCAGGTCTTGACCGATTCTGGAAGATACGCTGATTCTTTTCCTGCCAAACAGTATAAATAAAAGCAGACCAAGCAATTTTCAAAATGAAGGTGAGAAGAGACTTCCCTTTCCATGAGTTGATAGCTGTATGAACTGTTTCCTCCCAATCCAAGTTCGAAGGATGATAAAAAATAATCAAAACCATTTTAAGATGTTGAGGACGAAATTTGAACAATTAAAAATATTAAGGATTGGAGTAGAATTAAAGTACACAAGTGGAAATCGTGGTCAGGGATGAACTTATGGCTCATTAAAAATGTTAGTTTATTTTCTTAAATGTTAACACCAAATATGCATTAATATAAAATATATTAAATATTGAAATAATATTTACTCAATAATTTTTTTATTATTCTAATAATCAAAATTAAGCTTAATTCCGTGTATCACGGCAGTAGTTAATCTTTCTTTAGAGGTGATTGTCTTGATTTGTCAATTAGCTAAGGATGAAATAAAATCATTTTAGGATGCTGAGGATTCAAATGGAGCAATTCAAATGTTAAGGACTGAAGTAAAATTAAGATAGAAAATGGAAATCATGGTCCTGAATGAACATGGAAAAGATTCTTTTTAATCCCGACCTAACACAGAAGAAGTCTTCAGTTAAGGCGTGGGCACGACTTATTTATCATGAGCTACCGTAGAAGAAGTCTCCAGTTAAGGCGTGAGCACGGCTTATTCATCCAGAACTACCGCATAAGAAGCCTTCAGTTAAGGCGTGGGCACACCATCTATCCACTTAGTTCGATTTTATCGGTTTTTCCAGTAATTATTTTTTAGATTGGTTTTCGGCTTTTATTAGATCAGATTGTCCATGATATCTTTATTTGATTGTAGCATACTCTGTTTCACTGGGTAATAAAATTCAATTTATCAAAAAAAAAATTATTTTCTTCCTAACTTTTCCTTTGCACCTTATGTGGTATATATATTCTTTGAAAGCTGTCAAATCAATGAAAACACAGGACAAAGGCACGTATAAAAAACGGACTTAAGAACGTAATAAAAAAATGTGATAAAAATAAAAATATTTTAATATTAAATATTTATGGTTTTGTCATTTATGATTTTTAAGTTCGTATGTGTATATATATATAACATTTATTGTATATAAAAATACAACTTTGTATTACTCATGAAACAAAATTGATATTTATAGATCAGTGAGTGGGAGATTGATTCATAAGCATACAAACTGCAACAATCGGTAATATTTTGTTTGTGTTCGTAGGAAAACATAATGGGCAGAGGAAAACAGAGACAGAGACAGATGCTATGATTGTGAAGTTATAATCTTGAACGTGGCATTCCTGAAAACATAAATAGTAAGTTGCAGTTACCGTAAATGTCTAGAACAAGAACCCGGAATTACCGCGATTAGAACCAAAAACTAACGCAAGAATTTTGTCCCAGAACGAGACATCACCCAAACTGTTTAACCCCATGACTGATGACCCAAAAGAAACCAGTCTTCTTCTTTTTTCATTCTCTCAGACAAAGAAACCAAGTTATCATCAGCATCCTTTGACACCTTTCCCCTTTTGTCGTTTTGGGACAAACATGTCTAACCCACAAAGTTTCCGCCTTTAAAAAGATCTGTTTTTCCATTAAAAATCCATATTTTCGTAGACTTGGCTTGTCGAGCATTGGGTTGAAGCAATATCTTCTTCTTCTGGTGGTGGTTTTGTAGACACAGAGCAATGGGAAAATTGAAAGAAAGCGTTCAAGCTTTTGTGAATAATAGATGGCTGGTATTCGTTGCTGCAATGTGGATACAATCTTGTGCTGGTGTTGGGTATGTATTTGGTAGCATATCACCAGTTATAAAGAGTTCATTGAATTATAATCAAAGGCAGCTTTCCAAGCTGGGTGTGGCTAAAGATCTTGGAGATAGTGTTGGGTTCTTAGCTGGGAGCTTATCTGAGATATTGCCTTTATGGGGGCTTTGATTGTTGGTGCTCTGCAGAATCTTATTGGTTATGGTTGGGTTTGGTTGATTGTTACTGGGAGAGCTCCAGTTTGCCTTTGTGGGCTGTAAGTATCGATTTCATACCTGAAATTTGAAAGTTTCTTTGTTTTCCTGCTATTTGCCTGGACATGGTTTGATCCTATGTTTCTTTTTAACTTATGAAGTTTGGTCTTTTCAATCTCCTATGAGTTTGTAGCCATCTTTGCTGCATGTTGAGTCATTACTCATTTTAAGGTTTTAGTATTTGATTACTTATGTCATATCTGATTCATAGAAGCTATTAGAGTAGAAATCGTATGCATGTATGTATGTATGTCAATGAAAGAAGCATAAATTACTTATTATTGTTCTGGAAAATCAGAATTTAATATGTATGTGGATTAGAGGTGGTATATTATGGTGACTGATTTGATCCTCTGCTGCTAAAAATGATTTCAAGCTATGGCTTTCAATTATGTCCAAAAAGGATTGTATCTACAGAATGTGTTTGTAATATTAGCATCTCATTATGGTTAGACGGCTAATTCATCTCAGTATGCAGATGTGCATCTTAATATTTGTCGGAAACAATGGAGAAACCTACTTTAATACAGCTGCTCTGGTTTCTTGTGTGCAAAACTTTCCGAAAAGCCGGGGTCCTGTGGTAGGAATTCTCAAGGGCTTTGCTGGTTTGAGCGGTGCGATTTTGAGTCAGATATACACAATGATTAACTTCCCAGATCAAGCGGCCTTGATATTATGGTTGCAGTCGGGCCAGCGATGGTAGTTATTGCTCTAATGTTCATAATCAGACCTGTTGGAGGTCATAGACAAATGAGGCCATCTGATGGTTTAAGTTTTACATTTATATATAGTGTGTGCCTCCTATTGGCAGCATACTTGATGGGGGTGATGCTTTTGGAAGATCTTGTCAATGTGAGCCACACTATAGTCATAATTTTTACGGTGATCTTGTTCGTTCTTCTTCTGGTTCCCATTGTTATTCCCATTAAACTGAGTTTCTTTGATGAGCCTAGAGATCCGGTTGAAGAGGCTCTTTTACCAAAGCCTGAGCAACAAGCAGCAGGAAAGTCCGAGCAGAATGAAGTAATATTCAGTGAGGTTGAGGATGAGAAGCCAAAGGGTGTAGACTTGCTTCCAGCATCGGAAAGGCATAAACGAATCGCTCACTTGCAAGCAAAACTGTTCCAAGCTGCTGCTGAAGGAGCAGTGAGGGTGAAAAGAAGGAGGTCCTCGTCGAGGGGAGGACTTTACCTTGATGGAGGCTTTGATCAAAGCGGACTTGTGGCTTATCTTTTTCTCTCTGCTGTTAGGTTCGGGATCGGGATTGACAGTGATAGATAATCTTGGCCAGATGAGTCAGTCTCTCGGGTACGATAATACTCATATTTTTGTATCCATGATTAGCATTTGGAACTTTCTCGGTCGTGTTGGTGGGGGTTACTTCTCGGAGATTATTGTGAGGTATGTGTGGATATCATTTTCACCTGTATGCCAATACCATTAGTCTTTAATAATGGTTCTGCTTTGGCTTTCTTATGTTGTTATGATATCACTGTGTAGGGATTATGCTAATCCGAGGCCGATATCTATGGCTGTGGCCCAGCTTGTTATGGCTGTTGGCCATGTCTTCTTCGCTATGGGATGGCCCGGAGCAATGCACATTGGTACTCTGTTGATAGGGCTTGGCTATGGAGCCCACTGGGCAATCGTGCCAGCAGCTGCCTCCGAGTTGTTCGGCTTGAAAAAGTTCGGTGCTCTCTACAATTTCCTCACGCTGGCCAATCCTGCAGGTTCACTGGTCTTCTCTGGTGTAATTGCTAGCAGTATTTATGACCGCGAAGCGGAGAAGCAAGCTCGTCAACATCATATCCCGACTCAGATTTCGGGCTCAATTTTTGCAGGGATGCTTGCCGATGAATCACTTAAGTGTGAAGGTTCTGTATGCTTCTTTCTGACTTCCATGATTATGTCAGGATTCTGCGTAGTTGCAGCTCTTTTAAGCTTGATACTTGTGTATCGTACCAAGTCTGTTTACGCCAACCTTTATGGAAAATCTCGCACTTGAATTCAAGGATGAGATCTAGGAGGGGTCTTTTTATGAATATTTCATCCGTTTTACATTGATGTTTTGGCACGAAACTGAGACTGCAAGAGTTTTCCTTGAATTGGTGATATTATATTGTCATGTAGATGTGCAGAGCATGTTTGAAAACCAAAACACATTTAGATTCCAGTCTTGGCTTTTATAATCTACTTCAGTGATTCCATTTATTTGTGAAAAGACTCTGCTTTTGAGTGTTAAACTGCTGTATATCAACTCGTTATTTTAACTCGGTTTGATTTTAAATGGTGCAAGTTTATCAAATACGTGTGTATCGAACTATGGATGACTTTTTGAGAATCATCATAAACAAGGAAGCAAACCTGCATTTTTTTTCCGAGACAAAAAGAAAGACAGAGATAAGTTGTTGGCAATAAAGCCTTTTGTTTTACATTCGCAACAACAATGGCACCAGATAACAAAGATGAACAACAAGACACAAAGACAAGACAGAAGAATCTGTGTTACTTTTATTTTATTGTCAAATGCCCCTTATTCAGGAATTGAAGGCTGTGCAGTCAACCCTTATCTGTCCTGCTGTGCCTGTCTTAACCCCCACCCTTCCAAGTTTCCTCATTGCTGCTATGAAAGCTCCATTGAAATTACCAGGGTTATTAGCAAAATCAACCACAGTAGCTTGAGATGCTTTGTTAGTGAAAAGCACTTCATCTGAAGTAAACAAACCCATCCTGTTAACTAGATTCTTAAAATACGAGTTATCGAAAGTTCGTGGGGTTACAGGATCCATGTTGATGGCGATCTGGGGGTCAACATTCTGTGGGCAAGCTTGCATTAACTGCTGTGCATAGGTCGAATTGAGATCCGGATCGATGGTCGACGACTGAGAAAATGAGTATAACCGATTCGCGAAGCGAGTACAGTGAGCGAAGCCTAAAGTATGAGCTCCTGAGAGTGCAATCATATCGGTCTGATTAAGGTTGTTCTTGGCGAAAATTGCGTTGAGTTGAGTGAGATTGAAATTAGGCTCTGGCAGATTTCCAGCTACCCTGGATGCCATTGAAATAAGGCCATCACGTCGTCCCAATTCTACTTTGAATGAAGGGCCACCAGCCTACAATTAGGACACATGAGTTTTGTCATGCCATGTCTGTAACAAGGAATCAAACCACTGTTTTCGACATTATTCTTTACCAGTGCTATAACATCCCTGGTGGCAATAGTCAATATATCGGCGCAGGAGACAACGCTACAAAAAGAAACCAAACACGAAACGAAAAGTTCGTATGTTGTAAGATATGAAAGCAATCAATGGAAGGGAAAATGAGAGAATCCATTATCCGACCTCAACAAAGCAATCATGGAAGAACAGACGCAGGGTGGCGGGTATGGTGACGAATGTCTGTCTAATCTTATTTGCCACCACTTGTCTTACGATGGATTCCACTTTCGGGCAACTAGTATTGTAAAATGTTTCAGATAATTGTCCCTGCCCCCTTTGCATTATCATGCAAAGTAGGAACAATATCATCAACACTATCCTCGCAGCCATTGCTTGTCTTGTCTCTAGGTATACAATTTTTTCTTCTGATTCCAGAGAGTCGGTAATGTATATAAAGAATAAACAAAGAACTGAAAGTGGAGAAGATGCTTGATTCACAATTCGCATGATCTAATCATATAAACATATAGTACTCAGCAATCAAGCCAGAACATGTATTATTTTTTATCGTTGACCTGAATCAATCCTTTCCTCAACGTGTTTCCAGCAACAAGAAATATATAGTTTATTCTTGTCTGTATACCGTTAGTTGCCATGTCCCAACTGTCAGAGGTCAGCTGTGAAATGCGGTGGAAGATTAGAAGTAAGGGGTTCGAGAGAAATGAAGAAAGGATAAAAGAAATTAGGCATTATTTATATTCATGTCAAGTGTCATGTTTTGAATGGTGGACAGATTTTTAATCAGACATCTTAAATGATAACGAAGAAAACATAGGTATTTACTTTAATAAAAGAAATAACACATAAATGAATTAATAAAAGACATAGTTACTGTAACAACCCGAAAATTTGAAAAAAAATATAATTGTAATTTGAGGTTTTAATTAAGTATATTGGTGAAATTTGGGGACTAAATTGAAAGATTTTAAAATTTGTAATTTGCTTTAGGGATGAAGGAAATTCAGGGACCAAGCCCTGAATTTACCCCTGGAGTGTCGGCATTCACGCATTATAAGCGTGAATTCACCAAATTTCCTCCCTTAAAGCCCCAACTTCCAACCACGATTCCTGAATTGACGATTTCCTCCGATCGTCGATTTGAAAACTCCACCGTGTTCATCATCGAGCGAGGAACAAATCCCTTAAATTAATTGAAGTGAAATGCTGCCAAACGCCGTGAATTTCAAGTCAAAGTCTCGGCGTTTTTTAGCTCCATTTACGACACATCCTGCACCATCGTGTTCCTTGTGCCGTTCCGAGTCTGCCGGTGTCATCCTTGGTCTCCGTCGACGGCGGCGCGTGGGGAGGTGAAGCGGTCAAAGTTTCCAATTTGTTGAAATCGAGCTCTCCGCCGTTCAAAAATTTGAACCGAGCTTTGTAAGTATCTCGAAATCGCTCAAAATAATTTTTAAATTTTTTTTCGTGAATTATATGTCACCGGAGGAGGTCCCATTCGCCCTCACGCGCCGCCACTGCGCGTGGGGAAGGCTCGGCAAGTGTTGAAACCAGTTTGACCAGTTTTTAACCGGTTTGACCGGTCTGAAACTGGTTGACCGGTCCGAACCGGTCTGACCCGACCCGTTGACCGTTGACCACCTTTGACCGGCCATTAAACGACCGTTAATCTTTTCCGAGTATACCTATCCTAACATTTTTCGACGTCCCGAATCCGTTTTTGGATTCAATTTCACCAAATTCAAACTCGAAAGTCTTCAAATTATTAGTCAAACCATTTGACTTTGACTTTAACCAATAATTTAAATATCTGAAATATCATACTTTATGTTTTTCGATGTCCTGAATCTGATTCCGAAGTCCGTTTTGCCAAATTCTAACCCGAAATTCCCGAATCGAGCATGTGAATCCAAAAAGGCTTAGTATTTTAGTATTTTGATTATTTATTTGAGATTTGGTTAAGGAATTGATTCAGTAAAAATATTTTATGAAGGTACTCGTATTTCACCCGAGCAAGGATCAGTTAGGTCCAGTGTTGTCCTTTCGTTAAATCATCTCGAACTGCGTACTACGAGAATTACTCGTAGATTTCCGTATATTATTTAAATAAAGATTAAGATTATTTATATTAGGATTCCAATATGGATATTTTCGATTCGTAGGATCTAGCGTTGCAGCAGAGCGTGATCGACAGACTCAATAGTAGGCTTTCTTATCTGATTTCTCAAACTGTTACAGGTGTGTTTCCTGAGGGTGTTATCTTACTGTTTTAAACTATCATATGAATTATTTCAAATTTATGATGATATTGAATGTTATTACAACACGATACCTGTTTTCTGAATACTGGTTATTCGACACCTGATTTACCGGATTTTACTGATCTGATGTATGGTTTTTGTAATTTCTGCATATGATTTTCAAGCATGAACCATTTTCATGTTTTAATGGATTGACATTTATTTTCACCTGAATACATACATGTTTATTACTGTCAATGGGATATTATTGAGGGAAGTATTTCAGGCTCATTTGTTGTGTGCTTAGGGTAAGTCCTTACTGGTGTGCTGGTGGGTGTATGGTTCTGGGGACCATACATATTTTGGTGATTGGAGTGATTGGATGGGAAAGTTATTACCGCAGGCTCCTCGGCTTTGTGCTCAGGGCAAGTCCTTACTGGTATGCAGGTGAGTGTATGGTTATGGGGAACCTACACATTTTGGTGATCGGAGTGATTGGATGGGAAAATTATTACCGTAAGCTCCTCGGCTTTGTGCTCAGGGTAAGTTCTTACTGGTGTGCAGGTGGGTGTATGGTTCTGGAAAATATATAAAAAATAATAATAGAAATCGGAGTGAGTGGATGGAAATAGTGTTCATAATTTTAAATAAAATAAACTTGTTGATAAACTGATTTTACTGGAATATTTTATTAGTATGTGTTTATATATTGTTGGAAGCACATTGGGCTTTTTGGCTCATTATGTAGTTTTTACCCTTTTTTTAGATAACAACAGACCGTAAGCTAGCAAATTTGGTATCAGGGGAGATCGACTACTATTTTGTACGAACGTATATCTCTATATGTTTTTCGGTTATGGTTTGGTGATATGTATTTGATATAGTTTTGGATATATCTGTATTATTAATATTTTGTTCTATATTATATTTAATGTATTATAAGTTGTTTTAAAAAAATATCTGAATGAGATATGTGAATACTTAAGTTTTGGTCTAACTTATAGACCGGGTCTGGGGGGTTACATTTGGTGGTATCAGAGCTAGGTTTTAAACACTCGGACTGTTTATGGGTCCTAAACTTTGGGGAAAAATGTCACCTTATATTATGATTTAAAGTTTTCTCGAGATCCCTGATGCTAATTTAACATATGTTTCAAATTCTTTCTGTAGAGCCTTATAGATCCAACGATGAGTGTTGCTAGAGGTCGTAGGACAGGACGTGGTCGTGGTCGAGGACGAGTCACTCGACCTTCTGTTACGATAGACGATCCGATATCACCAAGTGATCCTCTTGTTCTGTAAGTAGATCCGACCCTTTCTCATAATGATCAATTTACTCCTGTGAGAGACCATCTCGTCACAGGAGATGAGGATACTGACATGAATGAAGACGCCATTAATAGAGCTATATTTCACATGTTTCAGAGATCTGCCAGAGCCCCTAGTAATATGACTGCGGTTGAGATTTCAAATTCTCTGGTTGCTGCTGGTGTAGTTCCATTCGAGGGTATTACTGGTGGACCTCCGACAGACGCTGAATATTGGCTGGAAGACATAGAGAGGATTATGGATGAGATGCACCTCAGACCTGAGCAGAAGTTTAAGGAGGCCCTAACTATGTTGAAGAAAGAGAGCTTCAGATGATGGCAATCAATTTCTGATAGTATTCCGTGAAACCAGTTAACATGGGATCTTTTCAAGACGCGCTTCCGGAGTCGCTACATCGGAGAGAGATACCTGCAGGAGCGACGTTAGGAGTTTCAGAATATGGAGCAGGGTAGCATGTCTGTTATGGATTACGAGGTTGAGATCATTCGACTGAGTCGCTATGGTCCTGGACTTGTGGACACTAAGACAGATCGATGCTTAAGGTTCGAGAATGGACTCAGATATGAGATCAGGAGTCGAGTCGCTACCCACCAAGAGAGAAATTTTGATGCATTGGTTGAGATAGCCAAGACTGCTGATAAATAGCGTTTTGGGTATGGAGCACAAGAGAGATAGTGATCGAACTCAAACCCGATTCAGGAGGCCTTTCGATTCTGTTGATTCTTCTGCACACCCCAGTAAGAGAGGCAGGGGTACGCCATTACAGAGAAGTGGGGCGAGTATCAGGCCTATGGCATCCGGTTCTTCAGCTGTATATTCTTCTAGACATGGTGATTCTTCTGGGTGGCAACCTTTGTAGCTATATGATTATTGTGGGAGACGTCATCCTGGAGAATGTTGGAAGAAATTAGGTACATGTTTTAGATGTGGTTCTCATGACCATTTCATGAAGGATTGTCCAAGGCCAGTTACTACAGTTCATACGCCAGCTCGTACTCCCGCACATACTCAGAGTACGGTTCAGATTCCAGTAGTGAGTCGTAATCAGAGCAGCGTACCAGGATCAGCTAGTAGAGGTTGAGTATCTCAGAGTAGGGGTCCAGTCAAATCTGAGGCCGGACAACATGCATTGGTTTACACTGCTAGACTTCTACAGGATCGTAATGGGCCTAATGTGACTGCAGGTACTGTTACTATTCATTCAGTTCCCTACTTTGCATTGTTTGATAGTGGTTCTACCAATTCCTATGTATCACATTTCGTTTCAGAGGGTCTAAATATTCCTGTTGAGAATACTGAGCATTCAGTGATAGTTCAAAGTCCCTTGGGCAAGTCCATCGTGTTGGATCGTATTTTTAGAAAGTGCCCTATAGAGATCAATGGGGAGATTTTTCTGGCTGACCTGATGGAGTTACCTTTGGAAGGGTTTGATTTGATTCTTGACATAGATTGGTTGGACAAACATCGAGTAAATATTGATTTTGAGACCAAGAGAGTTGTTCTGAAGACCCCAGATAATCGAAAGATTGTAATGATCGGGGAACGCCGTGGATTTATGACGAATGTTGTGTCTGCTTTGGTAGCTGAGAAGATGATCAGGAAAGGTTCCGAGGCATTTCTTGCTTATATATTGGATACCAGGAGTTCTCAATCTGATATTGAAGGCATCTAGATTGTCAAGGAATTTTTCGATATTTTTCCCTAGGAGTTGCCTGGATTACCGCCAGATAGAGAGGTTGAGTTTGAAATTGAAGTCTATTCTAGTTCCACTCAGGTTTCAATGGCTCCTTATCGTATGGCCTCAAAAGAGCTTAAGGAACTGAAAGTCCAACTTCAGGAGTTGTTGGACAGGGGATTTATCCGACCTAGTGTATCATCGTGGGGAGCCCCAATTCTCTTTGTCAAGAAGAAAGATGGGACATTGAGACTCTGTATTGATTATAGGAAACTGAACAAGCTCATGGTTAGAAACAAATATCCTCTGCCCAGGATCGATGATCTATTTGACCAATTTTGAGGGGCTTCTATCTTTTTAAAAATAGACTTGAGGTCTGGTTATTATCAACTTAGGGTGAAAGACTCGGATATTCCGAAGACTACTTTCCGTACTCAGTATGGGTATTATGAGTTTTTAGTGATGTCATTCGGGTTAACAAATGCCCCTGCTGCTTTTATGGATCTGATGCATAGGGTGTTTCAACCTTATTTGGACCAGTTTGTAGTTGTGTTCATTGATGATATACTGGTGTATTCTAGAAGTGAAACAGAACATGAGGAGCATTTAAGGATTGTTCTACAGATTCTAAGGGAGAATAAGCTATACGCTAAGTTGAGCAAGTGTGAGTTTTGGCTCAACGAAGTGACTTTTCTTGGACATATCGTTTCTGCTGATGGTATTCGGGTGGATCCAAGCAAAGTGGAGGCTATTCTGAACTGGAAGCAACCCATGAACATTTCTGAGATCCGTAGTTTCTTGGGATTAGTTGGTTACTACCGTCGTTTCGTTGAGGGGTTCTCCCTTATTGCAGCTCATCTGACGAAACTATTGAGGAAAAATGTTCCATTTGTCTGGTCTGAGAACCAACAAACTAGCTTTGAGAAATTGAAGATTGTTCTAACTCAAGCCCCAGTGCTGATTCAGCCTGAATCTGGAAAAGATTTTTCTGTCTATAGTGATGCTTCTCACTCTGGATTAGGATGTGTTTTGATGCAAGATGTGAAGGTTGTCGCTTATGCTTCGCATCAGTTAAAGCCGCATAAGCGTAACTATCCTATTCACGATCTGGAGTTAGCTGTTGTGGTCTTTGCTTTAAAGATCTGGAGACACTACCTCTACAGAGAAAACTGTTATATGTATACTGATCATAAGAGTCTAAAGTATCTACTTACTCAGAAAGAATTAAATTTGAGACAGCGCCGTTAGTTAGAGCTTCTAAAGGACTATGATTTAGAGATAGAATATCATTCAGGAAAAGGTAATGTAGTGGCAGATGCCTTAAGCCGTAAGACGATATCAGATCTCAGAGCCTTATTCGCCAACTTGAGTTTATTTGATGATAATAGTTTGTTAGCAGAGTTGCAGGTTAAACCTACTTTGGCCGAGGAGATTAAGACCAAACAACTTCTGGATAGCTCATTGCTTCCCATTATTGAGCAAGTTAAGCAAGGAACGGGTTCAGAGTATACTGTGAATCAGGATGGTATTTTGTGTTTTCACGGTCGTTACTGCGTACCTAAAGATGATGAGTTGAGAGGGGTTATTCTTCAGGAGGCTCATAGTAGTCCTTATGTTATGCATCCTGGCGGGGACAAAATGTACAATAATCTCAAGGAGCACTACTTTTGGACTGGTATAAAAAAGAATATTTCAGATTTTGTGGCAAGGTGTTTGACTTGTCAGCAGGTTAAGGCAGAACACCAGCATCCATCTGGATTGTTACAGTCAATAAAGATTCCTGAGTGGGGGGCGCATTACAATGGACTTCGTTACTGGTCTTCCTCTTACTCATTCCAAAAAGGATTCTATCTGGGTGATTGTTGATCGACTCACCAAGTCAGCGCACTTTATCCCTATCCGGATTAATTATTCTCTGGAAAAACTGGCTAAGTTGTACATTTCGGAGATTTTTAAACTTCATGGTGTACAATTGTGTATCATATCTGATCGAGATACAAGGTTCACTTCTAGGTTCTGGAAGGCTTTGTACGAGGCTCTAGGTACTAATTTGAATTTCAGCACAACTTTTCATCCTCAGACTGATGGACAGTCTGAACGAGTAATTCAGGTGTTTGAGGATATATTACAGGGTTGCGTGATTGATTTATGTGGTAGTTGGGAAGATTTCTTGCCATTAGCTGAGTTTGCTTACAATAATAGTTACCAGGCAAGTATTCGCATGGCACCGTACGAGGCTCTGTATGGACGTAGATGTCGTACTCCTATATGTTGGACATAATTGCATGATAGAAAAACTTTGGGTCCAGACTTGGTTCGAGAGACTGAAGCTACTGTCAGATTGATCCGTGATCGCTTAAAAGAGGCATTTGATAGACAGAAATCATAAGCAGATAAGCGACGCAAGGATATCGAGTTTGAAGTTGGAGATCAGGTTTTTCTCAAGGTATCCCCATGGAATAAGGTATTGAGATTTGGACGTAAGGGTAAACTGATTCCGCGATTTATTGGGCCGTATCGTATTTTGAATAAAGTTGGACCTGTTGCTTATCAGCTTGAGTTGCCTTCCCAGCTCAGTCGTATTCATGATGTTTTTCATGTGTCTGTTTTGAGGCGATACCGTCCAGATCCAGATCATATCATTCAAGTTGATGAGGTAGAGTTGAGACCTGATTTGTCATATGATGAGGAGCCTGTTCAGGTTTTAGAGAGGGATGAGCGAGTTCTTCAGAATAGGCGTATTCCAATGGTCAAAGTTCAGTGGAGTAATCGTAGCCCCTCAGAAGCTACTTGGGAGACTTTGGAGTTAATGGAGACTCAATTTCCCTCATCTATTTTCATAAGGTAAATTTCCAGGATGAAATTTCATGTAGAGGGGGAGAATTTTAACAACCCGGAAATTTGAAAAAAAAAATATAATTGTAATTTGAGGTTTTAATTAAGTAAATTGGTGAAATTTAGGGACTAAATTGAAAGATTTTAAAACTTGTAGCTTGTTTTAGAGATGAAGAAAATTAAGGGACCAAGCCCTGAATTTACCCATGGAGTGTCGCCATTCACGCATTATAAGCGTGAAATTCATTCTGAAATCAGAATGAATTTCACCAAATTTCCTCCCTTAAAGCCCCAACTTCTAACCACGATTCCGACGCCGTCCGACCTCTGATCGTCGATTTGAAAACACCACCGTGTTCATCATCGAGCGAGGAACAAATCCCTTAAATTAATTGAAGTGAAACGCTGCCAAACGCTGTGAATTTCAAGTCAAAGTCTTGACGTTTTTTTAGCTCCATCACCGAGAAAATCTTAAATTCATCGCCGATCGTTGCTCCGTTTACGACACCTCCCGCACCATCATGTTCCTTGTGTCGTTCCGAGTCCGTCGGTGTCATCATTGGTCTCCGTTGATGGCGGCGCGTGGGGAGGTGAAGCGGTCAAAGTTTCCGATTTGTTGAAATCGAGCTCTCCGCCGTTCAAAAATTTGAACCGAGCTTTGTAAGTATCTCGAAATCGCTTAAAATAATTTTTAAAATTTTTTCCGTGAATTATATGTCACCGGAGGAGGTCCCACGCGCTGCCACTGTGCGTGGGAAAGGCTGGGCCAGTGTTGAAACCGGTTTGATCGATCCGAACCGGGTTGACCGGTCCGACCTGACCCTACCCGTTGACCCGACCCGTTGACCGTTGACCATAACTTTGACCGACCATTAAACGACCGTTAATCTTTTCCGAGTATACTTATCCTAATATTTTTCGACGTTCTGAACCCGGTTTTGGGGTCCGTTTCACCAAATTTGAACCCGAAAGTCTTCAAATTGTCAGTCAAACCCTTGACTTTGACTTTAACCAAAGAATTTAAATATCCGAAAGGTCATACTTTATGTTTTTAGATGTCCTGAATTTGATTTCGAAGTCCGTTTTGCCAAATTCTAACATGAAATTCCCGAATCGAGCATATGAATCCAAAAAGGCTTAGTATTTTAGTATTTTGATTATTTATTTGAGATTTGGTTAAGGAATTGCTTCAGTAAAAATATTTTATGAAGGTACTCGTGTTTCACCTAAGCAAGGATCAGTTAAGTCCAGTGTTGTATGTTCGTTAAATCATCCCGAACCGCGTACTACGAGAATTACCCGTAGGTTTCCGTATATTATTTAAATAAAGATTAAGATTATTTATATTAGGATTCCAATATGGATTTTTTCGATTCGTAGGATCTAGCGCTGCAGCAGAGCGTGATCGACAGACTCAGTAGGAAGCTTCCTTATATGATTTCTCAGACTGTTACAGGTGTGTTTCCTGAGGGTGTTATCTTACTGTTTTAAACTATCATATGAATTGTTTCAAATTTATGATGATGTTGAATGTTATTATAACACGATACTTGTTTTCTGAATACTGGTTACTCGACACTTGATTTACCAGATTTTACTGATCTGATGTATGGTTTATGTAATTTCTGCATATGATTTTCAAGCATGAATCATTTTCATGTTTTAATGGATTGACATTTATTTTCACCTGAATACATACATGTTTATTAATGTCAATGGGGTATTATTGAGGGAAGTATTTCAGGCTCATTTGCTGTGTGCTTAGGGTAAGTCATTACTGGTGTGCTGGTGGGTGTATGGTTTTGGGGAACCTATACATTTTGGTGATTGGATGGGAAAGTTATTATTGCAGGCTCCTCGGCTTTGTGCTCAGAGTAAGTCCTTACTGGTGTGCAGGTGGGTGTATAGTTATGGGGAACCTACACATTTTGGTGATTGGAGTGATTGGATGGGAAAGTTATTACCGCAGGCTCCTCGGCTTTGTGCTCAGGGTAAGTCCTTACTGGTGTGCAGGTGGGTGTATGGTTCTGGAAAATATATAAAAAAATAATAATAGAAATCGGAGGGAGTGGATGGAAATATTGTTCATAATTTTAAATAAAACAAACTTGTTGATAAACTGATTTTACTGAAATATTTTATTAGTATGTGTTTATATATTGTTGGAATCACATTGGGCTTTTTGGCTCAGTCTGTAGTTTTTACCCTTTTTCAGATAACAACAGACAGTAAGCTAGCAAATTTAGCATCAGGGGAGATCAACTACTTATTTTGTACGAATGTATATCTCTATATGTTTTTCGGTTATGGTTTGGTGGCATGTATTTGCTATCGTTTTGGATATATCTGAATTATTAATATTTTGTTCTATGTTATGTCTAATGTATTATAAGTTGTTTAAAAAAATCTCTGAATGAGATATGTGACCACTTAAGTTTGAGTCTAACTTACAGACCGAGTATGGGGTAAAAATTACCCCATGAAAATGAACGAAATAAAGATAACCCGTCTAAACAAAATACAATACAGTGTTCATATGGAAAGAGTGGTGTTTAATTTACTAAATTGAATAATGTATCTGGGATTTCTATTTCATTGCGGTTGTCATTGGTCAAATGCGTGTTTATGAGTATTATTGCTATTTTCAGGATTATATTACTTGTTATTATAAATCAATAAGCGAAAACAACCCTCCCCAGTTCTCTTATGGCCTCAACTAGTTGGAATAGCGTGACACTGAATTCATTTTATTAATATGTTTTACAAAATAAACGGCATCTTTAAATGCATTGACGAGCATCACAGAAAAGAAGAAGAAAAGATTAATTACAAGAAAATCCTTTTTTCAATTATTTATTTCATGATGATCTTCAAGCACCTATGTCAAACCAGAAAATACAGAAAACAAAACAAACAGCTTGGGCTTACATTTTTTGCCCTTTATTTCATCCCCATTTCATGAATTAAATGCTGTGCAATCAAGTCTTATTTCTCCTTCATTGCCAGTTTTGACTCTCACCCTTCCCAGTTTCCTCATTGCAGTGATGAAAGCTGCATTGAAGTTTCCGGGGTTGGTAGCAAAATCACTTACAGTTGGTTCGGAATCTGGATTGGTTTCGAGCACTTGATCCGAAGTAAACAACCCTTTCCCGGCTATTAGATTCTGATAATAGACATTGTCGAATGTTCGTGGTGTTTCGGGATCCACGTTGATCGCAATGCTAGGGTCGACATCTTGGGGACAAGCTTGCATCAATTGCTGTGCATAGCCTGGATCCAAAGTAGGATCAATCGGAGAGGAATATATACGATTCGAGAAGCGGTCGCAGTGCGAGAAGCCTAACGTATGAGCCCCTGAGAGGGCGATCATGTCGAGTTGGGTAAGGCCATTTCGAACAAACATGGTGTTGAGTTGGACGAGGTTGAAATCAGGCTCTGGTAGATTCCCTGCTACTCTTGATGCTTGTGATAAAAGGCCATCTCGACGTCCTAATTCCACTTCCCATGAAGGCCCTCCAGCCTAATATTATTATTCATACAACAGAAGCAATGTTGTCAATATTCAAACCGCAATAGCATTTGTTACGCTCGCAATTTCGAGGTAAAATGGTTGAGGATATCGTACCAGGACAACAGCATCCCGGGTAGCTAGGGCCAAGATGTCGGCACAAGACACAACACCAGGGCATAGTGTTTCAACTGCCTGTTTGGCCTTGATCACCGTGTCGAATCCATCGCCGGCAAGGGAGAGATTGTCTTGAGCATCCTTTTCGGCATCTCCATTTGGCGATGAAATCAGCACTGACGCATCACAACCCTACAAAATAAATTGATTTTTAACCTAATCTGACATGCAAGAAATCACAATGCAATGGAAAAACTAAGCATTAATGGATGACACGACATGCATGAGAGTAACTTGATAAGGGGGAAAAAACAACTATTTCTTGAAACATGTGATGAAATAAAGAGCAAAAACTGGGTATTATTGATCATACAGACCTCAACGAAGCAGTCATGGAAAAACAAGCAGAGAGTTGCACGGACCGTAACGAATGGTTGACTGAACTTCGTTGACACTTGTTGACTCACTATGGATTCCAGATTCGGACAAGAATTGGCATAGAAATCTTCGGACAGCTGTCCTTCTCCTATCTGCACAATCATTAAAACCATTGAAATGATCAACCATCTCCTTAGTACCTCCATTTTGTTTCTGCCTTTTAGTTTCATAAAAGCAAGTGTGAACTCGTATATATAGATAGAACAAGACTTGTAATAAGAAAATGTTAGCTTAGGCATGCATGGTATTTGATGGCTAATACTTGGTCTAAGCATATTAATTCCTCAAATATAATACCTAAATACATATATAAATATGCTTTAATTTAGTCTTTTTCTTGTTAATTAGAATATTTAACCAATCTTGTTAATTAGAATATTTAACCAATCTTGCAAGTTGTCAGCTCTCTTCACATAAAACTTTTTGAAAATATTTAAAGAGTTTAAAATTAAATATAAATATTTATATTTGTGATCAAAGAAAAATAAATTTTGTTGGCAATTGTTATGCAGTTTCTGTTCACCTATATCATATTGAAAAATAATGTTAACATAATTAGCTTGGTCGAATTTGTGTGGCACCGCTCACCATTTGATTATCTCTCTCTCGCTGAGACATTTTGAAAATAAACTTAGGGTATGTTTGTTTGATTGTAATTGGTTTTTTGAAAATTGAATTCTGAAAAATGAATTACTGGAAAATGAATTACATTTCTAAAAAATGTTTTTCGAAAAATATTTTCGGTAAAATGAATTACATTTTCTGAAAAATATCTGGAAAATGTTTTACGATGTTGTTTAAACATTTTTTCCACTAGTTGATGATTTTTTTAAAAATTGTTTATTACAAATATTAAATATAATAAATAATATTATTTATCATAAAACTTAATATTAATATTTTAAAATATTAAAATAATTTATTTATTATTAAATATTATTTTTATAATTTTATTAATAAAGATATTGATATATTTATTGAAATAAAATTATTATAAATATATTAATTATTTATTAAAGTAATAGTGTTATATTATATTTAAAATATTAATTAGTATATTTTAATATCTTTATTAAAATATTATTAGATATTATATAATATAATATATAAATAATATTATTCAATATTTAATAATTTAGTATATTATTTCTATGAAATTAATAAATAATATAAATTTTTTTAATAATTTATTATATATTATTAAAATAAAAATATAATCAATTATATTATTATAATATAATTGATTATTTTATTATAATATTAAAAATGTAATTATATTATTAGAAATATTAATAAATATATTTTAAATATTTTAATAATTAATATTTTGATTAAAATGATATTAAACTATTTTATTAATATTAAATTTATAAAATAAAATTACTTTGAGTATTAAAGTTCGGAAAATGACTTACGAAAAATCAGACCGTAAGTCATTTTCCACAAAACACAAAGGAAATTCTATTGACCAGGAAAATGTTTTACGTTGACTAACCAGTTTTCCTCCAACCAAACACTGGAAAACATTTTTCGGAAAACGAATTACGTGAAGCAAGCACGGAATTTCGGGGAAAATCAATTCCGTAATTGATTTTCCCCCAAACAAACAAACCCTTAGATTAATTTCTTGCAAATTAATACAAATGCATGAAAGCGACTTAGCAACAAATCAATGTATAAGATTTCACATGTGTGATATAAATATAAATTGTCATTACCTCTTGTTCAATGTTTGTTTGGGTCATATACACCATAAATCAATGACTTGTTCATCATCTTGATATGTTAATTACAAAAATAAATAAAATTTTACTCTCTTTCCAAAATCCAACACATCTTACAACCTTAAGAAGAATTGTAAACTTGCATCACCTTTTCATATATATATGAAAGTATATTTAATATGGTTGAAACATAAAACTATTCTATACTGATTTTTTTCCTGATAATTCTAAATACATGAGAATATAATACATAAAATATTTTTAAAATGTAATGAAAATAACACATTATGTCTAATATATATTATTCTATTCATGCGTAGAATTTCAAGACTAACCTCATCTCGAAAGGATATTTAGCTTTGGGAACAATTAGAAGTATAAATATATAGTTGACTCTAACACTGTTTCTTCTTTTGACAAACTTCATTCTTAAGAAATTGAATCTTAGGACTCATTCTAACCATTTTATCTGTAATTATATATGGCGACTTGGTGAGGAATTCTATCCAAGTGTAGGGCAATATGCTATAAATATTAGTTTTTTAGCAATTTGCACTAAATCCCCCCCCCCTCTTCATTTTGTTACCTTATCTTCTAATCATTGAGTTTAAGCAAACTTAGTTTGTGCTTGCTTGATGCATATTACTTTAACAAACATACATTATATTATGCATTGCCTAGTACAAATGTTGGACCTATCAAATATATTATGATTTCATCTTCTTCTTTGTTCCTTTTAAATCTTAAATCAAGCGATGTTAATAGAAAAGGAGTTGAAACTGTTTCACAAAATTAATAATTATAATAATTTAAAAATATATTTTAAAAAATAATAGTTGTTCTTTCAAGATTAATTGTTGTTCTTAATTTTTGTTTTTATTTAAAAATTAAATAATTTCTCAAGCTTCATAAAACCCAATTAAATTCTCAAAATTTTTAAATAATCAGTTAAGTCGTTTTATCGCATCATCATTCATTGTGAATTGTCATGTTCAGTAATGAGCTGAGAGGGCAGTCACCCCTATAAATTTTCGACTGAGATTTTAGATGGGTTACAGTCCCAAGTTATTCGGATCCATGAGTGGGCTCATTGGAAGCCTCACCTTTTTTCGGCTCAACTGTAAAGTTCCCAAAATCCAGAACATTCAAACTTGAAATCATTCAAAAATTAATAGGAAACAAAGAAAATCAGTATTTCTCACCTGCGAGTAGCCATGGCGATGGTTGTAGACTACAAGAACGACTCGTCGTTTCCGTACTGGACTTCTATTCGCCGTCGTTTTGAGCCCGACTCTCCCTTCTTCACTTCTGGTAACCTGGAGAGAGAACTTCTTGCCAAACAGGTCCTACTCTTTCCTCTTCTACTTTTATCCACTGGCTTTTCTTATTAAAAGATCTAACGAAATAATTTTGCTTTAATAAGTTAGAAATTTAAGTGGGTTTAAGTTATTTCTTTTCAATTTTTTCTTCTGTAAGTGATTATTACAAGGTTCAGTTTTTAAGACAAACACTCAAAAAGGATTTATTTGGTGAAATTCAGGTGGCATTGGATTTAACTGAAGATGAAAGGAACCGACTTGAGAAGATGATAGATAATGCTGCCAGGTTTCAGCTTTTGTTCCACTATTTAGCTATAAAATCACTAGTTTGTTAATGGTCATAAAAGGGCTGTTATTTGAATGTTTACTCATACATTTTAATCATGCATTTACAGGATCTTTAAAAGGGTTTCTATGTTCTGAAATTGTGAATTTTTTCAATTTGTGTTATTGTTTAGACTTCCATGTAATTTTTTGTGTAACGAAACTGCTGTTGTTTTCCGTTGAATGTAGTGAATGTGGAAATGAAGTTTCTGTCATTTGAAAAAGATGGTAAGGCTTCTGAAAGCTTAATGCTGTTTGTGTAATTAATCGTGTCATTTGTACCTAATGTGCGAGCAGGGGTGTATGTTGCCTAATCGTCGGTTGCCGTGCATGCCTGGCTTCTTTGGAGGACTTTGAAGATCATTACAATGCATTGCATACTGCTTCTTGTTCTGTATGCTCTAGAGTTTATACAACGTCTCGCTTGCTAAGTATTCATGTCTCTGAAGCACATGATTCCTTCTTTCAGGCAAAAGTTGCTCGTGGCTATGCTATGGTATCTTTCTCTCATTAACTTTGTATATTGTTGCTCTGAGATTGTTCATTGGGTTTGTCCTCTCCTTTTGTTCTATTGAATACATTTTATTACAATTGTGTAACTGGAACGAGTTTATGGTGGCACTTAGGCTCCAAACATTACTATTCAACTAGCGTCATGCATTTCAATTTATCACATTTAGTTCGCTGCAATCGGGTCTTTCTTCCCCATCGTCCATGCACATCAAATGACGAGAAAAAAACATCGATAAGGCCACAAGGGAGATTTTTTAACTTAGAAATGTCAAGTGTCAAGGGAGTTTTAATTTGACCACCAAAGCATGAGTTCACACACACATACTTTCTCGCTCTCTCTTTCTGCGATGGTAGAAATGGTTATTAGTTTGCTGTTAACTTTGTAATATTCTTCGACTTCAATCGTTCTTGGTATAATTCGGTTTAATACTAAAACCGTTCTTCATGTGTAACAGTATGAATGCCTTGTGGAAGGTTGCGGTTTGAAGTTCAAGAGTGACAAGGGTCGGCAACAACATCTGGTGGACAAGCATAAATTCCCGACTTCATTCGACTTCTTTAAGAAGGCACATCCATCCAAGAAAAAGAGGTTGAAGAACCAACAGAAACGTAGAATGCATAAGAAAGATGAAGAAGCTTCCAGCAAGATGGAAGTAGAAAATGAAACGATTGATGGCCTTGTTTCAGCTGTCTCTAAATTAAGCACTTCAGACTCCTCTCCTTCGAACATTAGCTTTGGTCGTCGTAATGCACGTGGCCTCACATTTGTTCCTCTATCCGTCCAGCCACCGCGAGAAAAGAAGTGACTCCACAACTATAGGGGCAAAGAGACAGATAGCTTATTCTTGCAACCGGTAATGAAAGCACTTACAGTCAAGATTGGAGTTCAAGTAGGACAGAAAGATGTTGAATGCATGGATGATTAATCTAAGTAGTTGAAAAGCATATTCTGGAAATTGAAGTGTTTCTGATTTTTTACTATACAAGTTTCATCGTACCTTTGATTTTGATGCCTCATCATTCAAATAGTTAAAGATTTCAAATAATGGAAATTTATTTATTCTTATTGTAAAAGGAGAAACAATATAAGCAATATTTACGGTAGAAATTTTATAATAATTTTAAAAAAACATTTGACTAATCATGTGAAATAATTATTAATTTTTTTTACTATTTTATATTAATTTATATACTAAATATATTAAATCTTTCTGACATATATATATGTGTGTGTGTGAATTACATATATGATCAGTTTTATTTTAGTTTGTCTTCTTTTGATTATCAGTTTTGAAAGAGTTGCGTTCTGGTTACATTTGTTTTTCATTTATCTTATTTTAGTTACTGAACTGTTAATTCTCGGATGACATGATACGTTTGTAAAAAAAATTAATTAAACCCCTAATCTTTATTCATATGCTCCCATTTTTAATAAAATTCCGGCTAGAAGCATACAAGTACAGTAATGGGCTTCCTCGTGGGTGTCTGGTAACCACATATGTAAGGGTATAATCGGTGATTCAAAAGCAAAAGCAATAAGAAATCTAATATAGAATATTCTTTCAAGACAAAATACTAATTTGAGTCATAAACTTTAGCTATATTATTTATTTTAACTTCTGAACTTTAGATAAAATATCAATTTGATCTCTAAATTCTATTAAAGTCCCTTGTATTCATCATCGACGATCTTTGGACCTCAATTTTTAATTCACTCATTTTTTTTTCATCCTTGAAACGCAAATTAGATATCCATTTTATAACCCGCACTTCACGAAATAAACTTATAACAATGCGATAGTCAAAAACAGTTTTGAATATTGAGATCTCAAGTATTTCATAAGACAACAATTGTCTTTGACTTTGTAATGATACATGTATGATCAAATTTGTCTTTGACAACTCAAAGTCAATCAAATTTTGTCATGGTATTCTCAAATCTCAAGTTGTTTATATGAATTTTTTAAGTGTTTAAATTTAATCTTATAAATATATATTCATTGAGTGATTAAAGATAAGACTCATATACGCGTGTTGCCACTATTGTCTGACTTACTCGTATTCATGTAAATATTTTTCTTCGACACATATAATGCTATTTCCTTTTTAATAAAATTCTTACAATTTTTTACTTATTGTTCTATTTTTTAATTTTAATCTTGAATGATGTTAGTAAAAAAAACTGATCGAAAAACATGTCATGTCGGTAAAAACATCATCCATCCAAATACATCTTTTGAAAAATATTCTTTTCCGTGGTGCGTGTTTATAAAAAATATATTATTTTAATAAATAATATTATTTTAATAAATAATATTATTTAAATACCATTATGGTATTAATGGTAAAAAAAGTTATTTTGGATATTATTCCCCTAAACTAAGCCATTTATTTACCATAGTTATGAAGCCAAGTCGGGGAATGGGGGTGATGTTGTCCATTCAAGTGAACAAGTAGGGGCATTTGAGGCCAAACAGAAAATTACTTAATTTCTATCGACAACAATTTGTAAGATTCATAGATCTAAAAGGAATAGAAAAGAATCAAAACCTTTTCTTCGTGGACCAAAGTAAAACAAGAAGAAAGGGGAAAATGGACGCAGTTGACTCAGTTTTCGATCCGCTGAGAGAGTTTGCTAAGGACAGTGTTCGTCTCGTCAAGAGATGCCACAAGCCCGATAGCAAAGGTTACCATTTACTCCAGTTTTGTTCCGTTATTATTTGATTTCGGTGGTCTATCAGATTTCTGATTGAATGATGTGATTTTCTTTTTGATTCAGAATTTACGAAGGTTGCGTTTCGAACGGCGATCGGGTTCGTTGTTATGGGATTCGTGGGATTTTTCGTCAAGCTCATCTTTATCCCTATTAACAACATTATTGTTGGATCCGGCTAGGTACGGTTCGGTTCGGTTCCTTCGATTTCTACCCATTTTTCATGTTAATTCGGTATTTCTCGTATATTATGGATCTGTTGCTGATTTGATGTTCCTGTGGTTTTCTTAGAAATTGAAGATTAAAGCATCGATGTCCTTGAATTTTTTAAAATCTAGTTGTTGAATACTCTAAGCTAATGAAATCTGTGCGAAACTTAGACTATTGAGCGACAGGAGAAACCAGGAAATTCAATTAATTTGATTAATCAGTTTTCACCTTTTATCGTTGAATCCTTGTTTTACATCTCGCTGTCATTTTGTGTTTACTTTGTTGTATAGAAGGAGATTGAGCTCAACTTGTCAATTTAATCGATTCTTCATTAACAGCTTGCTGCAAAAATGGCCATTAAGCTCTAATCCTTGTTTGTTGATACACTATCACTAATGAGCAATAGTGTGGTCGAAAGTCTAAACTTGTATTTGGGTAGAACAAATGGAAAAGGCAGTGAAAGTAGAAAAGATAAGCAGTTTTCTCGGATCATCTATGTTGATGCTATTAATGGTCTAGGAAACGTATTACGTGGGGTTAAATGTTAAGTATGTTTGATGAAGTTGTTTCCATATCCAATAGCTGTGGCAACCATGTAAAGATAAACAATTGCAGCTTAAAAACGTGATTCAGACATTATTTTCTCTACTTCAAACACAAACACAACCATAACCATCTCATCTTCATCTATTAGTTATGGTGTATTCATATACGTTGTCCCGTGTTCCACAAGCTTTTTTTTATATTTCTTGGGATGATGGCTGACACTGGAACTTTTGTTCGAGTTGCAGGCCTGCATCATGTTGCTGAGAATCGTTAGAAAGTTTCGAGAGAGGTGCATGTACATCATGTGAGTCCATTAAGTAACTTCAGTTTAGACTTGGGTTTGTCTTTAAAATCGGTTTTGTTGAAAATGGTTTAGTCTTTTGTGTTGTTAAATTGTAATGGAAAATTGCTGAAGCTAGACTTAATATTGCATGGTAAGCAATATAAGGATTCTAATTCTAGAACCAAGAATACATCTTGTGCCCTTGATAAGGTTGAGATGAATTCGATGTCACGTAGCATACGGCCATTTCAACAAAACCAAACTATTTGGATTCATTAAGTTCGACTGTAGTTGAAAAATTAGTTTGGTCAAATGAAAGCACCCTAAAAGTTAGGTCACCCTAAAAATTACATAAAGTATTTTGTTTAAGGATATCTTTTGACGATCAAAATGAAAGCACCCTAAAAGTTAGGTCACCGTTAGTGTAGTTTACCCAATATTTTTTATGTAATTTTCCTTAAAAATTTACCTTTTTATGTTTTTTACGGTATTTCCCCCCCCCCCCAAGTTTGAACGCATTTTTCATATGGCAACAAAAATATAAGCCAAACTAAGGGGATGTTCATTTGCCTCTTAATGGAATTATTCAACGCTAAATGCTGAATCGTTCAACATTCAACGTGTTTGTTTTGTATCTTTGAATGATTCAGTGTTGATTGATTTAGCAAAACAATACTGAATGATTCAACATATAAGTACATTCTGAATGATTCAGAATTGTCACATTCAGAGCTAATTCATACAGAACTTCTGAATCATTCAGCATTTGAATTATTCAGCACTTAATCATTCTGAAGTAAACAAACAACCCCTAAGGCAAATTGTGGATTGTAATTAGGATGGTAATGCTGTGGGTTTTTGGTTGACTCGAATCTAATGTAATATTATAACAATAAAATTGAACTCTGACCTGATTCAAAATTTTATTTTTGTTCAATTTGAAATTTTAATTTAAAGTTTGAATTTGACCCAATTTATCATAATCACGATATTATAGTTATTACAGTCGCACAATAAGCAACAACCAATATCAAAGTTATTGCAAACTCCTATGATTGATTTTGAGGGAGCAACTTTCCTCGAGCCTACAAGACTGACAGTCCTAAAATTCCAAGTAGACATTAGGAATATAAGACATCATTGTTTAAGTTAGTCTAGTTTTACTCTCCTTCATTTATCAAAAAAAATATACATACATTTATCTGATTTAGGATATAACTCATTATTACATATATTTTAATTTCAGATTTTTAGTATACTTTATTTAATCATTATCTCTAACTCTTTTCGAGTACTGAAAACTGATACTAATCTCACATAATCAATAATGTATTTTATCGTCCTCACATCAAGGATAATACATAATTTTATTTTTAATTTGATAATAAAAGAAAGAGTATTGATACTCAACCCTTTAAAATTGGTAGAAATAACTCTTTAAATCCCTTTTTTATGTATTTTAATGTATATAGACTTCATGATTATTATATATTAGTTTTTAATCCTCAAAAATGATGTCTGCTGATTATATTCTTGATTTAATACATAATCTTATTTTAATTTAATTAAATATAAATTTCTATCAATCAATATAATATTTTCAACCTGATTTATAATTAAACCATATTAGGAATGTTATACATCTTCTGTCCACGTAAATTATGCTCATTTATTCATCCACGTAAATTATGCTCCAGAAATATTCACAATAATCAGTTCACATTCTCTGGAAACTCTAGCATTCCTCGCATTAATTGGCCTGGACTGGGAGTTTCCCCAACGGAAATAATAAAATATATAAATTATTATAAAATTAAATTAAAACATTTTTTATCATTAAAATTTTAAAATAATTATTAAATTTAATAAATTATTATAAAATGAGAATACACATTATAAAATATTCAATATACATTTGATTTTTTAGAAGAATAATTATAAATCATATCGCTATCCAATGGGGAAATTGGATAGGGATAATTCAAGATAAACGTAGCAAATAACCCTCGGAAGATACTGTATATTTGAGCGAATTTCAAGTGAAAAAAGATTATCTTATTCTTTTTCAAATCAAGAGTTGTTTTTAAAATTTAAACAGCTAAGTATACTGTTATCTCGAAGAACACTCCTCACACCCCGGGAAATTCCAAGCCCAAGTACACGTCTCTGGAGTTGCAATAGTGTTTCCTGGGAAATTCTAAGCTTTGGTTTAATCAAATGGCTTCCAACAGTAATCCTAATAGCCAAGCCTTCACCTCCAGAACACCTCATTTCTTCAAAGTGCTTCTCACCGATGCTATTCAGCATGGGAAAATGGTGAGTAAACTTTTCATTGTCTATATTATAAAACCATTGTTCATACTTTCTTTTTTATCTTAATCTTTAAGGTTCTTGTATAGGTGAATATGCAAGGGACTATGATCATAAAGCTTTTAATCTATTGGATTTTGTTTTCTTCCCTTTTTCATGCAGAAAATTCCAGCAAAATTTGTGAGAAAATATGGAAGTGGGATCTCGAGCCCAGTATTTCTTAAGGTCCCGAGTGGAACTCTCTGGGAAGTAGAATTAACTAAGTCTGGTTCTGAGGTTTATCTGCAAAAGGGGTGGAGCGACTTTGTACAACATTACTCGTTAGATTTAGAAGACTTTGTGGTTTTCAGATACGGAGGGCATTCCCTTTTCAATGTTATCATATTTGATAAAGGTGCTTCAGAGATTGAATACATTCATGCCGAAAATCACACTTTGAGTGAACAATGTCAAGGGACTGCAGTGAAACAAGAAAAAGATGATGATGATATCTCTGTTGAAATCATTGATGGAACTCCAACTCTCCCAAGGGAGAAAAGAAGGGGACCATTGCCATCACCGTGTCCGAGGCTGAGTAAGAATCCGAGAATCAATTCGAGAACTAATAGAACTAAGAGTAATGGGAATTTCGGTAACCATACTTTCAATGTTTCCAATAGAAATGGATATTCAAATTGTCTTACTCTAGGATTTAGTGGTATAGACCACCTTTTTGTTCAAAAGAAAAAACTTGTGTTTCATTTTTGTTTGTTTCTTAATCGGTTGATTTCAGGCAGATTATCTGCTTCATCTCGGAAAAGCAATGGAGGGATGAGTGCTAGTCCAGAACATGGAGGTGGAAGTATGCGGGGGACAATGAGAGGCAAACAGAAGGATAAAGCTTGTCAAATTGCCAGTTCTTTCAAGTCCCAAAATCCTTTTTTTACTAGAGTCATGCAACCATCATTTCTTACTGATAAATACAGAATGGTAAATCTTTTCAATTCAATATGATATATATACACACACTCGAATTCGCATTTGAAATATGTATACGTTTAATTGCAGGGTTTACCAATTATCTTTGCTAGGAAATATTTGACGGAGAAGAAATGCAAAATCCAGTGTGTTGTTGACGGGAAAACATGGACCATGGAATATAATAACACAAGCAAACGGTTTGTACCAAGACTCTGCAATGGATGGAAGGGCTTCTCAATCGATAACAAGTTGGATGTCGGGGATGTTTGTGTTTTCGAGCTCATTAGTATAGTCGAGACCACGTTTAACGTATTCATCTTTCGCCGTGAAGTTGCAGAATCAGTAGGTGAGTACATTGTTTTTACATGTTAACTCAGCATTTCTCCTCTAACATACATAGATGTTCGACCATGCAGATTTTCCGAATTCCTTGGTTGATGAGAATGGAGCTAATCCAGTGAAATTCAAGAAAAGCTTGGGAACTGATTATGGTAGCAAAAGTAAAGGCGCAATATCCTTCATTGATGATGACAAAGCAGCAGTTGAAGAATATCAACTCCCTGGAGGTAAAATGAAAGACCAAGTTCCCTCCTACCCTAGAGATTTTTGTACCTCTTTTTATGCATTAACTTTGTGCACACAATTTTAACCAATTGAGACATCACAATTCTGGTGGTTCACACTTCACAGTATACTCGAGGGGCTTCTTCTCTTGATGTTGTCTTTAAAGCTTCCAGTAATTATCTCCCAAAAGATCCAGATTTTAAACTTGTTATGAGATCATGTTACTTGTCCCATGGCGGATCGGTATGCTTTATCAACCATTTATGCATATAGTATTTTTTGGAAATCCAAAAGAGTCGAATGCGAAATGACCTGATGGCCTTTAAAGACTGAATTAGATGTTGGATACTAATTCAAGCTATTTTTGTTGTTCTGTATGCAGAGATTTCCGGCAGCATTTGCCAAGGGATAATGATATTGTGAAGGGGAAACTTAGCTGAGATTGCAGAAATGGGTTGTGAAGCTAAAAAACTATAGTGGTTTTAGGTGCTGTTTAACAAGTGGTTGGACTCCATTTGCTAGGGAAAATTATCTCCTAAAGGATGACATTTTATTCTTTCACCTCATCAATGCCTACTGATTTGGTGTTCAGAGTTTCTATAATCAAACATAGAGCTTAACATATACATGCATGGCATTTACGTATCTCTAAATCAAACATAGAGCTTAACATATACATGCATGGCATTTACGTATGTAAAAATGTATGAATATTTATTATTAAATAACTATTTTTTTTAAATAAAATGTATGTATTAAATAAAAAAAACAGTAAACTGTTAGAAGAAACAAACGAACAATCAAACCCTATACCCCAACTATACGATCCTTACATACTCTTCTAATTAATAAAAGAATATTTTATTATTTTTGCTAAACGAGAGAGCAAGAAAATGACTGCGGACTAGTATTTGAGTTTCCCCATACCTACGCAGCCTACGTGTTCAAAAAGGATTGGTGATTATTGGTAATCACCGTCATTAATTAATCAATAGATGGTACGGTGGAGAAACAAGTTTTTACCGAGAGTCGCTGAAATTCATCACGTGTACAATTTTTTTTTCTAAAACGCAGTAGGAACATTTGACCAACCGAACGTTGGTGCTAATCACAGGCGCTGCTCAAGTGCGTGTGTCGTGAACCATGTGATTGGATTTGGGTTTTCACATAAATTTCATGAAAAAGGGAAAAATAATTCAACACTTTTTAAATCACATGTTTTGTCTGCTATAGCCACCAATTCCACCCCCCCCCATAGAATAATAATATCATTCATTATCTTAAATAATTTCTTAAGGCAAATATATATACTAAATAGTATTTTCTTAAATGAATAACTATCAACAATATTATTTTAAATTTAATGTTAACATTCTTAAAACAAATATTTAGGACAATCATTAACAAACTTTGTTATGGATTTAATTTAGCAATACAAGTGATTCAAAAACTCAAAAAATACAGTCTCTTAATTTAAAATGCTAAATAAATAAATATATTAAACGATCTCAGTGTTAAAAAATAATATTATTGTTCTTAGAGATTTCAGATTCAAGCAATCATATCTATGAGGTATGTATATATAATATATCTTATCTATAGAATGAGAAAATTTTGAACCGATATTATATAGCAATGACTTCATATTATTAAAAAATGCTAAATAAATGGAAACTTTAATAATATTTAGGTTAATTACTTATTTGGTCACCATATATTACTATTTTCTTCAAAATTATACATACCATTACATTTTGATTCTATTTTAATTATCCATCAATAAAAGATTAATAATAATGATAACATATTAACTTAAGATAATATTACATCAATATTAAAAAATATATAAAATATCATGTCAAAAACTAGTAACAGATGAATTGCTAAATAGACAATTTAGCTAAAATGTATTTAACAAGTTTTTAAAAAAAATGAGAGGTGTTGTACACGTGGTCAGTGGGGCGCGTAAACGAAATAGAACTAAACCCTGAACCACACTTATGACACCACTAAATCCGAACCGCACTTAATTTCAAGACACTGACACTACCGACCAGTGTCCACCTGTTCTTTTTTAAGAAAACCAAACTGGGTAAAAGCCTGAAGATAGAAGAACTATCGAGGGCATTATCGTCACAAGAATCTAAAATGCTATAAAAAAATCGACTTCACAATATACAGCACAGCAGCAAGCCATAAATAAAAGGATAAAGTTACTGTTTCTTTCTCCATAGGATCCCCAAATCTTCCTTTAAAATTGGCTTCTAAATCTTTTGAATCATCCTTTGTTAAGGCTAAAGAAGCTTTACTCATCTTATCCGGTAAAGCATGCAACTCTTTGTTTGGTTCTTTGTTAAATCTCAACATTATTTGTACATCCTTTATATTTGTATGATTTTGAGTTTTTTTAGTTGATTGTATGTGTGGGTTTTCTTTTTTGAGCTTAATTTTGTTGCTTTGGGTTCGGATTTGGAGAAATGTTGGTTTCTTTTTGAGTCAAGTGCAGTTGAATCCCAAGTTTTGGGATTTCTGAGCTTTGTTTGTGTTTTGAGAAAAGAAATGTGAACTTTCGAGCGTTTGCTTGTTTGGTGAATTGAGATTGTCTCTTTAGATCAAATGATGGTTCAATTCTCAAGGTTTATATGTGTCATTGGATAGAAATGATTGGATATTGACTGTTTAAGATTTTTTCTTAAATGTTTTTACTAGTCTTAGCTAGGAAAATTCTGTAGGGAAGAAAGAATCAAATGATGAATCATTGCCTTCATTTTTTTCTCTTGTTTGCTTAGTTTTTGATCTATTTCTATGTTCTCTTTCGTAATTAACAATTCTTTACAAATTACGTTGTCTTCTCTGATTAGGATTTGCAAGATGGAGAGCGTGAATAACTTTTGGCAGTTGGGAGATGATCTTCGAGGACAATCGAAAGTCGCAGAGGATCACAAGTGGTTGATGGCTGCATCAAAACTGGCTGAACAGACGAGGATAAAGGGTGAACGTATGAACAATCTAGATATTTCGAAGGGTCCAGCTGAAATGAGGATGAGGGATAAATTTAGGTTCCAGGAAGACAAAAAATTTGAGAACCTTAACTTTAATATGTTGAACTTGAACTCCAAGATTGGAGATCATGTAAGCAAAAGTTCCTTCCAAAATGGTGGTTACAATATGAATGCTGTTTACCAAAAAAACAACAGCAATATCCTTGGGAACCTGACGGGCAACAAATATATTTGCAACAATCATAGCAGCAAAGACGTCAACTATAACAGCAACACCAACAATAACAATAACAACAGCAATGAGACAAGCAATGCAAGCAATGTTGTTGACAAAAGATTCAAGACTTTGCCCACCACGGAGACACTTCCAAGAAATGAAGTGCTTGGAGGATACATCTTTGTTTGTAACAATGACACAATGCAGGAAGATTTAAAGCGCCAACTGTTTGGTAAGACTCATATTCTCTCATATATGTAATTGTCAGTTCATTAATTCCTATTATTAACATTTTTAGTAGTAGTTCTTAGTCCTTACATCTTTCTATTATCTCATTTAATAGGCTTACCACCAAGATACAGGGACTCTGTTCGGGCAATCACACCTGGCTTGCCTCTCTTTCTCTATAACTACACTACTCATCAATTGCATGGTATTTTTGAGGTTTGTCCTCCTACCTCAATTCTCATCTAACATTCCTTTCATTCACTTTGTGATGCTTGATGTTGTTGGTTGATTAGGCAATGATAGTATTTGCTCTTCACCTGTTGTAGTTCCTTTCTTTCTCCGAATGTTTGCATTTGCCTTGCATTTGCCAGATTTATGTGATAGACAATAAGATTTATCAATGGTACTTTTTAATGGTGAGATTGATCTCTCCTCCACCCACCTTCACCTGAGTCCCAAAAGGAAGAGATGGGCCTTGGATGCATGAAGTTTGTAATACTGGAGTTATCTGACAATCAGGATTAATTTATGTTCATAGAAGAAATAGATGTGATAAACTGATAATCATTTTAATCTCCCCTCCTCTTATTTCTTATATGAACAGGCAGCATGTTTTGGGGGTTCTAACATTGATCCAACTGCTTGGGAAGAAAAAATGTAAAGGCGAGTCAAGGTTTCCTGCTCAGGTAAAGTTTGGGTTTATCATTCGTATAACTGTATTGTTTATTTCAATGGAAGATTGAACTAACCCTAAGCCTTTTAATTTTCTACCCTAATTCATAGGTGAGAATCCGTATTAGGAAAGTCTGCAAAGCATTGGAAGAGGATGCTTTTAGGCCAGTCTTGCACCACTATGATGGTCCTAAGTTTCGTCTTGAGCTCTCAGTTCCTGAGGTATGAAAAACAATTATTAGTTTGCCCCCAACAATTTCTTCTCTTTATAATCAAATTTTAGCCAGAGCTAACGAATTCGGTTCCAAACTTTGCAGACTTTGGATCTATTAGACCTTTGTGAACAAGCAGGCTCTCCATAAGCAAAATGTTAGCCGAGTGCAACAAATGTAATAGGGTTTGAGGTGCAAGTCAGCCGTGTGCTTTTCAAAGATTTTCCATAGAACGCAAGTTGTGGGTGCAAGTCCAGTTGGTGAAATCATCTTGAAAAAAAAAGTAGGAAATGTAGTTGGCCAGTTGAATAAATGCATTAGTGTTTTGTAAAACCTTTTTACATGGTAATCAATGAATTAAAAACCCTATAGATAGACTTGCAAGATGTGAAAGAGAATTATATGACTATATGTAATGTTAGAAGACAAGAAATGAAGGTTTTGGTGCCTTTTTGTGCTTATACCTATATCCTATCTTCTTTCTGTTGATAAGAAATCTGGAAATTCTCAAATTCGCATGAACCATATTTGTGACATACCGCCCAAAGTGCACTCATAATCAACCTAGTAGAGGTGGATTCTAGCTGAATACGTGAATCTTTAAAATAATATGTAGCAAAATTTTCCCAACTTGGGGTAAGATGAATGGGCAGTTTCAACATGCAATCGAAAGATATATTTCTTCGATCTCCTATTGCTAACAGAAAGTGTATGGATAAAGAGTCAAATTTTAACATTCCTTGAGCTTTCTAGCTTTCTAATGTCGATATTTAAGTTCAGGATCAAGCAAATGATGGTATCATGATAAGCTTAGTTAAGTTATAATTAGACTAGGAAATGCTCGTTTCAACAGCCACTATGTTCACTAGGAAACTCAAAACCAAAAGAAACAAGGGAACATAATTTCACTATGAATTCAATGAAACATGCACAAGGCAAACCGAAGGATAGTTTATCAAAGAAAAGTAAAAGTAAGGCAACAGAAAAAGTATAAGCTGTTATCATTCAGAAGGCCAGCCTCCTTAAGAAACAATAATAAACTTACACCAGAGGACTAATGCAGAGTTTTGTATCCCAAAGTTCCAAAGACGACAGCAATAGGGAATAGATATCTTAGTGGACAAATGTAAACATCAATAAAGCCTATATAGTATTCAGCTATTTTAAATAATCAACATCACCTTAAACAAGACTTGCAGGTACAGCCATACCCTAACAAGTTTTCCATTGAAACCCATCAAGCAAGTATGGACAGCTCTATTGCTTTCCCATGCACGCTGATGATCAAAGTGCAGCAGACATGAGAAAGGTACGAATTCTTTGCAAGAGCTCGGCCTTCACGGAGTCGGGAACGGAAGCTGCATAAGCAATGATTTAACCAAATCATATACTCCTATAAAACAACGTATAATGGCAGGGGAAAAATAGATTCTTACCTCTGCCTTTTGGGGTGATCAAATGCACAAGGTCATCTACAGTGACATTGTTTCTTCCTTTCTTCTTAATATACGCCCTGTCATTCATCATAGAGAAAGAGGTTTCATGAAGAATAATCAAGATTTCACACAAAGAACAAGATAGCTTATTGGATAAATAACTAAATTTTACTGGAAATAAGCCCTCGGTGGAACATTATCTATTTTATGAAATGGCACTTCATTTATCTATTGTATGTCCTTGAGAAGAAAAGGTCAACAACAAGTGTTATACAACTTCTCACAACTAACAAGAAGATTTCCATACATAGATGTGTTGGCATTCTCCGAAGCATATAACACCACATCAGATTTCCAGATACAATTAGATGCATCAGTAATAAGCCTAAGCATCTTTCATACACGATCATAATTCTAATTCCTCTAATTTATAGTTCTATCTATGATGAATCTTCAACATTCTGTCCACTTTTAGATACTAACAATTCGAAGTAGCTAACCCTTTCAGACACTGCAAAGAAACAGTAAAAAGTAAAAACCTGCAAAGAGCTTTCATCTCATCCTTCCAACCACAGTCTATAAGCCTTTCTCTTAA